>NC_064923.1:306646610-307246610 GCF_023897955.1 Schistocerca gregaria
GGCGTGAATGGAGGGACGAATGGAGACGTGTCGTCTTCAGCGATGAGAGTCGCTTCTGCCTTGGTGCCAATGATGGCCGTATGCGTGTTCGGCGCCGTGCAGGTGAGCGCCACAATCAGGACTGCATACGACCGAGGCACACAGGGCCAACACCCGGCATCATGGTGTGGGGAGCGATCTCCTACACTGGCCGTACACCTCTGGTGATCGTCGAGAGGACACTGAATAGTGCACGGTACATCCAAACCGTCATCGAACCCATCGTTCTACCATTCCTAGACCGGCAAGGGAACTTGCTGTTCCAACAGGACAATGCACGTCCGCACCACCACCATCATCATAATTCGTGACAGTGGCTAGATTGGACTATGTAAAAACTGGACTGCACAAAAAAATTCGGACTTTGTACACGCGGTGATGACTGCGCAGTTGAGCGCCCTACAAACCAAACATCATCATCATATTGAGATGGTGGCGAATCCGTTTGCCTAGATATCGTGGGGAAATTACGACATGGGTTGGGGTACAGTTCAGAATAGCACAAGTTAGATCGCATAAAATATGTACATCTGAGGGAAAGAAATAATTTATGTCTCTTTCCACGAACCGCCTTTATAGTTTCCATCTTCCAGGTTACTTATCTTTAACAGCCAGCTGACCTTATAAAATGACATAAGTCATATTAGTTACATTCATTCATCCCCTACCAATTGAAATTTAGTCGACAAAAACCAATGTGAAAATCTTATACGACAGTCATTGCCTCCATGGCCAGGTCATGCACAACGAGTTGTGACTCCACAGAACATTGCAGCAGTTGAAGCCACATGAAGGAAAGCGGCCGAGTGACACTTAATGGCATTGCAGCATGTTTACAGATTAGTCATTTGTCAGCACACCGCATTGTGCATGATGTGCTCCAGTTTCGCAAAGTGTTGCAACAATCACAGACCTGCATTTTGAGTGTCTCCCTCAGCCACCATACTCACCGGTCCTTGCCCCAAGTGGTCTCCATATGTTTGGACCACTCAAAGACGCAATGGGAGGAAAGAAGTTCCGTTCTGATGAAGAGGTACGCCACGTGGTGCATGAGGGATTGAACGGACTACCAAAAGTTTTTTTTCTAATGGAATTTATGCACTTTGTAAGCTCTGGAGGAATTTCATTGAGCTTGGGGGAGATTATGTCGGAACGTGATACAACTTTGTACCACTTCTGCACAATAAATAATACAAAAAAATATTTAAGGTTTTCATTTGACTCACCCTCGTATTTCTGAATCTGCTGAGTGTATGCATATCTTGGTCTCCCCCTACGACTTTTACGCTACACGCTGCCCAAATTAGTGATCCCTTGATGCCTCGGAACATGTCGTACCAACCGATCCCTTCTTCTTGTCAAGTTGTGCCACAAATTCCTCTTCTCCCCAATTCTGTTCAGTACCTCCTCATCATTGACTTGATCTACCCATCTAACGTTCAGCGTTCTTCTGTAGCACCATATTTCGAAATCTCCCAGTCTCTTTTTAATTAAAATGTTTATTTTCCATGTTTAACTTTCACATACGGCTGCACTCCAAACAGATACCCTCAGAAAAGACTTCGTAACACTTAAATCTACAGGGTGTTACAAAAAGGTACCTTACAAACAAACAAAGAAAATATGTTATGTGGACGACGGAAACTCTTACTTTCCATGTTAGAGCTCATTTTATTACTTCTCTTCAAATAACATTAATCATGGAATGCAAACACACAGCAACAGAACGTACCAGCGTGACTTCAAACACTTTGTTACAGGAAATTTTCAAAATGTCCTCCATGAGAGAGGATACATGCATCCACCCTCCGTCGCATGGAATCCCTGATGCGCTGATGCAGCCCTGGAGAATGGCGTATTGTATCACAGCCGTCCACAATACGAGCTCGAAGAGTCTCTACATTTGGTACCGGGGTTGCGTAGACAAGAGCTTTCAAATGCCCCCATCAATGAAAGTCAAGAGGGTTGAGGTCAGGAGGGCGTGGAGGCCATGGAATTGGTCCGCCTCTACCAATCCATCGGTCACCGAATCTTTTGTTGAGAAGTGTACGAACACTCTGACTGAAATGTGCAGGAGCTCCATCGTGCGCGAACCACATGTTGTGTCGTACTTGTAAAGGCACATGTTCTAGCAGCGCAGGTAGAGTATCCCGTATGAAATCATGATAACGTCCTCCACTGAGCGTAGGTGGAAGAACATGGGACCCAATCAAGACATCACCAACAATGCCTGTCCAAAAGTACACAGAAAATCTGTGATGATGACGTGATTGCACAATTGCGTGCGGATTCTCGTCAGCCGATACATGTTGATTGTGAAAATTTACAATTTGATCACGTTGGAATGAAGCCTCATCCGTAAAGAGAAAAATTGCACTGAAATGAGGATTGACACATTGTTCGATGAACCATTCGCAGAAGTTTACCCGTGGAGGCCAATCAGCTGCTGATAGTGCCTGCACACGCTGTACATGGTACGGAAACAACTGGTTCTCCCATAGCACTCTCCATACAGTGACGTGGTCAACGTTACCTTGTACAGCAGCAACTTCTCTGACGCTGACATTCGGGTTATCGCCAACTGCACGAAGAATTGCCTCGTCCACTGCAAGTGTCGTCGTTCTAGGTCTTCCCCAGTCGCGATGCTGGAATGTTCCGTGCTCCCTAAGTCGCCGATCAATTGCTTCGAACGTCTTCCTGTCGGGACACTTTCGTTCTGGAAATCTGTCTCGATACAAACGTACCGCGCCACGGCTATTGCCCCGTGCTAATCCATACATGGGCATCTTCCAACTCCGCATTTGTAAACATTGCACTGATTACAAATCCACGTTCGTGATGAACACTAACCTGTGGATGCTACGTACTGATGCGTCGCATGTCAATCAAAGCACCGAAGTCAACATTACCTTCCTTCAATTGGGCCAACTGGCGGTGAATCGAGGAAGTACAGGACATACTGACGAAAATAAAATGAGCTCTAACATGGAAATTAAGCGTTTCCGGACACATGTCCAAATGACATCTTTTCTTTATTTGTGTGTGAGAAATTTTTTCCGAAACTTTGGCCGATCCTTTTTGTGACACCCTGTATATTCGAGGTTAACAAATTTCTCTTCTTCGAAAGTGCTTTTCTTGCCATTCCCAGTCCAAACAACAATATGTGCATTATATCGTCTGAAAAGCAGAAAGACATATTGTCTGAAATGCAGAAAGACACTGATTAATACACACACGAAAAAAAGTTTTGCATCACCTCGGTTCCGCGAGTTCCGGAACCTGTAGAGAAAACTGGAGTAGAGATCAACATAAACATCATTTTCGTCCATTTTATTCCGCTCGTGAAAACCACGCATTGAATCTTGTACCACCATACAGCGAGATCTTCAGAGTTGGTGGTCGAGATTGCTGTACACTCCGGTACCTCTAATACCCAGTAGCACGTCCTCTTGCATTGATGTATGCTTGTTTTCGTCGTGGCATATGATCCACAGGTTCATCAAAGCACTATTGGTCCAGATTGTCCCACTCCTCATCGGGGATTCGGTGTAGATCCCTCAGAGTAGTTGGTGGGTCACTTCGCCCATAAACAGCCCATTTCAGTCTATCCCAGGCATTGTCGTTAGGGTTCATGTCTGGCGCACATGCTGGCTACTTTAGTCGAGCGATGTCGTTGTCCTGAAGGAAGTCATTCACAACATATGGACGATGGGAACGAGAATTATCGTCTATGAAGACGAATACCTAGCCTATATGCTGCCGATATGGTTGCACTGTCGGCCGCAGGATGGCATTCACGTATCTTCCAGCCGTTACGGCGCCTTCCATGATCACTAGTGGCGTACGTCGGCCCCACATAATACCACACCAAAATATCAGGGAAGCTACACCTTGCTGCACTCACTGGACAGGTCGTCTAAGGCATTCAGCCTTGCTGGGCTGCCTCCAAACACGTCTCCGACGTTTTTATGGTTGAAGGTGTATGCGACACTCATCGGTGTAGGGAACATGATAGCAATCCTGAGCCCTCTATTCGACATGTTGTTCCATCCATTTGTACCGCGCTGTATGGTTTCATGGTTGCAAAGATGGAACTCGCCATGGACGCCGTGACTGAAATTGTGCATCATGCAGCCTACTGCGCACAGTTTGAGTCGTAACACGACGTCCGGTGACTGCACAAAAAGCATTACTCAACATGGTGGCGTTGCTGTCAGGGTTCCTCCAAGCCATAATCTGTAGTTAGCGGTCATCCACTGCAGTCGTAGCACTTAGGTGGCCTGAACGAGGAAGTCATCGACAATTCCTGCCTCTCTGTATCTCTTCCACGTCCGAACAACATCGCCTGGATACTTCCCTTGTTGAAAGCGCTTCCTGGCTCAAAGTAACAATGCGGACGCGATTGAATCGCAGTATTGACCGTATAGGCATTAGGCATAGTTGAACTACAAATAACACGAACTGTGTAGCTCCTTCCTAGTTGAGTGATTGGAACTGATCAGCTGTCGGACCCCCTCCGTCTAATAGGCGCTGCACATACATGGTTGTTTTCATCTTTGGGCAGGTTTAGTGACATCTCCGAACAGTCAAAGTGACTGTGTCTCTACAGTCAATGTCTGTCTTCAGGAGTTCTGGGAACCGGGGAGATGCAAAACGTTTTTGGTAAGTGTACTGAAAACTGTGAACTGTGACTTCTGCTTTATGCGTGCTAGAACTGAGGAAGATTTCACACGTGAAATGCATCCAGATTGGGGATCTCGGGGTTCTACACGATTTCAGGTTTACACGCTCAGAGGACTGTGCTATGATGTGAATAACCCTTTAACTGTGTCGTATGAATCACTGAAATGAAACTGCTATGCGGTTGCCTAGGAGTAGGATAATATACAGACGAATGTGCTCAATAAATACGCCAGTGCCATGTATTCCAAATTATGCACATTGTGGAACAGCAGTTCCACTACATCAAGCTCAGTTTCAACAGCATTCCACAGTGCAATAGCTACAGGTAATGATTTCTGCATCAATGGTTCATGTGATCCGACATTTGTAGTACATTCAAAATCTTTCATCCTTTCTGGAGCACAGAAAAAGGCGTCACTCTATTCACACTGTTCCTGCCTTTGTCTGTCACTTATCTCTTCCATATCCTCAGTTTGCAGTTCTATTCTTCAGATCCCTGTAGTTTTCCCTTAACAGTTCACTGTTTTCTCTTGCCTTATGATCCAATGTTCCTATGTTTTAATTTGAAATATAACACAGCTCATACATCATTCATCCAACCCATTCCAACCCATTCATAGTTCATGGAACGACTGCATAGTTGTGCCAAAACCCAGCATCAACTGCATCCTCAAAGGTTTGCATAACCTGTTTATGGATTCGATTCCCGGCCTAGTTGGGGATTTCCTCTGCATGGGGACTGGGTGTTTGTGTTGTCCTCATCATTTCATCATCATCATCATTCGTGAAAGTTGTTAAATTGGATAGTGTAAGGACTGGGACTTTGTACGGCCGCTGATGACCGCGCAATTGAGCGGCCCACAATCCAAACATCATCATTATTAACCTGTTTATTGCACATGTATTCCACATTCCAGCAACCAGTAATTCAATTACATGTGCAGTAGAGTTCATAAGTTCATGAAACATGTAATAAATTCCCTAATCTCAGTGCCCAAATTCAAAGGTACTTCTATCTTAAACCACCGCATACTTATTTTAATTTTTGGTTTCAGTTTTACCAGTTCTACTACTCAAAGATTCTTCCTCAAGGAGATCGTTCTGAGTGCTTTCAAATTCATCTTTAGAGCCTTCCGTAGTTGTAACATTAAATTCTAACCCTGTATAACTCTTTTTTGCGTTTTCCTGTACAGAGCGAGGTGGCGAAGTGGTTAGTACACTGGATTCGCATTCTGGAGGACGACGGTTCAATCCCGCGTCCGGCCATCCGGATTTAGATTTTCCGTGATTTCCCTAAATCGCTCCAGGCTAATGGCGGAATGGTTCCTTCGAAAGGGCACGGCCGACTTCCCTCCCCGTCCTTCCCTAATCCGATGAGACCTATGCCCTCGCTGTTTGGTCTCTTCCCCCTAACAACTCAACACTTTTCCTCTTTCTCTTTGGAGTTGGCATTGTTATATGGATTGTGGGAATGTTAAAAGGGGTGACGGTATCAATGACTAATGCTTTGAATTATCCCAGTTCTCTGACATTCAGCCAGGACTGGAATATATGCCAAAGCAGGGATCATAGCAGAGCAAGATATATAAATCTAAAAGGATACAAAGATTTTAGGTGGGAGCTGTTAGTTATGTAGCACCTATACAAAGCAGAGGAATCTTATTTCTCTAACTGTTACAGATTATTATTTCAAGTACATCTTCTTCAGATTTCTTTGGGGCATTCTTTTTAGGACTGAAATTTTTACAAACCTTACAGCATGAAAGAATACGTTGCTGTGAGAAGTCTAAGGAAAGATTTAAAATGTGGAACAACTCATCTGAAATTTAGCTTAGCACTTGTCTTGTTTTATGCATCTCAATTACATAATATTTTTGTGGTCAAGTGTTCTGTTATTTCACATCTTACCAACCGACAGTTACTCAAATGTCGAAAGCAATGTTTGACAGCACTAGGGTTTTGTACCATAAAAAATCATTCCCTCATTCAGGACAAAAATGTTACTACGTTCAATTCAATCGTTTGTTAGTGGATGTATGTTGTAGTCAAATCTACTCTAGACATACAGATATCGTCTTCAGTTCTGGTGACACAAGTGAACTTTTATTTATACATGGTGGTATCTTCAAATTACAATACATTATGCGAAAAATGTTACTATTCTGTACATCAACGTACTATTATAAAGTACACAGCAGAATACACAAAGACTGAAAACCGGTATGGCAAAATTCCTATGAGATATTTATGGTAAGCTTGTTGTCCATCCAACAACAATATTGAAGCGATTGATGTACACGTATTATGTGATAGAAGGTATCGCTGGACAGAATTTTCAAAGTACTACAAAGGATTGATTTCTGGCGACACTGAATGCAACTTCATGTTGTCTTTCTTTCTTTTTTTTTTTTTCAAGCAGTTTTAGTTCCGCACATACTCGCTGTCGAGACAAGTATTCACCTTGAAACCAACCATTCCAGATGGTGAGATGTGGATTTCTATCGAATTTGCACTTTCCAATAAGGAAGTTCACAGCTACAACAAGCAAACAGCTTGTACATCCTACGAAAACTGACACTGCTGTGCGCCTTAGACGTGGTGTAACAAGGAAACACAGCCTCTGCAACCGACATATAGCACGCTGGTGTCCCTTCACGCAGATAGAAAGACATTTTACACACTAGACACTTTCGCTGATAAATCCATAAAACCTGTGACTAAATTGAAGATTTCTTGTTATCGAGAATCG
The DNA here is from genome assembly GCF_023897955.1 of Schistocerca gregaria. Taxonomy (NCBI): domain Eukaryota; kingdom Metazoa; phylum Arthropoda; class Insecta; order Orthoptera; family Acrididae; genus Schistocerca; species Schistocerca gregaria. Next base: position 306,654,082 of record NC_064923.1, read on the forward strand.
GGCACATTATCTAGGATGGAAAGTCATCGATAGATGTAGGAATAAGTTCAGCTGTGCTCCAGGGAATGTGTTGGAAACGTGATTTCACATTTTATATGTTAATGATTTTGCAGGCAATGTTAATAGTGACTTCTGTCCGTTTCAAGTAAAGCAGAGATCTATAGTGAGGTACTGCCTGAAGTGGTGCAAAGATTCACAAATAGCTTTAAATATTCTGAAATGTAGAAGTGTGGATTCACAAAACGAAAAGAACCCCCACTCTAGTGTGTCTCTTAGTAGTAAAATTTCCAAACCGCTCACCAGTTCTACAGTAAAAGTGATTTATAGTGTAGGGAAGTAGTTTTACTTTTATAAAATTTATAAAGCAGAGTTACAGGAAGTTAAGGCATTTAATAATAATTACTCATCAAATACTTCGTCATAATTTTATGCAACCCTAATGACATTTTTAAAATCCGTATAGCCAACCGCCTATAAAAGAAGCTTTAACGTCCAATACTAGTAGGCAATAGGCAACACGTCAGTACATTCTACACTGACATGACCAAGGTTATAGTCGGACCTCCTTTTGCCCGTTGTGCAGCAACTCGATGGAGCATGCATTCTACAAGTCGTTGGTAGTCCTCTGCAGAAACATTGAGGAATTATGCCTCTATCGCCATCCACAATTGCGAAAGTGTGACCGGTGCAGTATTTTCTGCACGAACTGACCTTTCGATTACGTCCAAAATGTTCGATGGGATTCATGTCATGTGATATGAGTGGCCAAATAATTAGCTGGAATTGTCCAGAATGTTCCTCAAACAAGCCGCAAACAACTGTGGCCTGGTGACACGACGCAATGTCATGCATAAAACTTCCATCGTTGTTTGTGAACATGAAGAACATGAATGGCTGAAAATGGTCTGCAGGCAGCCAAACATAACCATTTCCCGTCCATGATCGGTTAATTTGAACCAGAAGACCAAGTCCATTCTATGTAGACACAGCCCACGCCATTATGGATCCACCACTAGGTCGCACAGTGCCTTGCTTACAACTTGGGTCCATCGCTTCTTGGGGTCCTCCCTCACACTTTAACCCTCTACGACAATCGGCGCTTTCCAACTGCAGTGGGGATCATCTGATCAAGCTACAGTTTTCCAGTCCTCTAGGGTCCAACGGATGTGGTCACGAGCCAAGTGTAGGCGCTGCAGGCGATGTCGTGCTGTTAGCGAAGGCACTAGGGTCTGCTGCCAAATTAACCCCAGATTTCTCCGCACTGTCCTAACGGACTCGTCCGTCGCACTTCACACATTGATTTTTGCGGTTATTTCATGCAGTGTTGCTTTTATATTAGCACTGACAACTCAACGCAAACGCTGGTGCTCTCGGTACTTAAGTGAAGGTCGTCGGCCACTTCTTTTTCTGTAACTTGGTAGTCTCGGCACACTCTTGACACCGTGAATCTTGGAATGTTGACCTCCCTAACGATTTCCCAAATGGAATGTCCCACGCATCTAGCTCCAATTACCATTCTCCTCTCACAGTTTGTTAATTCCCGTCGTGCGGCCATGAGTAACTCGGAAATGTTCTCACATGAATCACGTGAGTCCAGATGGCAGCTCCGCCAAAACAGTGGCTTATATAACTTGTGTAACCATACTAGCGCCATAAGTATATTATGTGCATATAGGTATCTCATGGTTTCTGTCTCCTCTCTGTATATGGCGAAGGACTACGTACACAAACAGAGTAGGGCTTTTGGATGAAATGTAACACCAATAAATGAAGATAATAAATATTGCCACTACTATTACTACTACTACTGCTACTAATTATAATAATAATAACAATAAAACATCTAAGATTTCACACAACACTCTTGCTCTTTATTTCTATTTTTGGAAAATATTACCCCTGAAGCTTTGCAGTGTATAATACTAAATCATTATCCTATTTTTGATCTCAGCCTTTCACTCATTATGGTAGGATACTGGTTCAGTTTTTCAGGCATTTAAGGGGAGAGGGAAGGTAATTTTTGTCCCTATTGTGCGAGTGCTATTTTACCCTTTGAATAGGTCACTTTTTAAAAGAACTATAAGTAATAAAACAATGAAATTTTTACTGCATATATATAACATATGTGCCTCAATTTACAAGTAAAATAAACATACTACCTCTTATGGTTCTGAAGAAAAATTTTTATACTTTCACTATTAAAATTTAACTTTTTTCTAACATTAATTATTATAAAAAAGTTTCTGATTGTTTGCTGGTTCTCTATTTACTTGCAATAACTTATTACCAAACGCAGTACAAATGATCAAAATCATGTTTATGACCTCATTACTTTATCAAATAATGATACCTGAAAGTAAAAAAAAAAGTAGTTTTGAGAAAAACCCATTTAAAATTAAATATTGCAGTTCTAATACAGTTATTGATGAGAATTACTTACCACTAATATTTTCCTGCACCACACTGAGCATGATCTGAATCACACTGATCTTCTTTTCTTCTCTTGGTCCTTCTTCTTTTCTGTCTGGCTTCTTTTGTGCATTTTAAATTAACAATATCTATTTTGCAGATAAAGAATGTTTGTGGTCATATCTGGAGCTTCTACTGTACTTGCACCAAGTGTCAGGATCATTCGGGCAAAGACCATGCACTGGATTTTCTTTTATCGAAAGCTTATGGAAAAAGATAGCCCACACAGCTTTTTTATGTTTTCTAAATTCGCTACATTTCTTCTTATGGCCAAGCCATAATACACGTAATTCTCTAAGCTATCTGTTCAAACATTTGTCAGGCGACCTTTATCGCCTATCTTCTTACCATCTTCCAATAATATTTTTGACTTTTCTTTCAATAATCTTCTCATCCTGGACCACAGTCTCTTCTGGACATGCCCAATGCACTCTAATTTATAAAATGTGATATAAGGACCATAGGGGGGGGGAGGTTTCTGCACATACCCGGTCATAAGCCTTGCTGTCACCACCCTACATTGCACAGAGCGTCATGAAAATCATCATACCTCACAAAAAATTATCGTTTTTATATAAAACTAAAAATGTTTCAAGCAGGAAAGACCAGGCATTTCAAATATGCTAAAATCTAAAAATTGAATTTTTGAAGCCCACTTGTCTTCCGTCTCCCTTCAATAGGCGTTGGGGTACAACAAATGGAGACCCATTATAGTCACAGTAGTCGTAATGGTTGACGTTTTATAAAGGGTACTCAAACGAGGACGGGATAGATGGAAAACAGTAAGTAAACTGTGGGCCCACAATCTGCCAAGGTTGTTTCGAGTATACTGCAGAGGTTTCGCTGGGAAGCCCTTACACATCCACATTATAGTCCCGATCTCTCCCAATTCGATTTCCACATTTTTTGAACTCTTAAGGAATGCATTCGTGACCGTAGATTTGCCTCGGACCAATAGGTGCACTCCTCGATACAGTCAATGTTCGGAACCATTGACCATTTTGACTCAGAGTCGGATAAATGTGCTAACAGTAACTCCGATTACTTTTGAAATAAATAACAGTTTTCTTATTTTTCCGATATTTCTTGTATTGATTTGGTTGCCCCTTACATGCAGTGGTACATTATGTGTTTATAATGTCTTTAAAATCAGTATAATACATTTGGGATAAACCGAATGATGGTGCCTTTTTTTTAAACACAATGGCCTTGCATTCGGGGCCACGCATTCTCCAGTCGCAACTCATTCATCCTGATATAGGTTTCCTTTGGGCAGCGCGGGATTATCCGAGCCGTCTCAGGCGCCATAGTCGTTGACTGTGCGGCTGGTCCCGGCGGAGTTTCGAGTCATCCCCGGGGCATGGGTGTGTGTGTTTGTCCTTAGGATAATTTAGGTTAAGTATTGTGTAAGCTTAGGGACTGATGGCCTTAGCAGCTAAGTCCCGTAACATTTCACACACGTTTGAACATTTTTTGTTTCCCGTGATTTTTCTAAATTAATTCGGGCAAATGCTGGGCTAGTTTCCACTAAAAGGCCTCAGCCGGCTGATTGTCAAATCCTTACCAAACTGAACTTGTATGTAAATGACTGTCTATATAAATTATTTATCTTCTTGTTATTTCTGAAAAACTGTCACTTAATGCGAAACCTCTGTGAAGTGATCCACGGATGATTAAAACAACTACAACTGTTATTACTACTGCAACTACAACTACATTTACGAGAAAGCCGTATCACTTTCCTTATCCTGTTAACATTTCTTTTAAAAATTATTCATCCTTTCGACCAATACTGAAGTACATTCTGCTTTCCATTCCTGACATTATACCTGTCTAGTTCTATTTCTGACTCTGTCACATGTGCACTGCCTGAAAAAAAGGTAAAACCTTTTAGAGGTTTTCAATTAACTCAGCTGTGCATATGGAGTAACGAAACGATTACATTTAGAGATGAATAGCACAAACAGTTCTTAGGTAACAGGTATCGACCCACCCTTAATACGTCACGTAGCCTCCACGGATGGAAAAACAACCACTAACACTGGGATCCAGTTTATCGTACAGTAGCGAATATTGTCCTGGAATACGTTACGCTACGCCTGCTGGACATGTTCACGTAGTTCTGTGAGAACTGTTGGTTGATGGGTCACACAATCACTTCTCGTCCCACCATATTCGACACGTGCTTGATTGGAGACAATTTCGGAGGTCGTGCTGGATAAGGAAGTTACTGCCCGTTTTGCAGAGCATATTGGGTTTCAGGGGCAGTGTGTGGCTGAGTGTTATCTTTTGGAACAAAACATCAGCTTCCTGTTGCAAGAACGCCAGAAGAATGGGTCTAACAACAGTCTGCTCGTACCCAGCGCTGGTTAGAGTCCCCTCCAGAAATGCCAAAGATGGACGAGAGCTGTAGCTTATCGCAACCCAAACGATTAGACCTGGGGTGAGGCAATGTGTCTTGGACGAATGTACTTTACGAGTTCTCGTCCCACCATATTTGACACGTGCTTGATTGGGGACAAATTCGGAGGTCGTGCTGGATAAGGAAGTTACTGCCCGTTTTGCAGAGCATATTGGGTTTCAGGGGCAGTGTGTGGCTAAGTGTTATCTTTTGGAACAAAACATCAGCTTCCTGTTGCAAGAACGCCAGAAGAATGGGTCTAACAACAGTCTGCTCGTACCCAGCGCTGGTTAGAGTCCCCTCCAGAAATGCCAAAGATGGACGAGAGCTGTAGCTTACCACAACCCAAACGATTAGACCTGGGGTGAGGCAATGTGTCATGGACGAATGTACTTTACGAGACATATCTCACCAGGGCTACGTCGTACGCCAAAACGACCATCACTTCCGGGCAGGCAGTATGTGCTTCCATCGCTGGAGAACTCCGCGCTTCACTCCTTCTTCAGAGTTATCTTTTGATGGCACCAATGGAGACGTCCACTTCGATGCTGTGGCATGAGTGGAAGACTGGCTAGAAGTGTACGTGCCCGTAATCCTACTGCTAATAATTGGTTCGCAATAGTTCGCTTTGACACGACTCACAAGTCCTCTTCTCTGTGCTGTGGTAGCTGTACGATCCGCCACTACTGCCATTACAATATGACGATCCCAGTTGGCTACTGTGCTGCGTGGGCGTCCAGAAACTCGTCTAGAAGTGTGTGAATTTTTAAGTGAGCACTGATACCAGTAACGTTCCACAACTGACGCAGTTGATCCAACTTGTATGGCAATCCTCCGAAAGGACCGTACTGCCACTTGGAGGGCCACAATTGGGGCTCCTTTCAAAATCATTCAGTTGGCTGCAGGAAGCACGAGTGCATCTCCAGGGCGTGGCTGCCAGCTTGCTTCACTAGTTTTCACTACACTGAGTCTTCTAGCTGTGAGGATCCCCTATTAAAGAGTGAACACAGACGGCGCTCAGGCACCTATTCCTGTTCCACTACACTATCTGTTGATGGACGAAGTTGATACAATTATTAGTACCTCTCCCCCGGGTGGTATATGCCTGCATTGAATGAAAGTAGATGTCGCTTTTTCAGGTGTACTGTTTTCTTCATGTATACACTACCGGCCATTAAAATTTCTGCACCAAGAAGAAATGCACATGATAAACGGGTATTCATTGGACAAATACATTATACTAGAACTGACATGTGATTACATTTTCACGCAATTTGGGTGCATAGATCCTGAGAAATCTGTACCCAGAACACCCACCACTGGCCGTAATATTGGCCTTGATACGCCTGGGCATTCAGTCAAACAGAGCTTGGATGGCGTGTGCAGGTACAGCAGCCCATACAGCTTCAACACTATGCCACAGTTCAAGGGTAGTGACTGGCGTATTGTGACGAGCCAGTTGCTCGGACACCATTGACCAGACGTTTTCAGTTAGTGAGAGATCTGGACAATGTGCTGGCCAAGGAAGCAGTCGAACATTTTCTGTATCCAGAAAGGCCCCTATAGGACCTGCATCATGCGGTCGTGCATTATCCTGCTGAATTGTAGGGTTTAGCAGTGATCGAATGAAGCGTAGAGCCACGGGTTGTAAAACATCTGAAATGTAACGTCCACTGTTCAGAGTGCCGTGAATATGAACAAGAGGTGACCAAGACATGTAACCAATGGCACCCCATACCATCACGCCGGGTGATACGCCAGTATGGCGATGACGAATACACTCTTGCAATGTGCGTTCACCGCGATGTCGCCAAACACGAATGCGACCATCATGATGCTGTAAACAGAACCTGGATTCATCGGAAAAAATGACGTTTTGCCATTCGTGCACCCAGGTTCGTCGTTGAGTACACCATCGCAAGCGCTCGTGTCTGTGATGCAGCGTCAAGGGTAACCGCAGTAATGGTCTCCGATCTGATAGTACATGCTGCTGTAAACGTCGTCGAACTGTTCGTGCAGATGGTTGTTGTCTTGCAAACGTCCCCATCTGTTGACTCAGGGATCGAGACGTGGTTGCACGATCCGTTACAGCCCAGCGGATAAGATGCCTGTCATCTCGACTGCTAGTGATACGAGCCCGTTGGGATCCAGCACGGCGTTCCGTACTACCCTCCTGAACCCACCGATTCCATATTCTTCTAATAGTCATTCGATCTCGACCAACGCGAGCAGCAATGTCGCGATACGATAAATCGCAATCGCGATAGGTTACAATCCGACCTTTATTAAAGTCGGAAACGTGATGGTACGCATTTCTTCTCCTTACACGAGGCATCACAACAACGTTTCACAAGGAAATGCCTGTCAATACTACTTGTGTTTGAGAAATCGATTGGAAACGTTCCTCATGTCAGCAAGTTTTAGGTGTCGCCACCGGCGCCAGCCCTGTGTGAATGCTCTGAAAAGCCAATCATTTGCATATCACAGCATCTTTTCCTGTGGGTTAAATTTCGCATCTATAGCACGTCATATTCGTGGTGTAGCTATTTTAATGGTCAGTAGTGTATATTGTGTGAGCGTATCTTTCTCCATTCTACCACCTCCTCACTATTTTCTACGTCTCATACCGGTTCGTTCCCTAGTATCTATTCTTGCTCTTTTCCTTAACGTCCCTATCTGTTGATTATCTCATTTTCTTCTCCATTAGCTAGTGCAAACTGCAGGTCTGTAGCAGCTTTTAGTGTTACAGCTCTTTCACAATATTCCATTCTGCCAGACAGTATGATATCTACGGTTAAGTTAAATTGAAGAAAGTCTTATTAGGTACAAAAGTGCAGCTCGTTGACCTAATATCACGAAGTATTTAAGTCCATTATTAAAGAAATATGTCTAAGAATACGATAGATTACTATATTCATTTCTCCAGTTCACGGCAGTCATCGTACACAGTCACTCTCGTAAACAGACGTGGACAATGAGTACTCTTTTATTGCTAAAATTTCACCGCAAATTTCATCCCAGAAGTTTCCTGGCCGACAAACACCGTTTACTACCGTTCTTCAGAAACTCGACAGTGGTCTGCACGTGTTGTTCGAGACAAGAGCTAAATAGAAAAGAACTTTACGCGATCGTCACACAATGCGCAGGCAGGCTGTTTTCCGGCAAAACGGTATTCCGTACGCTTGACAAAGCTTTTGCTTCACTCTGCCGCTGAAAAAGAGTGGGCCCCACATGTAACATGCGGAGCGAAATGTGGAAAAATGCTTTTAGAATTTTTTGGTGGAGAACGGAAAAGACTATGTCTATTGATCAACGTAGAGACGCAGCTAAATTTTTTTTTATTTACCCTGCCGACAGCCGTTTGTGAGGAGATATATGTTCATCTCGTTGTCAGGACACACTATGCAAGCGCGCGCTCGCGCGCGCGCGCGTGTGTGTGTGTGTGTGCGTGTGTGTGTGTGAGTGTGTGCGGACGCGCTCGCGCCGCTAGCGCGTTTGTGTGACGTAGTTTTCAGACTTTTTCGTCGATTGTGCTGCCATGCTAGCGTTCGCTTTTATTTATTTATTCCTCCCCAAATCCCGTTATTTATTCTGAACGTGTGAGTGCATACTACATACGTTTTCGGCTGCACTGTGGCGTTCTAAGTTTTGTGTCCACTTTTCTACATTGCCGTCCGTAGCAAAGTAATTTCTACGAGGTGAGAGGTATGGGTTGGGATTTCCGTCGAGTTCACTGTTCAACATTGTAGCACTCACTCAAGAAGGCGGCTCCTGAATCGGCGAGCTGCGTTACGCTCTTAGCACAATAGAAAGAGCGAAGCGTCCGGAATTGTCAGCTCTGATGCACCTGTAAAGGTTTTTTAGAAAACAAACTGATGTCTGTAACGAACAGCCAAGTCCAACTTGCATGCGGTTAATCTGAAATTAGTGTAGTTGCTTGTGGGGTTACAGATTCAAGCCGTTACATTAAATACAGATCGACGAATATACAAAATATTTAAATATCGAAAACGGCAATCCTTGTAATTTCAGTTTTTTACAGAACACTTCTTCAGTGCCATTGTGTCCTCGGTACTCTGTTGCATGTCCCTAGCTATGTGCCTAATAATGCAGAAAATGTTTCAAACATTCATTACCATACGGTTTTGTATCCCGCCTAGATAGGCGGCGCGTGGGTGGGCTCCTCTAAGCCGAAGTACCAGGCCGAATGTAGGAAAAGGTGAAGTACTGCGGTTCTGCGTATAACTTTGCAGACGATTTAATAGAGAATAGTAGTCAATGACATACGTAACTTTGCACTGAAGAGCACGTAGGTGCGAAGCTGGATAGGCATCAACGCTAACAGCCGCTAGTACTTGGACAACTATCACTGAAGTAACAGAAGTAACAAAGTAATGACTAGCCCCATATGAAGTAGAAACAATGCTGCTAGGTCGCCTCCTCGAAATCAAATGGGCTGGATCTGGAGCGGCGCTCGTAGAGCAGCACAGCGCCGGCTAGACGGCGCTGTCGTCGGTGTCGTAGTGCCAACCTAGCAGAGCGCACCTACGTTGTGGCATCGTAGCTATCGATACCACATATGGCACGTTGTCTTTGTGCCAAGCAGTACATGCCTCTGGAGCAGCCGCCAGGTTAGCCGAGCGCGCTTAACGCGTTGCTTCCTGTACTCAGGTAGGCGCGCCGGCCCCGGATCGAATCTGCCCAGCGGATTAACGACGAGGTCCGGTGGACCAGCCAGTCTGGATGTGGTTTTCAGGCGGTTTTCCACATCCCCCTAGGTGAATACCGGGCTGGTCCCCACGTCCCGCCTCAGTTACATGGCTCACATACATCTGTACAGTTTCGCATTATTCCATGGATTACACTAGTCGCAGACAGTTGGGGTACACTAATTCCTTCCCGGGGGGTACGGGGTCGCGGCAAGAAGGGCATCCTACCACCCCTTCAACTAACATTGCCACATCCGATTAACCATGCCGACCCTGCGTATCCGCGGGAAAAACGGCACAAGTAAAAAGAAAGAAAGAATGAAAGTACATGCCTCTGGAGATCCAAGTGCCACGCTTCAATGGCGCCTCCGCTTACCTGACGCATAGACTGTAGTGTCTGCTAAAGCTGTGAACCCTCTGCTTGTAATAGCTGCACATAAACCAAGTTCTTCGGATTTAAAGATGCTGCTGAAACAATTTTTTCAATGCAGACATGTAAGATCTCCAAATGTAGTATCATCAAAGTGTCTCCTACTCATTTCTCTCTAATAGCTATAAAAATTATTCATCTGAAACGTAAGAATGAAAAAAAAGTCATAATATCCAAAACAGAAATGGTCACTTTTTTTTCATTCCTAAGTTTCAGATTAAGAAAAAGGCACAAAGCTTGTCAGCAGACAGTCGTGTCGAAGATGTTGCCATTTCTTCCTCAACAGCACAGGGAGTTCTCAGTGAACGCTGAAATATCTTATCCCAAGAATGAAGTTGTCTAAGTAACGAAGAACAAAACTGAGAGACATGTCTGGAATTTAATTCTGTTGTACTCTAGTAAAAAATCTAAAATACAGGATATATCCTTATTGTTGACTACAGTACTGCTAGTTCAATAGTTATTGCTGTATTTCAGTAGTTGTACCGTCACAAATGAAACGCAGTGCTTCATTATTAATGACATTTGAAAGAAAAACTTTCTTTTATAAGTGCAACGTATTCGCAGTTGCGAATACACATAACCATCAGTTGTGTAATGGAATGACGACAACGATAGTTTTTGCCTGACCGAGACTCGAAGCCGGAATTTTTGCCTTGCGCGAGCGTTCACCTTAACCGCTGACTCTGTGCCATGCACGACCAAAGGCCGTACCCAACTTCAACATGTCCTCGTTCATGAGTCGGAGCCCGCACATGATATTAATCCCGCACAGAAAAGTGGAGTAACGGCATTTTAATTGAAAGTTGCTGCCTGGTAACAGCTAATAAATGTGATACTACAGTGCCTGTACTGTTAATAAGTACGACGCAATGTCCATTTGGACATGCATGTGAAACCGTAAAAAAAATCTAGTTGGTAATTAGAAAAGTCAGCCGTCTGGTGTGGCAACTAGATAGTTCTCAACAAATTACACTACTGGCCATTAAAATTGCTACACCACGATGGCGTGCTACAGAATCGAAATTTAACGGACAGGAAAAAGATGCTGTGATATGCAAATGATTAGCTTTTGAGAGCATTCACACAAGGTGTGGCGACACCTGCAACGTGCTGACATGAGGGAAGTTTCCCACCGATTTCTCATACACATGTCTCGTGTAAGGAGGAGAAATGCGTACCATCACGTTTCCGACTTTGATAAAGGTCGGATTGTATCCTATCGCGATTGCGGTTTATCGTATCGCGACATTGCTGCTCGCGTTGGTAGAGATCGAATGACTATTAGAAGAATATGGAATCGGTGGGTTCAGGAGGGTAGTACGGAACGCTGTGCTGGATCCCAATGGGCTCGTACCACTAGCAGCCGAGATGACCGGCATCTTATCGGCTTGCCTGTAATGGATCGTGCAGCCACGTCCCGATCCCTGAGTCAACAGATGGGTACGTTTGCAAGAAAAAATGGTTTAAATGGCTCTGAGCACTATGGGACTTAAGTTCTGAGGTCATCAGTCCCCTAGAACTTAGAACTACTTAAACCTAACTAACCTTAGAACATCACACACATCCATGCCCGAGGCAGGATTCGAACCTGCGCCAGTAGCGGTCGCGCGGTTCCAGACTATAGCGCCTAGAACCGCTCGGCCACCTCCGCCGGCCGTTTCCAAGACAATAACCATCTGAACGAACAGCTCGACGACGTTTACAGAAACATGGACTATCAGCTCAGAGATCATGGCTGCGGTTACCCGTGACGCTGCATCAGTGACAGTAACGCCTGCTTGCACGAATGCCAAAACGTCATTTTTTCCGATTAATCCAGGTTCGGTTTACAGCATCATGATGGTCGCATCCTTGTTTGGTGACATCGCGGTGAACGCACATTGCAAGAGTGTATTCGTCATCGCCATACTGGCGTATCACCCGGCGTGATGGTATGGGGTGCCATTGGTTACACGTCTCGGTCACCTCTTGTTCATATTGACGGCACTTTGAACAGTGGACGCAACATTTCAGATTTGTTATGACCCGTGGCTCTACCCTTTATTCGATCACTGCGAAACCCTACAATTCATTAGGATAATGCACGACCGCATGATGCAGGTCCTGTAGGAGCCTTTCTGGACACAGAAAAATGTTCGACTGCTGCCCTGGCCAGCACATTCTCCAGATCTCTCACCAATTGAAAACGTCTGGCCAATGGTGGCCTAGCAACGGGCTCGTCACAACACGCCAGTCACTAATCTTGATGAACTGTGGTATCGTGTTGAAGCTGCATGGGCAGCTGTAGCTGTACACGTCATCCAATGCCCAGGCGTATGAAGGCCATTATTACGGCCAGAGGTGGTTGTTCTGGGTCCTGAATTCTCAGGATCTAAGCACCCAAATTGCGTGAAAACGTAATCACATGTCAGTTCTAGTATAACAAAGTTGTCCAATGAATCCCCGTTTATCATCTGCATTTCTTCTTGGTGTAGCAATTTTAATGGCAGGTAGGGTACTTACTTACTTATTTCCCCAATTACTTTTTGCTATGAGTACCACTATTCTGTTGTACCAGAATAGCTTCTCAACTTTTTAGTTACACTCGACAGCAAAAAAATGTGGGTCACGCCTGAATTCCAACATGTAGGCTGCACCTGAATGTATGCAACCAACATAGCATACCTGTGTCGCACATTGTGGCAACTCTCCCCAGTAGTCGTTGTAAGATACACAATGAGTACGGCTAGAGACTACTAGAGAGCACCGGTCTTTATGTCAGTCCGTCCAGATGTAAAGTAACACCACAATAGAACAGAAGAGATCAGACAGTCCTTAACGTTTGTAAACTAAACTTAGTTACAAAAAGTGACATAACAAACGTTATGGGACAACTAATTTTGTCACACAAATCGATCAGTAATCCTTAGGCACAAATATATTTTTGGGACAGTGTATGGATTTATAAAGTTGTATGGCAGTTGGAAACAAGTTCTTTGCTGTCTAAAAGGTTTACCAACACATACTGAACGTCGTTCAACGTTCAACGGGGAGTGGTTTCGCATCAACTTTATATAATACTAAGCAGTTAAAAGAAATTGTGATGAACGGCGGCAACCAATCTACAGAAATCCCAACATTAACAGCGAATCGCAAGTAATATCATTATTCACATTATTCATCAACAGATACTTGTATACAAAGTTGTACATTAAATGACATGACCAACGTCTTCGTTCTGGACCCGGATGCAAACCTAGAAGGTAATGCCATTGTTAACCAAGCAAAGCTTTGTGCCTTATCGAGACTCAATCACTAGGCAGAAAGAGACGTCAAATATTGACGTTTGCACCAGTATCAGTTATTAATTATCAACTTGAACGTAAATGACGATAATGGTTGTCCGAAGCCAGGAACACTAATATGACAATTACCGTCTTGGTAATTAACCTCGAAAGACGTTGTATATTGTTGCACTGTCAAGGAACAAAGGATGCACATGATTAAAATTAATCCATGTAATGGTGGTCACAAGGATGCGAACCCAGCACCCAATCGGTTTGATGAATAAGTACGTAATATCAAAATGTAGATATCAGAGTTTGTCACCAGTAGTGCGCTTGTAACCTTAAATGACGACAGAAGTTGTAGTGCTTAACCGGGATTCGAACCCGGCGCCTACCACCGTCGTTGTCTGACCAGGAACAGAAGAGAAATGTCAAATGTTGGCCCACCATTAGCGAGATGTGGGCACGTTTAATTAGAAATAAGTCGACGAAAAGGTCTTTGCTCACTGAGAGTCGAACGCCGCACACACGGTTATGAAGACTCGTTAATAATCAAATTCTTATTCAGTAGTAGCTACCAGTAGCATGTTCAGTTGCAAACCTTAAGGCCTTTCCCATCCCTAGTAACGTGTTGCCTAATATCTGCGATATCATGGTGTTAATTTACAAGTGGATTGACTGCCATAAAGAGCAATGTTCTCTAGTAGTCGTGTATCATGAGATGTAAATGAAGTGCCTCAGCAGAAAGTAATTTCCGTCGTGCAGCACGTATTGTTCCAGAGACACTGAGTACATGTTATAAGGGCACAAAACGCGTATAATATACTACGTATATATTATTATTTGGAGAAGCTACCGCCAAACCTGTTTACATTTACATTCTACTTAATTGTCGTGGTTGAATACACGTTTTCTTAAGGCTACATCTAATGCAGAGCTCTTACACGAAATGATAGTTTCCTCTGTCATGCTATCGCTAGCTAGGTGAAATATTTTGTGGTAGGTATGTTTAAAATGAATGTATTTTTTAACGTATTGTTCGTCGATTATTTGAATGAATCGTACACTGTAGGTGTGCCTGCACATGTTATAGGATAATTGCTGTAGCTGCGTCAGTTTATACTACAGGCGTGGGTATGTTAGGTGTAACTTTTGATCCTTCAAGGGGTGATCGTGGCCTTGCGGCCCGGGTCTGTGCTAGCCACGGCTCGCGAGCTACGGGCCAGTCAGGCTGGCCGAGGCGAGACGGAAGTGAGCGAGCTGGCGGTGGCGTCGGTGGGCCAACAGCCCGGGACGAGCCAGCACGGCTGCGCCGCATGCCTCTGCCTCTGCCAATCCGTGTGGCGTAAATATGTTTACCTCCTCTCCTGACATCAGTATAAGAGCGGCAAGCAGAAATACACATCAGGCTGTCTGCAGTAATGACTCACTGGGAGAGATATATTCGAGATAGAGTCGTCGCTCTCATTGAAAAAGGAGGATGTCCCATCAGAGAAGCCGGCAGACGGTATGGCATACCACACACCACTGCAAGGAGATGATGGAGGACCTGCCTTGAACGAGGCGCCACCAAAAGGGCTCCTGTCTCAGGCAGGAAGAGAGTGAGCTCACAGCAGGAAGACAGGGACCTAGTGTCTAGGAGCAGAGAAAATCTCTTTCTGAACGTGAAGAAGTTGAGGCGGGAGACCAGCATCCCCGGCTCCAATGACACGATTCGCCGAAGGCTGAGTTACGCTGGACTTCATGCACGACGATCCGCCGTTAAACAAGAGCTCAGCGAAGACAATGTTTTATACCGGTTAGCATTTTCGGAGCTTCATCTGAGGGCGTCGTGCGACAACAACATTTTATCTGATGAGAAGGTGTTTTCCACCAGTAACGACGGCCCACGAATCGTTTACAGGCCGCAAGGGACTCGCCATCGACGCGAATATGTAACCACGGCGAGAAGAAGTGGCCGGCTATCTGTTACCTGCTGGTGTTGGATTTCTGCGAGAGGGGCGGGAATTCTTCACAGGATAGACGGAACTCTGGACAGCGTGCAGTATGCCCACATATTGGAAAATGTGATGCTTCCGTCAGTGTGAATGCTGTACGCAGAAGGGGACGTCACACTGCAAGAGGACCATTCTCCCATTCACAAGTGTGCATTTGTTCAGCAGCGGCCCTCCACGATTGGCGTCAACGTGATGGACTGGCCGCCACGGGCGGCTGATATGAACCCCATGGAAAACGATGTGGGCTGAGATCGCCAGAACATTAACAGGGAATTGGCCACGAAACCAACCAACTACTGCGGACGGTCTTTGGGACTGCGTCCTGGAAGCCTGGGAGAAAGTTGCTTCTTCAGGCTCTTACGTCCGACGGCTTATACATTCTATGCCAAGAAGCATGATAGAAGAACAAAATAATGAAGGATTCTGGATAAAATATTAGAGTCCTTAAAATATTTTGTTATGTCTTCTTTTTCATCATTTTTCGTCATTGGGAGCTAGTGGAAGATCACATGGCAACAGAAAAGATACAATATGGGTTAGTTTTCCTTTGAGTTGCCTTTTTAATTCGAGTGGGTTTCTTATGAATATACAGTTTGTTAAATATTCTATTTTGATTTCATTTATACCCTGTCTAGATACTTACGAACTAATCAGCGTAGATGGACTCTGTCACAGTAGTTTTTGTTATTACAAATACATCTCTCTTCCCCCCCCCCCCCCCCCCAAATCCATGAATACACCCTACGTCCTCCACACAAGACGCTAACGATTTCATATTATGTTTACTCGTTGTTAATATCTCCTCTATTCTCTCTCACACACTCTCTCTACCTGACACTATCGCGGCAGGTGCCCTTCTATTCCATTCCCCCAAAACTTTACAAACAAATCAAGGTGTTTCCATTGACGCTACATTATCTCTTTTAATTTCAGCTGTCTTTACTCTCTATCACTCCTCTCAACACCTATGAAACCGTATTCTCCCATTAAAAATATTCATTATTTCATTTCAAGCCCTAGCATGTGCACTCCGAACTACTAGTGAAAAATAGTTGAATTTTCAACGTCCCTCCGTGCGTTGTCAGCTGTAACGTGTTCGTTTCAACTCACAGCCACATGATGAGCTTTTTACCACAATATTTCAAGATCAAACGTTTCCTTACATCTTTTCAAGTTCAAACATTCCTCTCCATCCTACTGGTGAACCAACAATAGCTATTTACCGTCTTTTCCTGGCTAGAAAACGACGGCGCTAGATGATGGTTACGAATCCCAGTCAGGCCAAAACAATTCTATGGTCATTTAAGGTTCCGACATCTCGTTATTGGTGAAAACATTTGATATTTAACTTCTGATTTTACGTACTTCGTTAACAATCTGATTAGGTGCTGGATTCGCATCTCTGTCACACGCTTTACTTGATGGCATTTCAATTTTAAACATGAACACATGTTCATGACACCATATTAAACGTCGATGGGGGTAGTTCCCAGGAAGGTAACTGTTATGGTAGGATTCCCAGTTCAGTACAAACATTTTCGTCGTGTATTTTGAGGATCTGAATTGATAACTGATACTGGTGAAAACGTCTGTACTTCACGTCTCTTTATGCTTAGTGATCGGGTCTCAATAAGGCACAAACGAAGGTTAGCTTAGTTGGCAATGGCTATAGGTGCTGGGTTTGAATCCAGGTTCAGAACGACGACGTTGGTCATGTCATTTAAAGTTCAAATTTGTGTACACGTAGCTGTTGATGTGTTACGAGAACAATGATATTACTGGTGATTCGCTGTTAATGTTGAGATTTCTGTAGAGTGCTTGTTGCCGTTAATCGCGTTTTTTTTTCTGGTTTGTCCAATATCCACTTTCCAGAGCCACTCGCCGTTGAGCGACGTTTGGCACATGGATGGAAAACCTTTTCGAAAGCGAAAAACTTTTTTCCAATTGTCGTACAGCTTTGTAACTCCATATATTGTGTCAAGTATTTAATTTTGACTAAGAATTACTGTACGATATATGTAAAATAATCCGTTTTCTCAGAACTTTTAGAATCTCATTCGTTTATGAGTGTTACGGGGTGTCTCATCGCTAAGAACGAGTTTGTATGACGATATTAGTTGACGCTTAGACTGACTGCCATAAAGACCTTTGATCTCTAGTAGTATCTTGCGGTAGACATTGCGTGTGTAGTCAAACAACTGTACCTCACGGGGTTTTGGTGTTTAGAGGACCTACAACACAGCTACGTTATGTTGGTTGTATTCGGCAGTGACCCACATTTTTTCTGTCAAGTGTACATATTTGTAACAAAAAACGAGATATTTTTCTTTCTGATGACTAACTAGGGAATTGACACTTGTTGGTGGAACGTTTTACGTTTCGACTTTTCTTTTATCATCTGGAGCATTTGTAAGTTAACATACTTTTCGTATTTTGAATAAAAAATCAACTGTTAATATGTTTCAAAGTAACTCATTTTCAAGGAAATGAATTTTTTTGAGAGGAACAGTGACTGAATGAACACTGTTATTCAGCAGACTATGAATGTAGCCTACCGAGCGAGGTAGTAAGACAGAGGTTTAAAATTCCGTTTGGTCATCCATGTTTAAGTTTTCCGCGATTTTCCTTAATCGTGTACTCTAAATGCTGCGATGATTCCTTTGACAACAGCATGACTGAATTCTTCCTCTAACCTTCCTCCAGGCGAACATCGTTATAGATGGGACTTTAAACTACAATCTTCTTTGCTTCCATTCTAATGTTTCTTCGTTCCATCTACTGTAAGAAGTAGGTTTAGGTATAGGAAATTTTTCTTCTCATTACGAAACAAGCACTCTGATTTCGCTATAGCACTTAGTCAACGACCATCAGATGCTGTATTCAGCAACCTGGAGGCTATCGGAAGGAATTACTTAACATCGAAACTCATGTCCATAACCTGAGAGGCCTACGAAGTCCCCGAAACAACTAAGCGTCATGGGTACTTTTAAGGACTGAACTGTGTCAGGCTACGTGAAACATACAGGGATTGGACAAAACAATTCACCGAAGAGCCAAAGAAACTGATATAGGAGGTAACTGAGACCATAAATCCTGCGGGGCTGTCCATAAATCCGTAAGAGTTCGAAGGGGTGGAGATCTCTTCTGAAGAGAGCGTTGCAATGCATCCCGGATATGCTCGATAATTTCCATGTCTGGGACGTTTGGTGGCCAGCGGAACTGATTAAATTCAGAATGGTGTTCCTAGAGCCACTATGTAACAATTCTGGAGCTGTGGGGTATCGCATTGTCCTGCTGGAATTGCCAAAGTCCCTCAGAATGCACAAACGATATGAATAGTTGCAGATGACCAGACAGGATTCTTACATACTTGTCAGCTGTCAGAGTCGTATCTAGACGTATCAAGGGTTCCATATCACTCCAACTGGGCACACCCTTCACCATTACCAAGGCTGATGCTTCCATAAGCTTCAACAGTTCCCTGACGACATACAGAGTCCATGGATTCATGAGGTTGTTTCCATATCCGTACACCTCCATCCGTTCGATACAATTAGGAACGAGACTCGTCCAACCGGGCCACATGTTTCCAGTCATCAACAGTCCAATGTCGGGGTTGACGGGCCCAGGTGAGCGTATAGTTTTGTGTCGTGCAGTCATCAAGGGTACATGAGTGGGCCGTCGGCTCCGAAAGCCCAAAGCGATGGTGTTTCGTTGAATGTTTCGCACGCTGACTCTTACTGATGGCCCAGCTCTGAAATCTACAGCAATTTAAGAAGGGTCGCACCTCTGTCACACTGAACGATTCTCTGCAGGTTCTGTTCGTTGTAAGATACAATAGATCAAGCTGCAGTCTTTGCCTAGTATCTGCATTTATGCACAAACACTCATTTATCGCGGTGTTCTTACAATGGAGAGCAAAGAAACTGGTATAGGTATGCGTACTGAAGTACACAGATATACAGGGTGTTACAAACAGGTACGGCCAAACTTTCAGGAAACATTCCTCACACACAAAGAAAGAAAATATGTTATGTAGACATGTGTCCGTCCATGCGTTACAATTGTCAGCGTAGGTATCAGCGCATTATGTCTGAACTACGTGATTTCCACGAGAGAAATTTTTTTGGAACTCGTATGGTTGGTGCTTCCGTAATGAGGTAGCCGAAGCGTAGCCCTTTTCCACCACTCCTTACTCGTTCTTCTGCGCCCTAGGGTGCAGCGATGGATCGATGTTCCGTCATAGATAACAATACAGTGTAACACCGATTCAGAAGTCACTGATAGCTGTCTTTCTGAACGTTAATCTGTGACTGTGAGAGAAGGTAGGGAATCGACGTTCCTGGTGTTTTTCTGATATTCAGGCATATTCAATGAAATGATATCAATGTTTCGAAGACTTCTCAGGACTACAAGTACAATCTTGGCAACAGTAATGCCGCAATCATATTCCAGATTGCTGTTCCTGTTGGATATAGTTCCTGTTTCGATTGGAGGATGAGCAACGAAACCTATGCCCGCATTGGCACTGATTTTACTGAAACTTACACTCAGGTTCAGAAATTCAAAACTTTAGATATGATGGTGGGAAAAGTCGAAACTTTTCATTAAACTAATGAATAAAAATATTTTATGCAAGCTAGATGATGATATTCACAAAATGTTGAAATCATTGAAGCCCATACTTCGACTAATGTGTATGTACACCATAGCTCAATTATAGACGGAAATATTTGCAACTATTCATAGAAGCTAAATAGAACTGTGATCTTGTGAACCACAGCTATTTCTTTAGACAGGAAAGTACACCAGTTTCCTATGAAACCCTACCTGTATGTAATTGACGAGGTACCTTCTTCTACTGATAAAAGGACAAATTTCAGATTTTCCAAGTATCGTCATTAATCAGTTCTGCACGGAAGGAACTCAAACGTTGTGAAGCATTTTCAATTGTGTATGGAGTCAGACCTCACCCTTAAGCTATCAATTGGTGATTTAGGCGATTATTTTAATGTCAAACTCAGGTACCAGCTCATCCACATCTATTTAAACAGTTTTATCTTCTTTTACTCAGTTTTTAGAAGAAATCCTTGGAGCAGGGGTAGCATCTTTGATTAGTAATCAAAAACGTCAAGGATCCTGGGTTAGAACATTGCCACTGCTTAAAATCTGAATTAAAATTTTCAACAATGGTAGGAGAAGACGTCATACTCGTTGTGCCAAATGTCTTGTCAGAGAAGGCGGAGGATGGGAATTTGCCCTAAAAGGCAGAATAATGAGCAAGGTCAATGCCATGAGTATGCAGAAGACAGTGGAAACCGTTAGGACATGTGACCCATAATTGAAAGAAAGCCGGGATGATCTATTCATTGGCAAAAGCTTCCGTATTAGTCCCGCATTTGTATCACTGCGAGGGGACTGCTAGAAAGTCTGGAAAGGGAAATCCTAAGGCTCAGTGTGCAAACAGTGTGGGTCAGTGAAATGGAAAGAAGTCGAGGATTTCCGGCCGCTGAATGTAGGGAAATTTCAACGGCAACAGAAAATTGTGGAAGGTGAGTAGGAATTGTTGTGAACAGGAAGTAGGAGAAAAAGATAGTAGTTGTGAACATTTCAGTGATAGGGTTATTGTCAATCGAAAGCAGACTACAATAATTCAGGTACATATCACACACGACGTCTTCACAAATAGAATATAAAGAAATATACAAACCATACGAGGATATTGAACGTGTAAAACATTACGTAAAGAGAGATGAAAATCTAATAATCATGGGGGATTGGGATGCGGTTTTATGGGAAGGTGTCGAAGAATGGCTTACCAGACAATGTGGCTTAGTAGTAGGAATGAGAGATGAGAAAATCTATTTGATTCAGCAATAAATTTCGGCTAGTAAAATAGTGAATTCTGTGTTCAAAAAGCAAAAGATGAGAGGTATACTTGAAGAAAGGCCCAGAGACACGGAAGATTTCAGGTCAGTCGGCAACTCGTGATCTTGCGGTAACGTTCTCGCTTCCCGCGCACGGAGTCCCAGGTTCGATGTCCGGTAGGGACAGGGATTTTCCCTGCCTCGGGATGACTAGGTGTTGTTGTGTCGTCATTCAGCTCCATTACGGTCGGAGCAAGGCAATGGCAAAACACCTCTGCTAGGACCTTGCCTAGTCGGCGGTGCGTGTCTCCCGCATCGTCCCCAACGCTCCTCGGAACATGGAACATCATCATCCTCACATCTTCGTCAAACAGAGATTCCGAAACCAGATAATGTACTGTAAGGAACAGCTGTAGACTCAGATTACAGTTTAGTGATGGTGGAGAGTAGATTGAACATTAAGAGAATCTTCCGGAGGAATTGGGACGGAGGGATATGGGATACTGAAGCACTGAGGAAGGATGGGAGGCATTTAAAGTTCGCTAAGATAAAAATTAAAACAGTGGGCAGTTAATTTGGAGTAGGCAACTCTAAAAAGAGAAATCACAGATGGAAAGACAAATATGGTATGAGAAAAGCAACTTCGAAGAAACCTTAAGTAACGGAGGAGATACTTTAGCCGATAGACGAAAGAAGGAAGAACAAAAATGTTACGGGAAATATAACTTGGGAATGAAATAAATAGGAAGTGCGGTAAAGGTGAGGCAAAATGGCAGCAGGAAATACGTGAAGGAATCGACAAAGAAATGATCGTCGGAAAGACTGATTCAGCATGCAGAAGAGTCAAAACAACCCTCGGTGAAATTAAAAGCAAGGGTGGTAACATTAGAAGTTCAATGGGAATTACACAGTTAACCGCAGAGGAGACATAGCATAGGTGGTAAAGTAATAGAAAAAATTGAAACTATATGGAAGATGCAACTTTACTGTCAGAACTTCAAAGAGCTTTGGAAGGGTAGGATAAAATAAGTCAGAAGACTTAGATAACGTTCCATCGTAGTTTCTGAAATCACTGGAGGAAGTGACAACCAAACGACTACTCAGATTGGTGTGTAGAATCTATGAGACTGGCGACATAGCATCAGATTTTCGGAAAAACATACACACAAATCCGAAGGTATCAAGAGCTGATAAGAGTGAGTACTCTCGCACAGTCATCTTAAGAGCTCATGCAGTGAAGTTGCTGACAACAATAATATACAGAAGATGGGAAAAGAAAATTGAGGATCTGTCATATGCCGATCAGTGTGGCTTTGGGAAAGGTAAGGCAAACACATAGGAGGTTCTGTCGTCGCGAGTGATAAAGGGAGAACGACTCAAGAAAAATCAAGGCGCTCTCGTAGGATTTGTCGACCATAGAGAAACGTTCACAATGTGAAATGGTGCAAGATGTTCGAAATACTGAGAAAAGTATGCGTCAGCTATTGTGAAATACAATTAATGTACAATAATTACAAGAGCCAAGAGGGAACAATGAGATGGGAAGACCAAGAAGGAAGAGCTCAGATTAAAAATGTTCAAGGATGGGACTTAACTTCAGGGTGAGGGGGAAAGGATATTAATTATACGATCCACATCTGACTTCATTATCCTCAGTGAAGATGAATAACAATTAAAAGATCTGTTGAATGGAATGGACAGGACAGTCTAATGAGCACAGATGCAACATTCCCCGTCGTCCATGTTCACGGACCTACCGTAGCATTTGATGATGCGCCCTCGTGTCCGTGGCCACATTTTTCTTTTAACTAGGTTTCGGGACGTGCACATGCAGTCATCGCAGCAGCGCAAGATAAGACAGAGTGTTTCGACACATCGGAACATTCATCAGTTACGAAGTTACGTAGGCGTAGACTTGTCTTGTGAAGCTACGCAGGTGATTTTTAAGTCAGTTGCATCTCTACTACAAACTTCCGCAGTACGCGTCCTCACCACCTGCGTCCCAGAGGGCACAACTTGCCTCCTGCATCCTACCAGGGACATCGACTCCTTGATTTCGGAAATGTGACTGGCCATTTCTTGCTAACGCTCAGAGTACTAAGCTGCCCGCTGACACTTTTAGGAATTTGTTTCTCGTAGAGCACCAGGAAACACCAGCAATTCTGCAGGACACACACTCTCCTCTGCAGACCTACTTGTCGGGCCAGGCCACCACCCGTTTTACCCGTATCAGCCCATTATCTTCATGTTCCCCTTAATGGCAGGCAGCACCGCATAACAGCCGCACTATGAGGGAAACAAACCAACTGCCAAACAGGCGAACACATCAGGTAACCACGCCGAAGATTCCAGTCGATTAATAGGACCTTTCCTTCCAGAGGTCGCCGCGACATATCCGGCCACAGATTCCTACGCCTGGTTGCTATTGGCTCCAGCTCACTATATAGGCCCGGCCGGTCGAAGGCAGAGCAGTCTTCGTCCGCTGCTAATGGCAACCGCTATGGCAGAGTCTCCGAGAAGATATTGCCGAAGCCGCTGTACTGCACCGCCGATCGAAGTACCAGCCGACCGAGAGGAACCACATCTCCGGCTAGATCGACGGACTCTTCATCTGTTGTACAGGCAGCTATCGTGTTGTAGAAGAACTTACGTTCAATAAACTGTTGGAGAATACAACACTTCAGGCTAGAGAATAGCCGCAGTCCGACGAACACTGGAGCCGATACAGTCGCTTACATAGTGACCGACATACGTAAACCATCGCGGCCTGTATGTGGCATGTTACACTGAGAAGGATTGAGAGTAAACCCGAGAAAGACGCAAGTATTAAGAAACAGCAGAAATGAGAAAAGCGAGAAACTTAAATCAGAACTGGTGATCACGAAGTAGACGAAGTTAAGAAATTCTGCTACCTTGGAAGAAAAATAACCCGAAACAGACGAAGCAAGAAGAACACAAGAGCAGACTATCCCTCGTTAAAAAGGGCATTCCTGGCCAACAAAAGTCTGTTAGTACCGTATATCTTAATCTGAGGAAGAAATTTCTGAGAACGTACATTTGCAGTACAAGATTGTACGGTAGTGAATGACCGCCTGTGGGATAATCGGTGAAGAAGAGAATAGAAGTATTTGGGATGTGGTGTTTCGAAAGAATATTGAAAATTAAGTTGCCTGATAAGGTAGGAAAAGAGGGTTTTTTACCCAGAACCAGGGAAGAAACGACCGCATGGAAAATACTGGAAAGAAGATGGCATACAGTGACAGTTCACGTGTTAAGACAACAGAGAATAACTTCCGTTACATTAGAGGGAGGTGTAGAAGGTAAAAACTGTAGACGAAGATACAGATCGTCACACATCCAGCATGTAGTTGAGGACGTAGGTTGCAAGTGCTACTCTGAGATGAGGAGGCTGGCATAGGAAATGACTTGGTGACGAGCCACATAAAACCAGTGAGAAGATTGATGAGTAAAAAACAGAAGAAAAATCTGATCGAAGAGAACGATAACGATTGAATTTGGCGTGCGTCTTCAAAACAAACCACAGCTTCTATAGTGGAGGCTGTAAGTCACTTTCCTTTAGAGATAGTCATCGTTATCCTTGCTTCAGGAGAGAAACAAAATAGGTTAACGATAGCTTAATAAAGAAGTTTGAAATAGTTTGTTATACGGGGTGAAAACTACTTAAACCAACACGCCTCCGGAGGTTGCACGGGACACCCAAACAAATCATTATCTGTAATGCCATATTTTCTTGTTACGATTTTTTTAAACCAGAGTTTCCTCTGATGAAAATGAATGAAACAAACAAATTTTAAGAGGTAGCATGGGAGAATTAAAATTATTCTTGTCATGTGATTGCTATGAGGACAGAAGTTCACATAAACAAGTTTTAATTCTTTTTTACGAAGAGAGGTCCAGGTACCACCGGGAAAACTATGCTGTGAGAGGATAATCATCTGGTTACAGGTTGTGCACACGCTGTTAGTGAAACTGATTGACAGTTGCCGATGAAAGAAGTTTCTTGCATTCGTCTGATGCGTCCTCATGTTACGCGAAATTGCACGAGTGCTCAGGGCGAGGACGGTCTCTAACGGATTAAAAAATGCTCATAGGTAATTATTAGAGAAAAATGTTTGTTTTCATGTCCCGTGCAACCTCCCAGAGTTTGTTGGTTTAAATAACTTTCACTCTGTATAAATCATTAAAACCGTCTTCTAAGAACTTCGTCTAGCTATCAACCCAATTAAACAGTCTTTTTAATAGGACGCAAAGACTTTGAAATTTGCAATGGCCTTCTGGCAACTTTACTGACCACAGATTGCAGCTCACGTTTAAGTATTGCAGAAACTGGCAACAGACAGAGCCGCTCTAACCAGAAGAAGCCAAACAAAAGATTCCTAAAGGCTGCGCAGCTAATTTAGTTTGGCTTAGACTGTGAAGCCGTATTGCAGGAATGCTTCTTCTATGCATATAGATATCTTTCTATTTGATATTAACAGGCTAGCGGCGTTGGCCAAGCGAGCTTCCACGGACAATACATTAACACAGACTGCTGCAGGAGTTCTTAGTCCGATTATAGTATATCGTCCGTCGGAAATCTAGCCGAAGTCAGTCTTGTACAAGTCAAAAATATCACAATGATTTTGAACTGCTGTCCTGCCCTCAGTAATACGACAGTATTACAAAGTGAACATTGCTTGCTGTCCTTTGCTGACATGAGCACGTAGTTTTGACTGAAATTTTCTTTGTTTAGAGTATCAAAACAGTCTTTTTTTTTCTTTATTGAATTTCAATGGGCAATCCGGAGCGGGATGTAGCTGCATAGGCCGAGTGACAGTACATAACAAGGAGACATCTAAAACAATTTAA
Source organism: Schistocerca gregaria (assembly GCF_023897955.1). Lineage (NCBI taxonomy): Eukaryota > Metazoa > Arthropoda > Insecta > Orthoptera > Acrididae > Schistocerca > Schistocerca gregaria. The sequence goes on from NC_064923.1 coordinate 306,680,093, forward strand.
AGGAGACAGTATGGCGAAACAGACATATAAAAAAGGGAAAACATAATGGAAGAGAGCATACAACAGGGAGTGACTGTAAGAATGGACTTAAAAATCTGAACAGTGTGCACGAAAAACCACATACTGTGACAGTTACAAGAACACAAGACGAAAAACAGCCAGAGTATAAAAGTTGCATTGGGCGGCACAGCGTAGCACATAACAATAATAGACAGTAGCACTATGTACAAGCTGAGCACATGATTAAAATCACAGCACTTGATGTCCTGTAGAATAGCACCGAACACAGCACTGACGTAGCACACCAACGATGAGGAACAAACCGAGAGGATCTGCCAGGCGGACAGAGACGAGGGAGCAGGGCAGAAAGAGGAGGGATGGGCTGTGCTATAGGTGGGGAGTGGGGAGGGAGAAGGAGAGAGTGGCGGGGGGCGCGCTGAAGGGTGCCGGGGAGGGAAGGATGGGAGAGAGAAACAGCTGAGGAATGGGTGCAGACACTAAGTGGGGGGGGGGGGGGGGGAGAAGTAAAAACCGCTCTGTAGAAAGGTCGGGAGAGAGAGGAAAAGGGGGGCCCAGGGGACGGGGTGAAAACAACGACAGGCTACAGTTGGTAGGAAGCGTATATGTTATGGCGAAGTTCATCATCCAGGATGTGGAGATTCTGGAATTTGAGCTGATGAAGGAAATGGAGGGCGTGAAGATGGAGAGAGAGAGACAGACAGTGACAGAGCAGCAACGGGCAGGGGGTGGAGAGCCAGGATAACACCAGGGGATGGGGGAAGGGGATCAAGCCTGCGGACAGTGTAAAGGATGTGGATATGTTGGAGGAAAAGGAGGAAGTGGAGGAAGCAGATGAGATCATACGGGAGTCACGTGTGGGACGGAAGGCATGGTGGAGAGTGTGGCGTTCTAGAATTTGGAGGGCCTTATAAAAGCTGGGTAGGGTGGGCAGAGATCCAGGAAATGGTGGCATAACAGAGGGTAGGACAGACGATGGCTTTCTAGGTGTGGAGGATGGTGGAAGGGTGCAATCCCCATGTCTGGTCAGACAGGAGTTTCATGAGGTGGGAATGGGATTTCTACTCAATGGTCAGGATATGAGGGGTCCAGGTGAATCAAATCAGTCCCATGTGAATTGTAAATTATTTCACTCAGTCTCTTTCAACAGAACTAAAGAAAGAAGTTATTATAATTTGAGATCATCCTACTAGATGTAATCGTTTTTAGTGGAGAAAATGAAATACAGGGTGATTATAATTAAAGTTAAGCTTTCAAAACGCTGTAGAAATAACACCGCTGCAGTGAAATATTATCGGAAAAGGGGGAAACGTCTGGCAAAAGAAAAGGAAACGATCAGTAGATGGTGCTGTATGTACCAGTATACATAAATGAAAACACCTGCCATGTACACGACCCATTGAAGTTAGTATAAACATGCCGGGTACATGGCTTTTCTTCCTTTCGCGTCTAGGACGTTCACCATGACTGTCTCAATGCACGATCGCGCTCTGCCTGTGAAGCTGTATTACAAGAATGATGACTGTGCACACATCGCTCTGCAGAAGTTCTGAACACTGAAGAGTTTGAATAAAGGCGTTGGTTCGATGAAGCTTGTATTTTGAACACGCGCTGATGATCATTTCATGATAATTATTCTATCGAATGCAAGTGGTAGCCTGCCAGTATGCCTTGATGTATTTGCCCTGTGTGCCTCCGAGTGGAACTACGTTCACATCTAAATAAAGATAGAAGAAAGAATGAAAAAAACAATAGCAGGTGTCCTGCGGTTCTGTTTAAACCTTTACACACCATTAGACAGATGTACTCTATATATATTAAAACGGCTGGCCAGCTACTTTCATGTATGTACTTTGCTTTAAGTTGTTCACTGTTCTGCTGCATTTACGTGTCCTCTCCTCTTGTACTACTACTGCATTGGGTGTTTCTTTGTCTCCATCCCCTGCTTCATTGGTCTTAAGCTGATGTATTTAGAGTCTGTGTTACTGGCGACAGAGAGCCAGTAACTGTTTCTATAATTGAGAATTTAATTTGATTTTGTTGCCTCAAAGCGTTCTGTTTTTTTTTTTACTCCCGTGCTGGCAGGTGGTATTTCGCGATGATCTCTATTAGTAGAGAGAGTTATATTTACAAGTTAATTAATGTGATTCTTCAGATTTTCCCGCCGTATTTGATAATCAAAATATCCACGGGTGTACTGCCGGTCTACAGTGTATAACGGGCACAATATTTCGACGAACTGGGTTCGGTCGTGGCGACGGCCGATATAAGTAACCTCCGCCCGCAGAACGCTCCCTCCGCCGTCCGCGCCCCGCGCCACGGTCGCGCGCTGGAACAGATTGCGTCGGCGTCTGAGATGACGTCGGTGTGATGGCTCTGTCCGCCGTGGTCGTCACAACTATACGTCTGCTCAATTTACTCTTGATTAACCCAATCGCTGGTTCCCAAGCCTTGCTAAGATTTTAGCCCAGCCACGGTTTATGAGGCCACACCTGCTCGCCGCATAGCTAGTATTGCAGAAATGTGCTGAGGAGACACCCAAGAAGACAATCTACATGTTAAGACGCATTACGTCGGCATGCACGGGAAGCAAAGCAATAACTGCTGCGAACTCCATCACACATCGGAGGACAAGTTATCCCCGTGCAGATCCACGCGAGACCGAACCCAGTTCCCCCTGAGCAACCATAGCGTACGGACCTCCGTGCCGGCACGTTCACAGGAGCTCAGTACGTCAGTTCACCTGATGATGGCGACATGTATGATCGCCGAAATATTGTACCCGTTGGACACTGTAGACCGGCAATACACCCGTGGATATTTTGATTATAGTTTATTAATATCTGAATGATTGGTGCAAAGCCTAATTATTGATGGCCGTTGGTGTCAAATCCTTTTGCTACAGCTGTTTGTGAAAATATTTGACAGCGCCATTGAGAAGTGGCTGTTAGTATATTCCTATATTTTCAAACGACTAAGTTTTTAAAATTTAACTTCATTCGTTCACAGCAAGCCTTCCGTGCACCTAAGTTCAATACTCGGTATACTTTTAACATTCTGAGAGGACTTACTTACTACAAACATTGGCTCGCTGAGGACTGTAAATTTGATTATGTTAAAAGGAATTGTAGCCTGTCCTTTGGCAATGGTGTATTTGGATTAATATTACATATTTTTAGTGGGCCCTCTTGTATTCCAGTGAACTATTCTAACAACCCCGATCTGGTCTGGACTACTAATTTAGTTGTTCAAGATTATACTTTTTGTTATCTCTTGACCCGAAGCTCTTGGTTCCAATTTGGCAATATTTTCTTCGCGTGTCTTATGTTTTATTATAATAGCTGCTGTACTTGTACAAGTGCTCTGTACTTTTAAGATTTTGAAAATTCTACTTAATTATTTTTGAGTTAAAATTTTGCTTAAAGGTCATTGACTTTTCCATCTTAATTTTTATCCATTGCTGTTAAGAGATTGTTTCGTTTAAGAGGTAATAAATTTTTATTTATGGAAATACGATTTATTTTGCCTAGCAGCCTTCCATTCCTCAAGGAAGTTCCTACCGCTTCAGTTGATCTTCACATAACTCTAAAAATTACAGAGTACAAAATCGAGATTGCATGTTGTTTTCTATTGCTCCATAACTTTTACCTAAGACACATTGCATTTATTAACTGCAGTACTCACACTATTGCTCTTACATGTTAACTGCAAGATAGTAATGTCTATGACGTACGAATATGCTGCTATCAATATTGGAAAGTATGTACCAAGACTGAAGAACTTCATATTCCTATCAGAGGCACCATCAGTGAGGTTCAGATGCCATTAACAACGCGAGAGATTTGTATGCTCTGACAGCAATTGCAGCGGCATGTATAAATACATCCATCCAACGATAGGCATTGTCCAGCCGCCGAAGAAGGCAGGTTGACACACTTTACAGTACCCTACCGTTGAGATAGCGGCGTAGGTGTAGCTGTACAGTTCGTTATATGTTAGTGGACAAGTTGATGGTAATCCCTTTCTACCATCACACTGGCTGATGACGAGTTCATTTTTCTTACATATTCTTTTCTACATACTTCCCTCATCAAGAAATAATGAAGGAATAGAAGAGGCTCTTAAAGGAATTATATGAAGCACGAGGTCTTCTAGGTGCTTTGGATGGAAAAGAATTACTCACAGAGGACCAAGGATTTTCAATCATTGTGGATGAAGTTGAAATGGTACATAAGAACATGAAATGCAACTGGGGGAGATGGGATTTTACTCATCGAAAGTTTAAACCAACGAAAGGTGGAAAGGCTGGATTTGTGCAAAGATATTTACGAGAAAGGTGAGTAACCAGAAGACTTCACAAAAATAGCTATGGTACCAATACTGAAGGAAACAAATTTCTCGAAATGTACAGAACGTAAGACAATAAATTTTATTATTCGCTGGAAGATAATGCACAATAGATTATTGCAGTGAAAGGCTGAGAGAAATTGGGGCAAAAGCTCGGCTTCAGAATGCGCCAAGTTAAAAGGATGAAATTGGACTCTGACGAATAATTGGAGATGCTACCTAGGAAAAGGTAAGATAGAAGTCTGTACATTTCTTGTTGACTTGGAAAATGCCTTTGATGGAGTTCAGTGGCTTTAGTTTTTAAATCACCTGAAGTAAACTATAATTAACTGGAAGTAAAAAGGCTAATAAGCACATTATACATCACACAAACTGTAAAAGTAAGAACAGAAATGAGAGGCCACAGACAATTAAAATTGGGACATGTCTTGAACAGGGCTGTTGTCTTCCACCTATCTGGTTTAATATCTATTTAGATGATTTAGTTAAAGACTGCTTCCAGTAAAAGAGTGGTCCGGCAGCAGCAGAAAGGATAATAAAATTTCCATGTTCTGCTGTTGATGTGGCGGTACTCAATAAAAAATAGATGACAACTAATGAAAAGTTAATAGAAGTAGCCGCCTACTGTAAAATGTGTGGAACAAAGATAAATATGAAGAAGACTAAGAAATTGTTTTCAACAAGACAATCAAGGAAGATAAATTTGAAAATTCTTATGAGTTTGTGGAACAAGTTGATAAATTCAGGTAATAGTCAGATAAGGGTGGTTCTGGCGGAGTCTGCAATGTTGCAAATTAATTCAACTTGCTGGATACTCCACCAACCCTTATCCCCCCCCCCCTCCGTTATAGACCGGGTAACATCACATTGATATCATAGGTTACCTCCTCTCTTCTGTCCCCCATCCCCTCACCCTTCCCCACTTCTCCACTCCTATCACCCTTCTTCTCTTCTCCTCCTTTCCCCCCATTCCCCTCCCTTTTGTCCCTTGAGAAATGGAGGAAAAAGCTTGGTCTGTGCTGAGTTGTTGGAATGGAAGGAAATAGCGCGTTTTTTCTTTATTTTGGGAGTTATCCCGTTGGAAAACGCTTCCTAAACTTTTTTCTTGTGCATGTGTTCACCCTGACATGTAGAGACCAACTGGCCTAGTTCACATTACCACCCCCAGAGAGCTCTGGGGAATGCAATCTTGTTTTTCCTTCAACATTTCTCTAAGTGCCGATTTTCGTCCATACCTTCCTTTCCCGTTGAGACGACAACGAATGGTCTACCTGCTCACACTTAGCTGGTGAATGTTCCTAATTTCTGTGCTAGTCCTCAAAAGGGTTTCCATCACTGCAGTGGAGTATTCAATTGTCTTGATCTTCCGTGGTAGTCAGTGGACGTCCAGGGTGACAACGAAGGTTGACGTGGCCTTCCTCCACCGTCCTCTTTACCTGGAGATATATCGATGATTTACTGCATCATAGGGCACGGGCAACTGCGCAGAAACAGTATCCATCTTCAAAAATCACAAGAATGCTACCTTTATGTATTCCCAGAGCTGTGATTTTGTCAAATAAGGACCTACTGACAAGGCGGGAGGATATGAAGTATAATACAAGATGGAGATCACTTTCTTCACCTCAGACGTCAAATTCATTTCCCATCAAATGCTTTGAAAACAGATTTAATAAATCATTATTCGCGAGTGTTGTTTAGAGTATCGTGTAAATTTATTCTGTCTCTAAACATCATACGAAATAATAATAAAGGCGCCGTTTTGAGGGATTAGGGATTGAGATTCATGTTGCTCCGGCTATTGTATTTTAGTGAACTGTTTGCCCACATATCACACTCCGGAAGTTTGAAACATAGCTCCGTGCGAGTAGTACAACAGTGGAGTAGCAAAACTGGTTATTTGGTACTGTCTTGTTTTCGTATTCGAATCCTGCCGCTTCCACGACTTTTGATTCTTTGTAAGGAAACAATTGTTAGTTTGGGAGGACAACGCCATCTATAACGTCACAGTACTTGTAGTACTGAACACACTTGTATACATGATTTCCAAGGCTCATTGAAAGAAGGCAAGGACTAACAGCCACCCATGGTTTCCCTATCATAAATATTCCTCGGTTTGAGGATGAACTCAGCGTTCGGTTGTTAATCACTTTGAATTTTTAGCAATACCGTACCCTTACATGTTAAACTCGGTTTCAGCAAACGATTTCCATAGCTACAGGAACACAACGTGTAACACCTCTTAGGCTAACTATAATTCAGTGGAATCAGACGAAACAGTCGATATCGCCCAGACTGTGCATACTTTGCTTTGAAACCTTTTCCTAACTGGACAATAAGCTTTTCTTATTCGGTAAATTTGTGGAAGTTGATGTTTAAGATGTTTTAAGATTAAACTAAATTTCTTCGCCTATGAAAACTCTAAAATAAATATCCTCAACAGCACTAAATAGCCGTTTGAGAAGCGATTGCTGGCAGAAATCGGAGCAGACAATTTTTTTTCTCGTCGGTAAAGTATCGTTACTTATTGATTCTGTGAAAATCCTATGCAACCGTAGGCAAGGGCTGCATTTCCTCTATTTTTTCATGCGGTAAAAAAACTCATTTCATATCAGGTTAATATCTGTTACGTACCACACAATAGCACTAGAATATTAAACTCATTTTTGGCTCATGAAGCAGTGCTAAGAGCATGCTTTACCTCAGCAACAGTATCCCTCCTTACTTTCGAGGTCTCTTAGGGTATTCAAATACCTCGTTACCTATGAAATCTCTAAAAACCGCCAAACAACAGCACAAAGCAGTTCTAAATATCAGGTTAACACTACGTTTCACCTTGTAAATACGGCGATATAGCTGATTTCATTACGACGGCCGTCTTTCCCTGTGTAGATGGAAGGCTGAAATTTCGTTAAAAGATCTCACTGCAACAAAAGAAAACATCTGATTACCGCTCAAAATTCCGAATCAGATTCGTGGTACTCTCGCCCTCGATTCCACTCCACTGAAGGCACGTTATTGATATCAAATTGACTGGCTAATTAATTAAATTAATGACGGCAGCTCCTTTGCATGATAACGTTTTCCCTGCAGTACGATTACATTCTCCAGGTAACTCAAATGGGAATTCTTGGGTGGAAGACGCTGTTATTTTCGGGGAACACTAATGAGAAAATTTAGAGAACCGACATTTAAAACTGACAGCACAAGGATTGTACTTCCGCCAACATATACTATATGCAATTAAAACGAATGGAAGACTCATACGGAGGCATATAGATAGTCTTCTTTACTCTCACGCTATTTTCGAGTGGAGCAGGAAAGGAAATGCTGTGTAGTGGTGCAGTGTACCCTCCACCATGCACCGTACGATGACGTGCAAGGTACGCATATAGGAGTACATGTACATTTAGTCTACCTATTAAGGTGTCGTCCCTCCATTTATAGACACACAAAACTCACGGGACAATGTTGTCTCTTACTTATCGAGAAAACAAAAGACAGAACCTCTGCTGTTGATTGCCTCTCAGTAAAAATTTTCTTATTGGCCTCTAATTTTCTCACTGCAGTCACTTCGCATGATTTATCTGAAAGCTAAAACATATTGTCTACAACACTTACCCGCCATATTCTCAGTCTGCTATGCACGATTTGAATCCACCTGATGTTTAATGTGAGAGATTTCCCCCGCCGAGTCACAGACCCCTGCTAATTGTCTCGAAGTCCCATCAAGTTTCGACAGGATTGTTCCATTAATTAGAAGTCTGTCTAGTCCGCCTCCTGTCACTGGCTAGGTAGAAACCTCTCGCTACGATAAAAATAACATCATTTCATGTCGTCATGGCTGCCCAGCGCATACTATTTACCTCGATCCTCAGTTATTAATTTTGCCGTATTACCGCCTTTATGTGAAAAATGTTGTGTTTCCGAGATCTGTTAGTCGATTAGTTCGGGTAGAGCCCCTAATTTTCTCAATGCAGCTACTTCATGAGACGTATGTGGGAGGGCGTAAGCAGTAAGCACATAATCTCTCAGCCACCCTTTTGTCGGAGTATCGCTTAACTCTCATATTCGCACGAACCTTCCAGTCTTCGGAATCTAGCGACATACACCTCCATCCCCTGCTAATTCTCTCTCTCGAAATCCCTTTACATTGCGACAGCACTGTTGCATTAGCTTTAATGCTTTCCAGCCCTTTATCCGCCACTAGTTCCGCCGAGATCTATCACAAAGAGAAAAAATAGCACACCAACGTTCTGGGAGAAATTCACCACCATGTGGATCCTCGTGTTGAAATATTTGTTTAGGATTAGCACTGCTTTAATCATTTGTAGTCAGTGACATAATAAAACATGAGGATGTCTCTTCGGCTATTTTAGATTCAATAGCTATATGTATCTACATTTAGCTCGAGTGCCTACCGATCCTCAAACCTCTGCAAATCTCTATATCTTACCGTTGTCGGAACACTGCTAAAGACAGGACCCTACATCTATTCCTGAAAACCACTGCACTATGTGGGCTGTGTGTTATGAGTATTATCGACGTCTTCGTTTCTTTTCCAGTCACATGGGAAACGATCGAGTGAATGTCTGTCTGCATCTGTATACAGGGTGTTACAAAAAGGTACGGCCAAACTTTCAGGAAACATTCCTCACACACAAAGAAATAAAATATGTTATTTGGACATGTGTCCGGAAACGCTTACTTTCCATGTTAGAACTCATTTTATTACTTCTCTTCAAATCACATTAATCATGGAATGGAAACACTCAGCAACAGTACGTACCAGCGTGACTTCAAACACTTTCTTACAGGAAATGTTCAAAATGTCCTCCGTTAGCGAGGATACATGCACCCACCTTACGTCGCATGGAATCCCTGATGCGCTGATGCAGCCCTGGAGAATGGCGTATTGTATCACAGCCCTCCACAATACGAGCATGAAGAGTCTCTACATTTGGTTTCGGGGTTGCGTAGACAAGAGCTTTCAAATGCCCCCATAAATGAAAGTCAAGAGGGTTGAGGTCAGGAGTGCGTGGAGGCCATGGAATTGGTCCGCCTCTACCAATCCATCGGTCACCGAATCTGTTGTTGAGAAGCGTACGAACACTTCGACTGAAATGTGCAGGAGCTCCATCGTGCATGAACCACATGTTGTGTCGTACTTGTAAAGGCACATGTTCTAGCAGCACGGGTAGAGTATCCCGTATGAAATCATGATAACGTGCTCCATTGAGCGTAGGTGGACGAAACTAAAATGAGCTCTAATATGGAAATTAAGCGTTTCCGGACACATGTCCACATAACATCTTTTCTTTATTTGTATGTGAGGAATGTTTCCTGAGAGTTTCGCCGTACCTGTTTGTAACACCCTGTATACCCTGAATCTCCCCTATACCGCTATGTCAGGTATAGCTTTTTTTAATGGCAAGAAGTCTTACTGCTGTACCTTTACTACAGGAGGACTCCACAAGGAAAATCTGACAGATCTGCGATTCGTCGATATCGAATGATTGTCTATAAATATTTTCCTGTACGAGTCCTAATCGCGTTTAGTGTATTGCAATGATCACTACGCTTGATACGCGACGGCATTCTAGTATCGTAGTCTTCGTTGACAGCATTGTGGTTTATAAGAAATACATCAGTATTTTTTCAGTTGTGATATGCCTTCATAATAGATCTCTGGCAGTATCACTGTGCTTTCAACAAGTACATCCCTTCCTGAATCATTTACATTTGTGCAACAGCCTCGTACTTCTACACACATTTCAGATGTACTGCAAGTGTGGGAAAGATTCTGGGGTTTGATCACAGTATTGTTCAGTTTTCCCACTGTTCAGGAGTGGACAGATCATGCTACCGTATTCCGTCTGGAACAGAGTATACACACGTGATTGCACGCACATATGTAGTGTAATTATTTATTTAGAAACAAATCTAATACCCACGTACTTATAAGACAATCGTACATCGAGAACTAATTAACGATGAAGTACATGCTAGACCAAATCAATGTCGATGTTTTCCCCAGCAACAGCAGTCATCTACGTGCCTCTTACACTTCGAACCAAACTGTATTGCCAGAGCCTTAGGTGAAATGCTGAAGGGAATTACGGTAAATCGCCTCCTACACTGTTACTCGTACATGACTGGATTACACCCCTATGAAAATCCATGCAAATAAATTTGAGCCTGACATATTCTTCTGCTTCAGCACACCCAACTATCAGTTAAGATTCCAGCAAATGAATCTGACCCTAACACACTCACTGCTCTTCAGTTCGCTCCAGGTTCTAACCGCTAGGCATTTTACTGCGGTTAACAATTCCGATGACAGTTTACGGCGTTTCTAGTTCTATTAATGTACAATAGATTTAGTTACTTACAGGTCAACTACGAGCCCCACCATAGCTCTTCCTGCCTGTTAACAGACAACTCTATCACTAGCGAACATCGTACATATAAAACAATACGCCGCATGCTGCTAAACAGTTTATGGTGCAGCATACATCGCACCAATATAGAAGATAACTTTTCCATCCTAATCGCACATGCTGTTCGAGAAAAAAAAGTTATTCTCTATATACATCCTTTCATGACAAAATTCACCCTTATTCTTCCATGAGGAATATATCGTTGCTCCCAGAGATTTTTTTTTAATTTACATATTCGAATGGAGTATGCCGACCTATACGATCCTAGCAGCGTCCACATGATACCTTTGCTTCGCAGATCATCGACGTAACAAAAACTTGTGTGTGCTCACATAATTTGTGACAGCGACTACGTAGTGTTCAGATGACGAATTGTTGTTACTGATCACCGGTAAGTATAATTTAAGCACAAACGGATCTTTGAGTGGTAATGTTGGGATATCAGCTGACAATAACCTCAAAATTGTAATGGGAGGTAAGAATGTATGGTGAGGTATATATTTCCCTATAGTGAGTTGATGGTTAAGTACGACTCATTCCATCTCGGCATTGCCGTCTCCGACAGCAGCTGTTTTGGTACTTCATTATTCATTGTGCTTGGTGTTGCTAGGTTAAAATTAATATCAGGCTAACTTCCATTAGGAACGTGGGTGCACTCAGCGACTGTGATATGATTTTTAAATTATAGAGCGCAGCAAACAGTCATTAGTTTTTTGCAGGTTTTATTTGTCAAATCCGGATTTCGGATAGTGCCTAGCTATTATCAATGCACTATTTTCTAGTCACAATGCATGTCAGTTCCCTGTTGTTCGGGCGTCAGTCACAGTTCTTTGAATACTTTTCTTTTGAGTATTGTCTTGATGAAAATAGCGGGGGCACTGAGATGGAGATCTGCTGTTTGCGATTACGGTCACTCAATAATTCTAAGATCAATGAAAGTTCAATGTAAGGACTGTAAGTAGGCTGTTTAGGTTTTTTTATTGGTAACGCCGCCGCCACGTAGCGCTCTGTATGAAAACTCACTGACTGTGCCGTGTGCAGTCTGTGGCTGGTTTGCATTATTGTCTGCCATTGTAGTGTCGGGCAGCGGCAGCTGGATGCTAACAGCGCGTAGTGTTGCGCAGTTGGAGGTGAGCCGCCAGCAGTGGTGGACGTGGGTAGAGAGATGGCGGAGTTTTGAAATTTGTAAGAATTGATGTCATGAACTGCTATATATATTATGACTAGTGAGGTAAATACAGTGTCTGTTCTGTATTAAAATCTTTCATTTGCTAACTATGCCTGTCAGTAGTTAGTGCCTTCAGTAGTTTGAATCTTTTATTTAGCTGGCAGTAGTGGCGCTCGCTGTATTGCAGTAGCTTGAGTAACGAAGATTTTTGTGAGGTAAGTGATTTGTGAAACGTATAGGTTAATGTTAGTCAGGGCCATTCTTTTGTAGGGATTTTTGGAAGTCAGACTGCGTTGCGCTAAAGATATTGTGTGTCAGTTTAAGCACAGTCGTGTATAAATTTTTCAAAGGGGACGTTTCAGGACGTACACCTACTCCAATAAGGTTTTTCGATTCAATAAACGTAGAACTAAAAGCACACAAGTACAATTATTTGCGAAATGCTGTCTAATCGTGTAAAAGTCTGTCAGAGCTATTTTAGTGCTGCAATGCTGTGTGTGGTACTCTTCTCACCGTTAACAAACGAATCATTCAAACTACAGTCTCCCACGCCATATACATCCGATATTGACTTTTGAACTGTACTTCCGTGTCTCTAGTATTTAGACAAGATCAAACTCCAACAGTACGTCTCTTCATTTATAAATCTGGGCTTAAAACCCATTTCTTTTTAAAGGAGGAAGATGTAAACGTTTCTTCCAAACGTAATGTACTCGCTCACATCCGTTGTAATAAAATAGTCGAGAGTCTTATGCGAATCCACAAGCTAGTATTCATATATATAAAGCCTTTACAATAGTACAGGCTGATGGTCCACTACAACGTCAGTACACTTCAAGGTCAAGAAATTCAGCTTTAGATAGATTTTATATCCACGATGCATCCATACCCACCTCTCCTAATATGGACCCTGCTCCTAACTATGTGAAAACGTACAATGTCTCTATAGTGCACGGTCTTCCCTTTTAGAATCCTGATGTATGATATCATACTTCCATCCAACATATTGTGAATACAATAAGAAACCAAGTATTTCAACCAACAATTCCGCTTATATCTCCTAATATGGACCTGGCTCCTAATCATGCTAAAAAGTACAATGTCTCTATAGTGCAGGGACTTTCCTATTAAAATCCTGACCATCCAACATGTTCTGAATACAATAAGAAAGCAAGAACCTTCAACCACCAATTCATCTTATATGTGCTGTGTAATGCGTTGTACTACGGTAATATAACTAGTGGCTATAGGCAGTATTCAGATTTCCTTTTTCTCCATACGGAACACCACGATACATGATTTAGTCCTTATTTGCTTAGCGGGGTGCACATGTTGCAAAGCATTTGTTACCGGATCGTATGGAACTATGTGGCACATATCTTAACATTGGTACTTTACTGAGGGACGAAATGATGTCCGCTTAACACATGGAAAATTCCATACGTTAGAAAAACGGTGGTATTGTACGTCAATTCCGTGCTTCGACATTTTAAAAAAACAAAAACACGCTTGTTCAATCCAAATCACAGTCTAATCTTACCTAACATATTAACGATAGACCTATTGTGATAAAATACAAGAGAAGAACGCATTTTGACCATACTGATTTATTCTTCACAACGTATATTATCAAAGTATAAAAATACATCTTAAAATAATAGTATCTCTTACAATACCGTTTGTTATTGTAGCTAAAACAAGTTACTGTCACACAGTACTCGGGGAAACGGGAAGAGCCACATTCAACAAAAACAGCGATACGTGTGCAGTGAAAGAACAGTACTCCTAATTCTTCCTGGAAGTAGATTTTCCACAGGTGGGTATTGTCGGACGTACTCACAGTCACATGGTTTTCTGATCCTGCTTTCAGAAGATGTGATGCCACCTTTGCAGTAATTTTTGTATTTGCGTGCAGAAAAACATTATTCACAAAATTCTGATCCAACAAAATAAACAGTAACAAGCACTTTACCATCTATCATCGACACAAGACCAACATTTGAAAGATGCCAGCCTCTAATCGTATGTTCTGCATTTAGGATTAGCTAACCTAATATCCTGTACATCACAAGCTGTACTGGATAATGATTCTGAATCAGGTGCTGAATGTGAGAGTATCTCCATTCTGCACAAGTTATAAGTATCGTACAAATCAAACAGTTCGAAGAACAGATATACATCCCCAACACCCTCAGACATTCACTATGTTACAGCCTGACTTGCTTTCAAAGGTCACTTTATGTCGGATGATTATTTCAACTCAAGACCTTGAAATCTCTCGAAAACTACATACTGGATCAGAAAAAGTTACACTTCCAATTTGTTTGTCGCGGAGGGGGAACATCCAACAATAACACACTCGACCCGCTATCCCACCCCATGCGCGGATGACGTGGGAGATGTAATAGGAGGGATGGGCAACTTTGAGATCTGAAACAGGAAACCCCGTTTTTTTTATTGTCAATTACAATTCTATGGCAAAATTTTCATACGTTTAGTCTGAAGAATTTTTTTAGTTTCCCACAGATGGTAGTGATTTTCTTTTTTATGTCATTATTCTTCTGACTGGTTTGGTGTCAACCTCTCATAGTAGCACTTGCAACCTACGTCTTCAATTATTTGCTGGATGTATTCCAATCTCTGTCTTCCCCTTAGATTCTGCTCGCTACAGCACCCTCTTAGTACCATGGAAGTCACTCTCTGATGTCTTGACGGATGTCTTATCTTCCTTTCTCTTCTCCCTGGCAGTGTTTTCCACATCTTCCTTTCCTCTTAGATAATGCGCAGAACCACTTCATAACCTTATCAATCGACCTAATTTTCAACATTCATCTGTAGCACCACATCTCAAATGCTCAGATTCACTTCTGTTCCGGTTTTCCGACAGTCCATGTTTTTCTACCTTACAGTGCTGTGGTCCACACGTACATTCTCAGAAACGTTTTCCTCAAATTAAGACCTATATTTGATATTAGTAGACTTCTCGTGGCCAGGAATGCCATTTTTGCCAGTGCTAGTCTGTTTTCCATGTTTTCCGTACTCCGTCGTTTGTTATTTGGCTGTCTTGGTAGCAAAACTTTCAACCTCATCTACTTCGTGACCATCAATTCTGATGTAAAATTTTTCGTTGTTCTCGTTTCTACTAATTCTCATTACTTACGTCTTTCTTCGATTTACTCTGAATTCATATTCTGTACTCATTATACTGTTCATTCCATTCACCAGATCATGTAACTGAACTTCACTTTCTCTCAGGGTAGCAATATCGTCAGCAAATCATGTAATTGATATACTTTGACCTTGAATTATAATTTCACTCCTGGAACTTTTTCTTGTTTTCATCGTTCTTCTTCGATGTCTAGATTGAACAAGAGGGGCGAAAGGCTACATCCCTGTGTTACACCCTTTTTAATTCGAACACATCGTTCTTGTTCGTCCACTATTATTAGTCCCTCTTGGCTGTTGTACATGTTGTAAATGATCCGTCTCTCCCTGCTGCTTACCCCTATTTTTCTCAGAATTTCGAACATCTCGTGCCATTTTACACTGTCGAACGCTTTTTCCATGTCGACAGATCGTATGAAAATATCTTGATTTTTCGTTAGTCTTGCTTCCATTATCAACCACAACCTCAGATTTGCCTCTCTGGTGCCTTTATCGTTCCTAAAGCTAAACTGATCGTCATGTAACACATCCTCAGTTTTCTTTTCCATTCTGCTGTACATTATACTTGTAAGCAATTTGGATGCATGAGCTGTTAGGCTGATTGTGCGATAGTTCTTGCACTTGTAATCTCTTGCAGTCTTCGGAACTGTGTGGATGAAATTGTTCCGAAAGTCAAGTCGTTTGTCGCCAGACTCATACATTCTAAGACCAACGTCAATAGTCGTTCCCTTGCCACTTCCACCAATGATTTTAGAAATGATGGTGGAAGGTTGTCCCTTCTGCCTTATTTGATCTTAAGTCCTCCAAAGCGCTCTTAAATTCTGATCCTAATACTGCATCCCCTATCTCTTCTTTATCGGTTCCTGTTCCTTTTTCTATCACACCAGACAAATCCTCTCCCACACAGAGACCTTCAGAGTACTTTTTCCATCTTTCCGCTCTCTCCTCTGCCTTTAACTGTGGAATTAACGTTGCACTCTTAATGTCAGCACTCTTGCTTTTAATTCACCGAAGGTTTTTTGACTCTCCTATATGCTGAACAGTCCTTCCGACAATCATTTCTCTTTCAATTTCTTTACATTTTTCATGAAGGAATTTCGTCTTAGCAGCCCTGCAGTCCCTATTTATCGTGTATTTCTGTATTCCTGAAAATTTTTGTACTTTCTTCTTTCATCGATCAACTGAAGTATTTATTCTGTTACCATGGTTTCTTCGAGGCTAACGTTTTTTTTTGGCAATGTCTTTCTTTCCAGCTTCTGCGATTGCTCTTTTTAGAGGTCCATTCCTCGTCAACTGTACTGTCCACTGAGCTATTCATTATTGCTGTATCTACACCCTTAGGGAACTTGAAGCATATCACATCGTTCCTTAGTACTTCCGTGTCCCATTTCTTTGCGTATTGATTCTTCCTGATTAATCTCTTAAACTTCAGCCTACTCTTCACCACTACTACGTTGTGATATGAGTCTACATCTGCTCCTGGGCACACCTCACAAGTCGGTATCTGATTACGGAATCTCTGTTTGACAATGATGTAATATAATTGTAATCTTTCTGTATCACCCGGCCTTTTCCAGGTATAGCTCCTCCTCTTGTGATTCTTGAACAGACTATTCGCTGTTACTAGATGAAATTTATTACAGAACTTAATCCTTCTCCTTGACCCATGCCCATATACTCATGTAACCTTTCCTTCTACTCTTTCCCCTACAACTGCATTGCACTTCCTCATGACTATTCGATTTTCATCTTCCTTTACGTGCTGTGTTGACCTTTCAATATCTTCATAATTTTTCTATATTTCTTCAGCTTCTGCTTACGACATCGGCATGTATACGTCAACTAACGTTGTCGGTGTTGGTTTGCTGTCGATCCTGATAAGTACAACTCCATCACTGAACTGCTCCTAGCAACACACTCCCTGACCTACCTTCCTATTCATAACGAACCCTACGCATGGTATGCCATTTTCTGCTGCTGTTGATGTCATCTTGTTCTCGTCTGACCAGCAATCTTCGTCTTCTTTCCATTTCACTTCACTGGCCCCTACTATACAGGGTGAATCTGGCGCTAACTTACACGGCTGAAACTGCGCGATAGTGAAAGCACAAATGTACAGTAACCACGGATCCGCAAACAAGTCACTTTCGAGATATTCACGACTGTTTGGTTCCACGCTACCACGGACGGCGTTGTTTGTAATATCGTCCGGTTCCCCCCTTGAGCATTTGAGGCCGTCCTATGTTCGCTGTTTACACAAAGAAACACTGCCGAAAGATCGAGTGGGAATCACACGACACACGCAGAACTTTCAGGAATGATACATTACGTAGTCCCAAAGGGTATAAGTCGGGCCTGAAGGGTGCCAGTTGTGCTGTGTTGTAGTTACAATCGAACTGTTCATTAACGAAGAGTATGCGGATATGCATTTCATGTATGGTAGGGCTAATGGCAATGCAATGTAGGCTGCACGCTTGTACCAGGAAACACGTCCTGATCGAAGACACCCCGAAAGTCGTACATTTACAAGGTCCATCAGGCCTGAGCGAACACGGGGATAGCGCCTTTGGTTGAGAATGTGGTGTTGGAAGCAGTACAGCGCTCTCCACGATCCTCGACGAGAAGAATTGCCACGCAAATGCCTTTACTAAGCCACAGTAGTCTATGGAGAATTTTACATCGCAATTTACTGTAGCCTTCCCACCTCCAACGAGTTCAATGTCTCCATGATGCGGGCTTCCTCCCTAGAGTGATGGTTTGTCAGTGGCTGTAGTCGAACCTCGTTTCGCATGTCACATTTTATTTACAGACGAGGCAGGATTCACACGCGACTATCATAACACACATTTGTGGTGTGAAGTAAGCCCACATGCTGTTCATGAGTCACCACATCAGCAACGTTTCTCACTGAACGTGTGGTTAGGGGTACAAGGCGATCAACTAATTGGGCAGCACATTCTGCCACCACAACTTAATGGACGGAGGTACCTTACCTTTATGCAGCGTCATATTCCAGGATTGCTTGAGGATGTTCCTATTCAGCAACGTCAGAGTGTTTGGTACATTCGTGATGGAGCTCCGGCACATTTTTATGCTGGTGTGAGACGGCATCTAACACCCAGATACGGCCGATGAAGGACAGGTCGAGGCGGACCTGTAACTTGGCCTTGGATTTTTGTGTCTGGGGTCACCTCAAAAGCAAAGTGTACAGCCCATCCGTTAACACGGTTGAAGAACTGGAGTTGTACATGCCTTGTCAAGAATTCCGGAATGATCCAGGGTTTTTCGAAAGGATTCGAAATTCATTGCTGAGACGAGCACAGTATTTCATCCAGATACAAGGAAAACATCTCGAACACCTTCAACAGGTACCGCATACGTGAAAAGTGAACTAGCTGCGTTGTACAACCCAATAGTAAAGTCCAAATTTCAAATTAATGTGTACTAACTAGGACGATGTTTACAATGACGTCAGTGGCTGATTGGAACGATACAGTCGTGATTATCTCGCAAGCAGCTCGTTTGAGGCCCCGTGTTTACTAGGACATTTATGCTTCTATTGTCGTGTACTTTCAGCCGTGTATGTTAGCGCTATCCATTTTGATACACCCTGTGTATAGAAAACATTTACATTTCCCTTTGCATAATTTCTAACTTCTTTACCACGTTCAAGCTTGTGGAATTAAACACCTCGGCTCGAAGAACGTTGTCCTTTTGTTGGTTATTCAGTCTTTTGCCAATGGATAGATCATCATGACACTTTTTCAGTTACAGGCCAATGTGTCTTTAATACAGTGGTATCCATTACCTTCAGCATCCTTTTGCCGTTGATCATTGCTGATCCTTCCTCCTTTAGAGGCAGTTTCCCACACTAAGGGCAAGGGAGTACCCTTCTGTCCGCTCCACCGCCCTCTTTCACAACGCCGTTGGCAAAATGAGAGTGACTTCTTATGCCGAAGTCTTCGGCCGCCATTGATGATTATTAATAAGAATTTAAGCGGTGGTCTGTTTCGAACACAGGACGAGAGCGTTTGGATTACTAATCAGAGACGCTACAAGTACACCGCGTATGCTGAGGAAAGAAATGGGTACACAATCGTACTTAACGACAATGACCGTTGAATATCCAATGGCGCGTGGGACTCCACCTCCATGCTGTGAGGGTAGAACGGACTGATATATATATATATATATATATATATATATATATATATATATATATATATATATATATATATACTTCACCATACATTCTCACCTACCACTATAATATTGAGATCATTGTCAGCTGCTACCCAATATTAAACCCCGCAAAGATCCGTTTGTCCTTAAAATATACTTAACGGTGATCAGGAACAACGATACGACATCTGAACACTACGTAGTCTCTGTCACAAATTATGTGAGTCCATACAAGTTTTTGTTATGTCACTGATCTGCAAAACACGGAAGTATAAGGGTTTGTAATTAAGTATAGAGAATCACTTTTTTTACTTAATCAGCATGTGAGATTGGGATGGAGAAGTTACGTCAATACTGATGCGACGTATCCTGCGCTTTACACTGTTTAGCACCGTGTGGGGTATTGTTTTATATGTACGATGTTCGCTGGTGATAGAGTTGTCTGTTAACAGGCAGGAGGACATATAGTGGGGCTCATACTTGACCTGTAAGTAACTATATCTATTATACGCTAATAGAACTAGAATTCCCGTACACTGTCATCCGAATTGTTAACCGCAGTAAAATGCCTAGCGGTACGAACCTGGAGGGACCTGAAGAACAGTGCGTATGTTGGGGTCAGATTCATTTGAAGGAATGTTTAAGTGTGCAACCCAAACCCTGTGTACTGATAGTTCGGTGTGCTAAAGCAGAAGAATATCTCAGGCTCAAATCAGTTCGACAATGATTAGATCTAGCTTGTACTACGTGCTTAATTGGCTCTCGATGTACGTACGTGACTAATAGGTTTGTTTCTAAATAAAAAGCTACACTACACATGCTAACTATGATGTGGATATACCAATTCTAGACGAAGTACAGTATCTAGGTTTCTTCACCACTGCAGCTTAAACCCAGAATCTTTCCCTACACTTGCAGTACCGCTGAATTGTACATGAAGGTGCAACGCTGTTGCACCATGTAAATGATCCAGTGAATGGAGCACACGTTGAAAGCTCGGTGATACTGTTAGAAATATATTATTGAGACATACCACGACTGAAAAATTGTTTATGTTTTTCACATAAAGCATTATGCTGTCAGCGTAACCTACGGTCCCATTGCAGCGCCGCATATCTAGTGTAGTGATCATTGCAATATAGTAAACGAGATTATACCCATACAGGGAAATATTTGTAGACAGTCATTCAATACAGACGAATTGCAGATGTATCAGATTTTCTTTGTGCAGTCCTCACATAGTGAAGGTTCATCAATAAGGCTTCCTTGGCTATATCTGCCGCAGCTATCAGATAGGAGATTAGGGTATAAACAGATGCATACAGACATTCATTCGATCTCTACTCAAGTGACTGGAAAAGGAACGAAGACTTCGATAATACTGATACGACGTAGTCCGCACAACACAGTTGTTTGCAGAACACGTAGTTAAATGTCCATAGCCAGGTTGCGACATCAGTAAGCCATGGCGATTTGCAGCGAATTGAAGACTGTTGGGCGTTGGAGTTGAATGTAGATAAATGTAACTACTGAATATAAAATAGACGAAGAGACGCGTTACAGTTCCATTACGTCATTGACTGCAAATTTCTAGAAGCATCACCAGTCAGAAAAAAAGGAAGGCAATTTGACGTGACCATCTGCATGATGGTGAATTTCTCCCTGAACGCAACTGCGCTAGATTGCTACAGAGCCTTCTAAATAATGGAATAATGCTGTTGCAACATGATGGGATTTCGAGAGAATTAACAGGGGTCTGTGACCAGGCTATGAGCTTATAGAAATATCGAAGACTTGAAAATTCGTGCAGATGTGGGGATAAGCGATGCTCTGACAAAGGTGGACGAGAGGTGATCGGTTTACCACCTGTAAACGTTGTAGAAAACACACTACTGTTTCCACCAAACAACTCGTGGAGTGACTGCAATGAAAAAATTAGCGATTGTACAACTTATCGACGATCCGATCTATGAAATATAAAAATTATCGCAGAAATACCCTAATATGGAAACGTAAGTACCTTAGGATCGAGGGAGGTAAATAGAAAATGCATGAAAGAGAATGTGACATGCTATTTATTTATTTCGATAGAATAGCTTTCCGCCAAGTCAATGACGGATGGGGGACTGGACAGCGTTCTAACTTATGGAACAGTGATAGGATTTTGAGAGAATTAGCAGGGGTCTGTGACTTTGCAGGTAACATCTATTGTTCGTCGAAATCAAGTTGATTCAGATGCAATGTATGAGACTAGAAAGTTCCTGAAATTATCGTGGGTAAGCTGTACTCTACAAGAGGGGTTAGATGTGCAAGCTCCATATTGCTTCGTCTAAGTGTTGTGGGCAAACAATTTACAGTGTTTCACATTCGTCTCACGAAGTGATTACAGTATGAAAATTAAGGGCTAATATGAACGTTTTTCCTGAGAAGCAATCAGCAGCAGAAATTCCGTCTTTTCTCGATAAATAGGGACAACACTCCACCGCGTGATTTGTGTGCCTATGAATCTATGAACTTACAACTTAACAGAATGACTCCAAACATTACCCTCGTGTTTGTTGTTCAGCCTTTTTCTCTTGGTCACCTCCATCTTCACAGTCCCCTCCAGGAGATTCGAATCTTTTGCCAATGGAGAGGTCATCGTGGTTAGAGGCCTCATATCCTGTTGATACATGTTATGCACTGATTTCCATTGCCTTCTACATCCTCATGGCCTTGATCATTCCTGGTTCTTCCGACTTTCAGGGGCAGTTTCACATCCCAATTCCGTCTTTTCTCGATAAATAGGGACAACACTCCACCGCGTGATTTGTGTGCCTATGAATCTATGAACTTACAACTTAACAGAATGACTCCAAACATTACCCTCGTGTTTGTTGTTCAGCCTTTTTCTCTTGGTCACCTCCATCTTCACAGTCCCCTCCAGGAGATTCGAATCTTTTGCCAATGGAGAGGTCATCGTGGTTAGAGGCCTCATATCCTGTTGATACATGTTATGCACTGATTTCCATTGCCTTCTACATCCTCATGGCCTTGATCATTCCTGGTTCTTCCGACTTTCAGGGGCAGTTTCACATCCCAAGGACAAGGGTGTGCCCTGAACCTCTGTCCTCTCCTCCGCCCTCTTTGACAAGGCCGTTGGCAGAATGAGGGTGACGTTTTTTGGTGGAAATCTTCGGCTGCCAATGCTGATGATTTTTACTCAAAATTTGGGTAATGGGGTTTGAGCTCTGTAGTGGAGACCATTTGTTTATTAAACAAAGACGCTATCCACAGACCACGGGTGAACTACAGATAATCCTTCGTATCTACAAAATCCAAACAGTAGTAATAGAAGTGCAAAGTGCAAGAAAAATAAATTCGTTTTAAGAAGAGAATAACTTATTTGTCCAACAATCAAAGTAAAAAGTAAAAAAAAAGTGCTACAACTTAAAAATGAATGTAAGAAAGGTTAGGAACACAATAGTCAGTTGCCGGCCGGGGTGGCCGAGCTGTTCTAGGCACTTCAGTTTGGAACCGCGCTACCGCTACAGTCGCAGGTTCGAATCCTGCCTCGGGCATGGATGTATGTGATGTCGTTAGGTTAGTTAGGTTTAAATAGTTCTAAGTTCTAGGTGACTGATGACCTCAGAAGTGAAGTCTCATAGTGCTCAGAGCTATTTGAACCATTTTGAACAACAATCAGTTGCAATCCAATTGGTTCTTTATTACTCAAGCATATAAAGATTTCAGCTATACAAAGCCAACTTCAGCGCTAAAATATAAGAACCTTACAGAATTATAAGTGATTTGCGTAAAATAATAAATAAAACGCAACGTTATCCAGCAGCAATGATCCAATAGAGTCAATATTCCATTTGAGGGAGTTTAATTACATCGAAGCCGCAGTAATACTACGTCACCATATGAATAGAATAGTGTACAGGCAGAATGTTGTTGCTCACGATAAGAACAGCAGTCTTAGTTTCCCTTATGTACTGCAAGTAACGCCCTCTACATTACAAAAATAACTAACACAGTTTCATTCGAATTTAGTATCTTAAAACCCGACTTTTAATAAATAAAATCAGCAAGTATATGTGCATATCGCTATTTGTTGATGTATTATGCTGGGGCGATCCTTACAATCTTATGCACAAGATTATTAACCCATTGGCAACCAATTTATTGTTAGCTAACATATATTCTGTATTTTTGTAAAACTGTGTTCTAGCAACCCAGTTTAGGGAAATATAAGGAAATTTTCTTCACTTGTTACCTAAATGGGGAATTATTGGCCATCTCATTTGAGGATGCTGGGTGCTTGGCAGCTGTTTTGTCATTACATTTCCTCCTAGTAAACATTACAATGTATGTGGCAATTGGTAATAATAAACTCAAAGTAACATTTCAAAACTATTATTCATTTTACAGTAAGTAAGATTCACAGAAGTTTTAACCTAAAAAATTTCCGAAACTGAAATTTCGTTAAGCCCTGTTACAATATTGGGGAAAACATTCCACACAGAGTGTAACATTACGCCTCCGACAATACGTCATCGGCTTCTATTTGCAGTTCTCATATTGGCACCGTCTTTGCTTTTCACGCTTCTGGATGACATGCAGCATCTGATCATACCGTATATATCTCGTCTTCCCTTATCTGACCTGATTTCAAGACCTTTCTTCTGGTATGTTCTCGCAATCTGTCTTCTGAATTCTTTCACCGAAAGAGAAGTTCCTTCATCTCACTTTTGAAAACTAAGTATTCATTCACAAGGGCCATGTTTACCATCATTGTAAAACAGCACCACTACCACTTTTTACTATCCACCGCGATGGTATGTTTCTCTACTAGCCGGTCGTGAAGATCGACGACTCACATTACATTCTTGTATATGTTCAATACATGTGGTTTTGGAACACTGACCCTATCTTTTTGGGATGATTCCACATCACACACACGTGCTGAACTGAGTTGACTGAAATGTAATTATTTCTAAAGAGCATATTAATATACATGTCCATTGGACATTAATGTCCTTCCCAAGCTGTTGAAGGTGTTCTGCTTTTTCTGCACATAAGTGTACTTTTTCTTTCAGCCACGACTCGTCAGTCACCACATCCGCCACCGCCACGTTCTTCAACGCACGCCAAGCAATAATTGCCAGATGACGCCACATCACCAATCCTCACCACACCACCCAACGCTTGCTGCAATGAAGGACCTTCACTAAATCATGACATCTCCCCCCCCCACCCCCCCTCAAACCATGCTGCCCTCCAAACAGCCATTAAAGAAGCTACAAAACACCAATACAACAACATAAGTCTCTGTCCCACAAAAATGAAAAATTGCCCGACGACACCCAGAATATAGGCCAACATGTTCCCCTACCATCCACATCTTCATCCTCTCCAAACTGTATTCAGAATTCCTCAAACCATAATTCCTCACCATAGAAATAGAAAATACCTGCCAAGCATTCAATTCAACAAATCGTCACTAGAAAAAACTCTGTATTAGTTAAATTCCTGAACCCCAAATCCCACAGTGACCTTCTCGCCAAAATTTCTAGTGTTACCTCTGGTCTAAAAGCCTCCTCAACACCCTTACCACATCATCATACGTCAAACAATTGCACCACGAAGCCATCCGCCCTTCCTCACAACAGTGGTCACCAAATTCCACCTTGAGACCACAGATGAAGGAGTGAAGGAGTGAATTTGTAAATTCGAAAAACTCTTCAGATCAACAATAATGATGTACCCATTAAAGAGGGAACACTGATATACCACCACTGCCACGACATGGAACCTTAAAAATCTCATTCTCAATCCCACTTCGGTCAAATACGAGATCACCTAACTGCGGGTTGCAAAAACCTACCCATTTGTCCACACTGCAAAGACTCACTTTTCCTTAAACACTGTCATTAACTGGCTTACCGTCCTAACTGCAACATCCATCATGAATCCCAACCCACGTACCGGTACTCTATGAAATGCACAACCAAGCTTCAACCAACCAAACCTGCGCTCACACTCCCAGCCGATATTATAGATACCGCCACTCATCCCAATAACTTCCTCCACCTAACCGCTGGTGCGCTCTGCTGCCTTAATGTTGACGAGGAGTGGAAGGACCGGGCAAAGAGAGGATCGAACATATCCATATCAAGACACTAATTACCGCTACTCAATCAACAAGACATCGACATATTAAGACAAAATTACGTAGTTTACAAAACCGTTGAAGAAAAATTACTGATAATCGATCAACAATGTTAAATACACTCCTGGAAATTGAAATAAGAGCACCGTGAATTCATTGTCCCAGGAAGGGGAAACTTTATTGACACATTCCTGGGGTCAGATACATGACATGATCACACTGACAGAACCACAGGCAAATAGACACAGGCAACAGAGCATGCACAATGTCGGCACTAGTACAGTGTGTATCCACCTTTCGCAGCAATGCAGGCTGCTATTCTCCCATGGAGACGATAGTAGAGATGCTGGATGTAGTCCTGTGGAACGGCTTGCCATGCCATTTCCACCTGGCGCCTCAGTTGGACCAGCGTTCGTGCTGGACATGCAAACCGCGTGAGACGACACTTCATCCAGTCCCAAACATGCTCAATGGGGGACAGATCCGGAGATCTTGCTGGCCAGGGTAGTTGACTTATACCTTCTAGAGCACGTTGGGTGGCACGGGATACATGCGGACGTGCATTGTCCTGTTGGAACAGCAAGTTCCCTTGCCGGTCTAGGAATGGTAGAACGATGGGTTCGATGACGGTTTGGATGTACCGTGCACTATTCAATGTCCCCTCGACGATCACCAGAGGTGTACGGCCAGTGTAGGAGATCGCTCCCCACACCATGATGCCGGGTGTTGGCCCTGTGTGCCTCGGTCGTATGCTGTCCTGATTGTGGCGCTCACCTGCACGGCGCCAAACACGCATACGATCATCATTGGCACCAAGGCATAAGCGACTCTCATCGGTAAAGACGACACGTCTCCATTCGTCTCTCCATTCACGCCTGTCGCGACATCACTGGAGGCGGGCTGCACGATGTTGGGGCGTGAACGGAAGACGGCCTAACCACTGGCGACAACATCGATGTACTGTGGAGACCTCACGCCCCACGTGTTGAGCAATTCGGCGGTACGTCCACCCGGCCTCCCGCATGCCCACTATACGCCCTCGCTCAAAGTCCGTCAACTGCACATACGGTTCACGTCCACGCTGTCGCGGCATGCTACCAGGGTTAAAGACTACGATGGAGCTCCGTATGCCACGGCAAACTGGCTGACACTGACGGCGGCGGTGCACAAATGCTTCGCAGCTAGCGCCATTCGACGGCCAACACCGCGGTTCCTGGTGTGTCTGCTGTGCCGTCCGTGTGATCATTGCTTGTACAGCCCTCTCGCAGTAAGTATGGTGGGTCTGACACACCGGTGTCAATGTGTTCTTTTTTCCATTTCCAGGAGTGTATTTCATTGAGGTTTCTGACAAAAGGTTATATATACTTATGGCTATTAAAATTGCTACACCACGAAGATAATGTGCTACAGACGCGAAATTTATCTGACAGGAAGAAGATGCTGTAATATGCAAATGATTAGCTTTTCAGAGCATTCACACAATTTGGAGCCGGTGGCAATACCTACAACGTGCCAACATCAGGAAAGTTTCCATTCACATTCACATTTCTCATACACAAACAGCAGTTGGCCAGCGTTGCCTGGTGAAACGTTGTTGTGATCCCTCATGTAACAAGGAGAAATGCGTACCAACACGGTTCGGACTTTGATAAAAGTCAGATTGTAGCCTATCACGATTGCGGTGTATCGTATCCCGACACTGCTGCTCGCGTTGGTTGAGATCCAATGGCTGAGAGCAGAATATGGAATCGGTGTGTTCAGGAGGGTAATACGGAACGCCTTGCTGGATACCAACGGCCTCGTATCACTATCAGTCGAGATGACAGGCATCTTATCGGCATGGCTTCAACGGATAGTGCTGCCGCGCCTCGATCCCTGAGTCAACAGATGGAGACGTTTGCAAGACAAGAACCATCTGCACGAACAGTTCGACGAAGTTTGCAGCAGCATGGACAAACAGCTAGGAGACCATGGCTGCAGTTACCCTTGACACTGCATCGCAGACAGGAGCGCCTGCGATGGTGTACTCAACGACGAACCTGGGTGCACGAATGGCAAAACTTCATTTCTTCAGATGAATCCAGGTTCTGTTTACACCATCATGATTTTCGCATCCGTATTCTGCGACATCACCGTGAATGCACATTGGAAGCGTGTATTCGTCATCGCCATACTGGCGTATCACCTGGCGTGATGGTATGGGGTGCCGTTGGTTACACGTCTGGGTCACCTCTTGTTCGCAATGACGGCACTTTGAACAGTGGACGTTACATTTCAGATGTGTTACGAACCGTGGCTCTACCCTTCATTAGATCCCTGCGAAACCCTACATTTCAGCAGGATAATGCACGACCGCATTGAGCAGGTCCTGTACGGGCCTTTCTCGGTACAGAAAATGGTCGACTGCTGCCCTGTCCAGCACATTCTCCAGATCTCTCAGCAGTTGAAAACGTCTGGTCAACGGTGGCCGAGCAACTGGCTCGTTACAATATGCCAGCCACTTCTCTTGATGAACTGTGGTATCGTGTTGAAGCTGCATGGGCAGCTGTACCTCTAGACGCCATCCAAGCTCTGTTTGACTCAATGCCCAGGCGTATGAAGACCGTTATTACAGCCAAAGGTGGTTGTTCAGGGTGCAGATTTTTCAGGGTCTATACACCCTCATCGCCTGAAAATGTAATCACATCTCAGTTCTAGTATAATATATTTGTTTAATGAATACCCGTTTATCATGTGGATTTCGTCTTGGTGTTGCAATTTCAATGGTTCAAATGGCTCTGAGCACTATGGGACTTAACTTCTGAGGTCATCAGTCCCCTACAACTTAGAACTACTTAAACGTAACTAACCTAAGGATATCACACACATCCATGCCCGAGGCAGGATTCGAACCTGCGACCGTAGCGGTAGAGCGGTTGCAGGCTGTAGCGCCTAGAACCGCTCGGCCACTCCGGCCGGCTAGCAATTTTAATGGTGAGTAGTGTATATGTTAATTTATATGCTTAGTCAAAAATCATTCACGGGAACATGACGTGTGGACATTTTAATTTACAACAAATGATACTGTCTTTTGTGTCCAATGCTTACTATTGTTGAAATAATTACAGCCAATTCCACGAAAGGAAGCAAGGTTATGGTTTAGCATTGAAAGTTGCATAAGAATTTCTTCAAAGCCTCTGAGAAAACGTCATTAAGACAGACTGGGCCCAAATATCTATAATATACGTTTAACTAAAAAAAGAAAGAAGTATTCAGGTTTACCCAAAAATGAGTTGATCAAAAGCGAACAAAAAACAATTAAACCTTCTTGATATGAAACCACCATACGTCGGGCAATGTGGTCCAGACGAAAGGACTCGAAATTACTTAGGGCAGGCCCGATACCTTCCTTTTCTAAGCTACCAGTGGGAAAACGCCCAAGACACAAACATAGAAAGATAGTATGATCAAGAGAGAAGTAAATTTTGCGTAAAATGAGTAAAAATTTAAACAAAGCGTAGGGCTACAGATGGAAAGTGCTGAATGATACGAGAGAGAGTAATGTGTGAGGCCTTCAATTACTACCGTAACAGAATATTGTCAAATGATCTTTCAAAACCCTGAAAAAATTCTGACCGCATGTAAAATCTGTTAGTGGCACCAAAGTTAGTGTTAAGTCCTTAGCGAATGGGACAGGAACTGAAGTTGACAGTAGCAAAGCAAAAACTAAAGTGCTTAACTCTGTTTTCTAATGTCTCTTTACAAAAGAAAACAGAGGAGAATTGTGTGGTGTCACCGCCAGACACCACATTTGCTAGGTGGTAGCCTTTAAATCGGCCGCGGTCCGGTAGTATACGTCGGACCCGCGTGTCGCCACTATCAGTGATTGCAGACCGAGCGCCGCCACACAGCAGGTCTAGAGAGACTTCCTAGCACTCGCCCTATTTGTACAGCCGACTTTGCTAGCGATGGTTCACTGACAAATTACGCTCTCATTTGCCGAGACGATAGTTAGCATAGCCTTCAGCTACGTTATTTGCTACGACCTAGCAAGGCGCCAGTATCCGTACTATTGATATTGTGAATCATGTACCATAAAGAGCGACGTTCTTCATTAATGGATTAAAGTTAAGTATTCCACCAGCTACGTCCGTTTTTCTCAATTCTAATTCCCTTGTCATGTTCCAGTCCTCACGCCTACCTACGTGAGCTAAAACGCGTGCATTTCGGCCTCCTTTAACCATACGGTTGGCTCTCCTGCCAACCACAACAAATTGTCCCTATTGCTTCTCGTACCACTGAAAAGATGAGGGAAATAATTATTAATGTCAGTGGTGTTGAGAAACAGCTAAATAGTTAAAAGTGAACTAAGCTCCCGGGCCCAATGGAATCACTATCAGATTCTACTCTGAATTTTTGGTTGAGTTAGCATCTCTTCTAACTGTAGTTTGTTACAGATCAAACATAAAATTACGCCGAGTTCTTGGAGAAAAGCATAGATAACACCCGTTTACAAGAGTTTTAGTAGATGTGATCCACAAACCTACTGTCGAACATCACTGACATCAACTTGTTGTACAATCATAGTAAACATTGTAAGCTCAAAGACAATGAGTAACCTCTGACAGAATGACCTCCTCCATGCTAGCCAACATGGATTTGCGAAAACATCGATCATGTGAAATCCAGCTTGCACTTTTCTCTCATGACATATTTAAAGCTTTGGATCAAGGCAGCCAGGTACATGCAGTATTTCTTGACTTCCAAACACAATTGACTCAATACCACACCTACACTTGTAGTAAAAAGTATGATCATTTGGGGTATCAAGTGAAATTTGTAACTGGATTGAGGACTTTTTGGTAGGTAGGACGCAGTACGTTATCTGGGATGGAGAGTCATCGTCAGATGGAAAAGTAACTTCAGGCGTGTCCTACGGGAGTGAGTTGGGACCTTTGCTTTTCATGTTGTATATTAAAGACCTTGTAGGCAATATTAACAATAACCTCGGGCTTTTTGCAGATGATGCAGATATCTATGAAGAAGTACATTGTGAGAGAAGCTGTAAAATATTCTCTCCTTTTCTAACTATTCAGTGGGAAAACGTGACAAGGCACCAATATTCAACGATAGTTTCCTGAGCGGAGTAGTAATTTTTACGTAAAAGAAATAGAATCTTAAGTCAGATTATAGGCTGGCAGCTTAGACAAAATATTTATGAAAATTCGGTGAAAGGTAATAAGATAACCGGCTAAGGCAACCACTCCACCTACACTTGATTGTAAAGGAAGATCAGCGGCCAACCGACATTCAGCATCAAATCACGCTACCAGGCGGAAATGATAAATGTTTAACTGTTGCCTGGGACGGAAAACATTGGTGTAACTAAGACGCTAACGGATTGCTGATAAGCCTGACATATGTAAACACAAGCTTGGATTGTAAGTGAAACACACATAGGAACATGTAATACGATGTACTCCAGGCTCATAAGCTTGCAGGCACAAAATAACTGAAGAAAGTGACGTGGTGATTTAGTACACGACGTACCAGACAAATAATAAATACAGAATGAGATTTTCACTCTGCAGCGGAGTGTGCGCTGATATGAACCTTCATGGCAGATTAAAGCTGTGTGTCGGGCCGAGATTCGAACTCGGGACCTTTGCCTTTCGCGAGCAAATGCTCACTGGAGAGCTTTTGTAAAGTTTGGAAGGTAGGAGACGAGGTACTGGCAGAAGTAAAGCTGTGAGGACGGGGTGTGAGTCGTGCTTGGGTAGCTCAGTTGGTAGAGCACTTGCCCGCAAAAGGCAAAGGTCCTGAGTACGAATCTCGGCCCGCCACACAGTTTTAATCTGCCAGGAAGTTTCAAAAAATAAATAGTTTCAACGTGCTAAATAATGATGTATTAAACACTAAAGCATTGACAGGCTCCTCAAATCCACTGGCCTGGCAGAGGAGAAGAGAGCAAAAAGGCTGAACTGAATCCGAAATAGGAGCAACGGGTCACAAGTACATGCACGAAGGGAACCAATCATAACTGTCACTGTCTATGAGCCGAGATCAAGATTAGTCCTTACGAATGCCTCGTGGTCTCGGCGCCGAAGCTACGAAGTAGCTTACTGAGCTTACAAAGATGCTGTACGATGACAAACAGCGAAAAAACTCTGAACCACTAGTAGATGTGTGGTTGACGACGACATACTGCTCGCCCCGAGACCTGGTCAGCCAAAGGAATAATGCGTCTACTACCATATCCGGAGCAGGTCAATCATGTCCTCAAGACGCTCAGGTGGACTACCTTGGAAGTCATACGGGCGGTAGAATAAAAAGGCCACCCATCGCATGCAGACCTGCTATGTCCATGCTTCTTCACACACGGCCACTCCTGGATTCAAGTCACAATGGTACTCCTGGCAAACTTGCCACGCCCCATCCAAGCCAAAGATTGTGTTCCAGGAGACGTGGAGCGAGTTGTCGATCGTGCAGCAGTTCAGCCCTCTGGCTGAAGACGTCATCAAATTCAAGACAATCGTCCTGCAAAACGCCCAACCATTCCAGTGTCCACACATCTTTCAACAAACCTCACATGCTGCCTACTCCATCTTCCACATAAACACCAAAGCCACCAACTCTGACAACCAGGTCCACTTCCTCTTCACTCACCACTGCGTACTAGCTTAAGCTCTGTCCTGTCTCTCGCCCACAAAAACGACTTATTCTTTTAATGACGTAACAGAACTGTAAAACCCTGCACCACAATAGCCCCTCTTTACATCCCAGTAAGCATCCATTTATGAATCCCCTGTGGTGGTGGTGGTTAGTGTTTAACGTCCCGTCGACAACGAGGTCATTAGAGACGGAGCGCAAGCTCGGGTTAGGGAAGGATTGGGAAGGAAATCGGCCGTGCCCTTTCAAAGGAACCATCCCGGCATTTGCCTGAAACGATTTAGGGAAATCACGGAAAACCTAAATCAGGATGGCCGGAGACGGGATTGAACCGTCGTCCTCCCAAATGCGAGTCCAGTGTGCTAACCACTGCGCCACCTCGCTCGGTGAATCCCCTGTCCCAACACAAAATCCATATGTTCATCCTTCATGAAACGTTTCTATAACCCTATCACTCAACTTCTACCTGTACTCTCTACCTCACAGATAATTCCCTTCCCCTGGCTGGAAGCAGAGTTGCAATTGGCCACCACAAGAATATTATTGTTTAGTCAACTATTATGTGATACTCCCACTGAACACTTATCCTTTCCCTCTTTTCCGAAAACTTGATCGCTACCTGTGTCATAATCTACATCTGACCTTATCATCCAATCCCCTATGACTTCTTCACCACTCAGACTGTACCTTTTCCAACTTTGTTATTGGTGCTGGTCTCAACAGTGGATTCCTTGCAGAATTCGACCTCTGCGATTCATTTACATACGCCCTGTAAGAAGACAATGTTCTCATCTCACAGCACATCCACCCTGAAAGCAAGACCAGCTCAATTGACATCATAGCATCTCCCAATCTCCCTGGACGCCTCACTGCAGAAATGCTCGGTCAGACTGGAAGTGGCAACCTACCTGTACTCCTCACCATAGCCTAAAAAATACCTCACTCCCATTCACGCTGTCCCAGTCTCCATCCAAGAGCTATTCAAGACTACTTGCACCCCAATTGGAATTCCTACTGGGAATCCATAGGAATCCAGATTGGAAACCACCCTCTGACTTTGCAACAACCCCTCAATATTCCTCACGTTACATCCTTCCTGAAGCAGAGCTTGTCAGACGCTATATCCATCCACATTCCTGGAAAGACCACATTTCCTGATTGTCCCACCCTCTCCCCATAAGCCTCGCCCATCCTCTGAGAATCCTGCCGCATGCATAACACTTTCCTGTAAATAATGGCCCTTATACTCACACACTAGCGACAAATAAAGAGCCACACAAGGAATTTCTTAAACGCACAAGAAAAGACACTGGGACTGGTGCCGGACATGTAATAAACTCAACACTACACTCCATAAACTCTTTCAAGTACTGGAAAACATTTCATCAACTCACTGGCGATAGCACCCACACCTCAGTACAAGCTCCTCCATAAAAACCATCCCTTTCCTGAGAAATGGAGCAAAGATGACCACTTTGCATCCTATCACTCTTGCATTTTCTCTATCCTTGATGACCCTCATTTTGATTACTCCTTATTCTCCACCACCCATGGACGTACTAACAATGCTGCCAAACCCATGGCTTCTAGCTTCCAGCAGTTAACAACATACCACAAACAGAATTAAATACACCACTCACAGCACATGTCATAAATCCGGTACTTCACAGAAAAAACAACACAGTCACTGGTCATGATTGCGGCACCTATTGACACCTTAAAGAATTATCACTCTTCTTTATAGTCATCCTTCCAACCCTTACCACTATCCTCTCCACAGATTGTTGTCCTGAGCAGTAAAAAAACCTCTGAAATGTTACTTTTTATCAAACGCGACAAAGCCCCCACTGATTCCTCCTCTTACCACCCCATACCTCACCTCAGTGCGCAGCAAGGTCTTCGATTCCATCATCTCCCAATATGTCCACCAACACCTGAACCAACACCATCTTCTTCTTGATGACCAGTGTGACTTCAGTCCTAATTTCTCCTCTGATGACCAGTTCCTCCACTTCAACCTTATCCTATCCCACCAACTCACCTATTGTAAACCCTCTTTTTTTGTCCACATTGAACTAGAGAATGCCTATGACAATGTATTGTATCATAGTATCTTTTACAAACTTCATACGCGTTTCGATTGAAATATGTCCGCCTTATTGCACCCTTCCTATCTAATCGCCTGTCCTTTGTCACTATTAACAGTAGCAATGCCCATACCTTTCATTCCACTGCAGAAGTGCCCGAAGGCTCCATCCTATCTCCTCTCCTTTATTTCCTTTACACTGCTGGTATGGCCAAACCATCCCCACCAGTCCACTTTCTGCAGTATGTTAATGCCGCCCTTTTCCTTGCACTCTATGCTACATTCCAGAAATCCCAACGCTCCAAATCCACCTGGCCGTCAGTTTATCTCTGGTATAACCAATCGCTCCTCATTATCAACATCTCTAAAACCCAGGCAACTGCTATAGGACAAACCACTCATACCCTCCACCTCCATGACTACCGAATTACTATTTACGACCATCCTATTCAGTTAACTAACACTTGAAAATATCTTGGGCTAATCCTCGCCTTACTAACTATACAACAGAAAAGCCACAACAGACTATAACTGCTAAAACTGCTAACAGGCTGGACGTAGCGTCAACATGCCTTCACTATTCTCCACACCTACAAAACTCTGGTTCTTCTCATCCATAGATCTCCACCCCATCAAAACTCTACTAGGTCCTCCAAATCCTTAAACGCCATGCCTACTGTCTTGCTTTCAGAATCCAGTTACCTTTCCCTACATGGATCATCTACCACACCAACAAATTCTTAACCCTCCTCACGCAAATCGAACACCTTTACATCTCCTATACCATCCCATACTAGATTCTAATAACCCTTTGCTGCACCTTCACAAACACATCCGCCCTTCCATAGTTCTACACGCACTCCATGTCCTATATCAACGCAACTCCAACTGACTCTCTCTACCATAAATTGAGATCCATCCGAATGTTTGACCGTTCTAGTAACAATAATTTGTTCCCACCTATACCACTCCACATCAGGGTTCCTTTCTTCTTTTCCCTCTCCATCAAACCATACCTTTTCCTCTTGTAATCACTTCTCTACCCACACACCACATTATTCCTCACCCACTGTCTTGCCCACCATCTGCATTTCCCACTATCCATCTAAAATCCTACTTATCATCCCCATAGCTTTCCCACCTAACAGACCCCTAACTTTTTACCTACACCCCTCAACCGTATGGAACATCTTCTCGTCTCCAACAACACTTTTCATCTAGTGCAGGTCCTTCAGATTTTAAGTGTTGTTGCAGTGTTTCAGTGTTTTCTATCGTAAGAAACTCACCACTCTGCATTGCGTTTCTCAAATGTACATGTTTCTGTCTGTTAGCTGTCTGTATGTGAATTATAATTTAAAGTAGGAAAATACCCTTGACGTTTGCTTCTCATTCACATTTTATATTTTTTTGATTGGCTTGTACAATGAGAGCCCTCCCCGCACACACATAGGGCGTTGGGGATAAAATAAGAACAAAGGAAAAAAAATATCAAAACGAGTTTAAAAAAATATTTATAATGTATTGCAATATTTCGGCATGGTCAATTTATGAACCAGGTAATGATCTTTTTCATATGATTTAATGGTTCGCTTCACTACTAATATATGAACAAGCACACTATAAGTTGGAATTGCTTGATGTATTATGTAAATAGACACTCTAGGACAAAGAAAAAAGGGCAGCACGAAGAAATTATGCGAACTGGCGGGAATCGGTAGACGTTATGTACATTTACAGACAAACAAACGGTTACAATTTCATTAATTTTGGTTGACTTACTCCAGAGAAAGTGCTTCACAAATTGAGCAAGTTAATAATGCGTTCGTCCACCTCTGGGCCATATGCAAACAGTTGTTCTGCTTGGAACTGACTGATGGAGTTGCTGGACGTCCGCTTGGATGTCCTTCTGAGGGATAGAGTCCCAAATTCTGTCCAACTGGCGCGTTATATCGTCATATACCCAATATAGTTTGAAGGCTTTGCCCATAACACTTCAGACATTCTCAGCTATGGAGAGGAATGCTCGGCGTGAAACACCATAAAACGGGAGTAGATGTAGCTCTGTGCTGTAAGTATGTCGCAGATGACAACTAAAGCGGTCCTGAAATGTCAAGAAATCTCACCCAAGACCATCACTCCTGGTTACCAGGCTGTACGGAGGCAGTAGTCAGGTCGGCTCCCCACTGCTGTCTGGAGCGTCTCAAGACACGTTTCGGTCTGGAACCTCATTGACTGGAGCAGAATTGTCTTCTCTGATGAATCCCGCTTGGAACTGTGCCTCGATGACTACCGAAGACGTGTCTAGAGACATCCAGACAGTGGTGCGATGTGAAATTAACTGCCGGCCACAATACGGTCAAAAAACCAGTAGTGATATTCTGGGGAGACATTTCATTTCGTAGCATGACCCCTTTGGTTGTCACCCTTACAGCGCAGTGCTACGACACCCTCTGTATCGATTTGCTGCCTTTCGCAAGCTATTCTCGGCTTAACTTCAACAAACACACACGCACGGTGGGAGTTTCTACTGTTCGTCCATGTGTTTCCCAAAGCTAACTTTGCCCAGGCTCTCTCCCAAGCTGAGAACGTTTGGAGCGTTATGGACAGGGCTATCTAACCATTTCGGTATTTTGACGGTCTAACGTGCCAAAAACTCTATCAATGAATGTCAAACAGAATAACTGGTTACATAAGGGCCACAGGTGGACCAACGCGTAATTAATTTGCTCAATTTGTGAAGCTCTTTCTCTTAAATAAATCATCCAATTTATTCTGAAATTGTAATCATCTGTTATCGAATCACATTTACTGATTTCCGTCTCATTCAGATAATTCTATCGTGGTGCGTCTTCCTTGGATGGATGTAGAAAACTATTACCAGAAGACAGAACCGATAAACGGGAAAACGTTCTGAGTTACTTCATGATCAAAAGTATAGGAACACCTGAACTGCCTTTCATCTAACTTTGGTGCTGGGCACATAACGTAGGTTTATTCCAGGTCCCCTGATCTTTTTGCAGTAAAGTCGTTTAACTGTACAAAATGGCTGCAACAAGTGACTAGTTGAAAAAACTGCCCTGCATACAACCAATCTTGATATCAGTTAATACCACGGCGTTCCAACCATTAGAAAACTTGTAATTAGGAATGAGACAGTCCTTGAAGATTGTAAACTCAACATTATTACAATAAGGGACATTACAAAAGTAGCCCCATACTCAGTAAAATCTTATGACCTATATGAAAGACAAAATTAAATATTTGTACGAACAAGAGAATTTGAGAAAATATCTATACATTTAAAGTTCTACGAGAATTAGTATTTTTGTTGGCTATAAGGTCTTCCCACCACATGCTAAACGTCGTTCTTGTGGCGAGTGGTTCCGCATAATCTTGTTATTGAAATACCCAGTTTACAAAAGGCCATTAATAGTGGCAAGCGCCCTATGTAAGCAACATTAACAGCGTCTCACCAGTAATTTCACTGTTCTCATAACGCATGATATGTAACTTGTAGATATGTTTAAACATCAGCTCACATGACCAACTATTTTGTTCTAGGAATCGATTCGAACCAGGCACCTAGAGCTGTTTTGTTAACCAAGCAACGCTTTCGTGGCTGCTCAAGAGTCGACTACGGCAACGGTCATCATGACTTGGCATGAAAAGAGGAGGTTTTTACCAGTTTCAGTTATGACGTCTGAACTTCAAAATAAGTAAAAATTATCGTACTGAGCTCGGAATCCTATAAACAACATTATCAGCCTGTTGACTAACCGCCGAAGACGTTTAGGCTTCTTTCACAAATAACAAAATAGGCATGTGTTTAAAATTGAAATACCGAAATACCATGATGCGTTTTACTAAGTAAAATAGGCTGCTAGATATCCAATTATTCCAGTAACAGAGACACGTTTGAACCTTAAATGACGATACAAATCTTTTTCCCTGACAGGAATTCCAACCCGGCACCTTGTACCCTTGTTTTCTAAGCACGAATAGACGTTAAATGCAAACTGATCGCCAATCAGTAGCACGATATCCGTATGTTTGACTCGAAAGAACGGGGTGAAATGTTTTGTGCTGACTGGGAGTCCAATCCTGCCCATATGGCCACGAATACATATTAACTATCCAATACTTTTTCGCCAGTAACTAGGTGTGACTTGTTTGAACTTCTTATGATTTTATGGGAAATTCTCTGCTGACTAGGCGTCGAATCCAAAACACACTGCCGTTGTTGACAACAAGAGAATCTTTTTCACCAGTAGCTAGTTGCATCAAAGTTGCGTTTACAAGTGTTAATGGCTGCATGATCTCTAATAGCATGTTTTCTAATATTTGGAACATTGTGGTATTAATGTACACCTACAATGGTTGCCGTACATAGCAGGTTTGTCAGACACTTGTGGCAACCATTTTATATATACAACGATTTTAACGCAAAGAGATTAGGAGACCTGCAATAAACCTAGGTTGTGTCCGCTACATGCAAATCAGGCGAAACGCAATTCAGCTCGTTCAGATAATTTTGAACAGGATAATACATAGATATGTAGTAAATAGTAGAGGGGAACTTTAATGGGCTGCCGGAGAGTAAAGTAATTAATTCGGAACATAGAATGAGAGTGCTCTGGTAAATGCCTGGTAGAACAGAAAGAAATTAATGTAAGACAAGGAGATAAAAGTAAAAGTGATCACGTTACAAAATGCGCCTCACAGAGACAGTGGAAACACTAGCCGAATAAAGCGACACGTGAAGCTTATTTCTGTTGCTGCTTCAGCAGTATAAGAGTAAAATGCTTCGTCTAGAAGGCGCCAGATCGGCTCTCAGAGCTGCAGAGTGTCTGTGATTCATCACGGATGTCTGTGAAACCCTTTAACAGATTGCGCAGTGAGCCGAAAGAAGGGGCTAATCAGAACATCGTTAGGGCAGTCAATCAGAAAAACTCCCGCCTTGACGCTCTTCGTTAACGAGAGAAGAAACGAGGCACAATTTCAGGCTTCTGCACTTTTCTTCCACCGAGAATGAACAGTGATTCATCAAAACTAATTGATGACTTTATTTGAAGGAACATGGAAGCTAACCTCCACGTTTTCTGTTCAATAAAATTTTACAAATGTTCCAATTACATTTCTCAACTTTAACTCTTTCTGTGAAAAGACTTAATAGCGTGTTTCGATATATAATAAGAGTTCTGTAAAAAATTTAATTTTGGAACAATGGCTGAACGTCATTTTATTAAGACGAAATATTTCGGTCAGACAGTGGCCCATGCTCAAGCATCTATATTCAATGGAAAAGAGTTTAACTAGGAACATAATAACAAACCAAAAACAATCGTCATATACCCGTTAAACATTCTTTACATTACATTAAAAACAGACATTTACATTCCAGAGAATGGTTCTTCGTTGGACCATATCTAATAGTTTTAATAAATTCACATATGACTACTGTGTCGAAACATAATTATTCAGAAATATTTAAAATTGGTAAATCACCAGAAACTTAAATTATTATGAGAATACCTCCGTAAGAATAAAGATATATTTTGTGATCTCTCTCACCCCCCCCCCCCCCCCCCCCATAAGAGATGCTTGACCACTGTTGTACACCAGAAAGACACTAACATTACCTTAGCTACTTATTAAGTCTCCAAAATCTAAATTTTCATGTTTTTGTGAGGGTAAACCATTGGTAGTTTCTAACCTACACTTTTTCAGCGGGATAAAAGTACTGTTTAAAATAAATAAATAATTCTAAGTCCCTTGACAACATACCAACTAGTGTTGAATTGCTGTGGTTGAGTATTGTCCTACTTATCTTCGTCTCTTCTCTGTAGGTTTCTAGGTACTTTTCATTGGCATAGTGTAGCTAGAAGTATGTTTGCTGTTTGAAGAGGATCGTAAATTTGATTTTGAATTAACTCTAAAAGTTATATGTTGTGAGGTTTTTTCTCTTGGTTATGCTCGTCATTTAATACTTTTTATAGAAAAACACATCATATCAGTGCGACTGGGTGTTTCTGTTGTCCTCATCCTTTCATCGTCATCATAATCATTTGTGACAGTGGCTAGGTTGGACTGTGTAAAAATTGGGACTTCATACAGGCCCTGATGACCGCACAGTTCAGCGCCCCACAAACCAAACATCATCATCATAACATCTTATCAGACCGTTCCTTGCGTTATAAAAACATGTTCTATAATAATGTCTTCATTAACGTCGTACTGCCAATAGACACACACTTCTCAACAATATCTGCTTAAAACACGCCAATAAAACAAAAAGATCATCGATATATTTTGTTATACAAACATATTGTTTATCCATACGAACAAAGAGAAGTTTGTGTGTAATTGATACATATGATAGCCGACATTACAAACTCAGTAAATGATCGTATAAAATTATACAAATAGTAACAATAAAAATCAATATGGATGATTTTCAAAATTATAAAACATGGTTCACAGATTTTTAGTTATAAATACAATCTTCTGTCTGAAACAACTTTCCGTTACCTGTTTTTACAGTTCAGTAGGAATATGTTATGCTTCACTATATGCTTGAAAGTAAATCAAAATTTCATGTGACGTGAAGACTGAGCGCACTTAAACTAAATTTACGTGAAATTAACTACTGTCACTAAAAGCTGAACTACTATATGTAGGTTAACCAATATATAGGTCGATGAAAGATCTTTAATGTGTGAAAACTTACGGGACTTAACTGCTAAGGTTATCAGTCCCTAAGCTTACACACACTACTGAACCTAAATTATCCTAAGGACAAACAGATGCATCCACGTCCGAGGGAGGACTCGAACCTCTGCCGGGGCCATCCGCACAGCCCGTGACTGTAGCGCCATAGACCGCTCGGCTGAACCTGGGCAGCGAAGATCTTTAATGTCTCATTCGAGAAGAGCAGATAAAATTCTTATTCCATTATTACAGTTTCACAGGAATTAAAAATTAAAGACATTACTTCTAAGCAAACTGCTGTGAAGTAAGTTCTGGCATACACTATTCTCAGTTGTCTAATTAACACTAAATGTTTGAAAGACAACAACAGTATCCATTCAGCGTGCTGTGATATACCTTTTGCATTTCTTACTTTTATGTTTTCATCCTCTTTAAAAGCAAAGAGAAAAGATGAGGTGGTAGTAGCCCAGCGTAGAGCCTGTGCCTACCGTCAGGTATTTTTGACTTTCAGATGTTAAAAGACAGAGCAGTTTTTGTTCTTGTACGAGTTGTTGGAAGGAAGGTTTCGCTCAGTGAGTGAACGAGTGAGAACTGCCATTTTTAGCGAGTCATTGCAGACCGCCATTGTGTGTATTTTGTATGTGCATCGAACAGAAATATAGTAGTGTTTTATTAACAGAATATTTGTGAGAGTTATTATTATTTCAAGTAGTAATGCAATAAGAATAACGGAAGCCCACCTGTGTACTTCGGAATATTTATGAAGATCCGAATATAACAACACGGCCACAGTCAAGGAGACGGCGATCGGACATAATATTAATAATTGGTAAGCATAAAATACTATGAAGACGATTTATATTTATAAATATAAACTAAAATGATTCCTTTCCCGTTACAGGCAATGCCTAGCTTATTGTGCTTGTCCTTCATGCCAAAGAATTAATCTCTTTAATTCATCCATTTTAAAAAAGCCACACATTCCAACATTTTATTATCATTCATTCCCTATCCTATTATATTATCATTTTATTATATTATAAAGTGGCGACAAGTGACAGGCACGATACGTAGTGGGCAAAACTGTGAGTACTAGTATTTTTAGGAAAATGAATATACATGTATGTTAACAATTTCTTTATGTTCCTTGTACGCTGATGATGTGACGGAGACGGTGATGTGATACTGAAAGGAAATAATAAATAAATTAGAAGGAAGAGGACGACAATACCAAGAACGTACAACAAAGCACAATAGAGGACGTAACAGTTACAAGACAACAATCAGGTAGGACCGCCCAATGCATATAGAAAATGCGTTCCCAGTAAGCATATTAGAAAACCCAAGCACCTATTTCCTAAAATCCAGAACCTAAAACTTCAGAGATTAACGCTATTGTATTCGAGTAGAGACAATGACATTTCTTTATTAGTACTGAAAATATATTGACCGAACAACAACTGAGATTACAATTACATACAGCTGTATATGCATTTTTAGCGTGAGAAGTACCAGGAAAGTGAAATCTAAAGAGAGAAAATACTGATTTTGATAACTGTAGTGCCTTAAGAGTTTCTATAATGGAGAGTCAAAACAATAAGGAAATGTCATTCGAAAATCAAAATGCCAATGTAGTGGATGTGCATTTACAAAACGCAACAATGAGTGGTTTAGAACCGTTAAGCGGTGATTATTTGGATGCTGGGCGCAACATGCCATTGTTGCATTCGACGCCCGTGAATACAGAACATTTCATTACCAGCAATACTTTGATTACAATAGACGAAATTAATGACAACTCAAGGCAGGAGAATATTTTAAATGAACATAGTACGCGTAGTACAGACGCAGATGCTGACAGGCGTAGGCCGGAAATGAATAGAGAAGATATGCAAGCCTTAGTTCGAGTTTTAACAGAAACTATACAAACTAACATGAACACAATTAATTCAAAGATGTCGAGTTTAGACATAATAAAGCAGACATGACTAACATGAAAGCAGATATGACCACAGTAAAGTCCGAGATCGCGAAGGTAAATACAAACATGACGCACATTTCAGGCGAGGTACAAAGTTTGCGCACAGAACTCAATAACATGGATACGAAGTTCACACAGCAGATTTCGCAAATCTCCAAGGAGGTGGATAGGAAAATTAATGAACAAGTGCAAATTTCAGTTCATGATATGGGTGAGAAATTAAAAGGCATAATGAGAGAAAATTTGGAGACACTAACACACACATATCGACAGGAGCTATCCGGTATTAGAGAAACACAAGAGAATTTACAAGCAATGCAAAAGAATACGCAGGTTAACTTAGACAATGTACAATCAGAAGTAGCGAAACTACATTCTTTCTGTGACGACTTGCCAGAAAATGTAGAGAAAATCACAGTGGAGATAGGGTTACTCAAGTTAGAACACAAGAGAATCAACTCACACATTGTGCAGCTTTACGAGACGGTAAAGAGTAATACAAAGGACGAAAACACAACGTTCGCAGAAAAATGCGTACGTGAACAGTGCACTTATGTGGAAGCGGTAATGGAAGTAATGGGGGAAAAGGAAGAAGAAATCTTAAAACGCATAGAACAGGATATCAGACAGGTAGAACAAAGGTTAAGGGACGAAATAGTTAGCAAACAAAGTACGGTAATATCATCGCCGGGGGCGGTAAGCGGAGCGCTAAACAGCCATCCGCCAGTCGGAGGAATCAGTGGCGCGGACAACAATGCCCAACCCACGCCGCGAGCAACGGGCAAAATTTTTGTGAAACAAATATACAGTCACTGCAGGGAAATGCTGCTCCGCCCTCCTGGACAGCGTTGTTAATGGATGAGAGCTTAATAAAATATCGACAGTTTCCCGTATTCTCAAATGAGAAAAAGGGAACGCACCCGGTAGTGTTTGTCCGAGCCTTCAGAAATGTATTGCCGAGGACTTGGACAGAAGCTCAAAAGATCAAATATGTATTAGGACATACCAAAGGTGATGCCCTTTTGTGGGCTACGGAGATGTCAGAACTTTGCGAGACATATGATCAGTTTCAGAATGCATTTTTAGATAAATACTGGTCTACAGCTATCCAGGAGAGGTTAAGACGAGAGGTATTTAACCCAGTACCATATCATTCAAAATTCGGGGGGCTAAGAAACTATTTTGAAACATATCTAAACAAGACCCGTTACTGGAATAACCCGATCTCTCATGTAGATGTATTGAAAATCTTAAAGAACAAGTTACCTGCAAATGTTAGGGAAAAATTAATAACTGTTCCCGAATATGACCTTGAGTATTTTCTTTCAGTGCTCGACTCAATAGATCTGATTCATGAGGATGGGCAAGCCATGCCTAGTTATC
This sequence comes from Schistocerca gregaria, assembly GCF_023897955.1. Lineage (NCBI taxonomy): Eukaryota > Metazoa > Arthropoda > Insecta > Orthoptera > Acrididae > Schistocerca > Schistocerca gregaria. The sequence continues at coordinate 306,724,373 of NC_064923.1, forward strand.
GTAACGGTAATGAACACTACCCAAACGGAAAGAACAACTATGGTAACGGCAATGGATTTGGAAACTATAGTGGTCGTGTGCGTATGAATGAATGGCATCCGTATGCACCGCCGCGTCACAACGGCAATCCGTACAATCGGCCTACCCACCAGCCACAGGGTGACCGAGGGTACGAAAATAATTATCAGCCCCATAGGTACGGCAATGGCCGAGACATTAGGAATCCGAAGGAAAACTTTGACAACAGGCGACAAGGAAATGCAAATTACCAGGATCGGAATATGCAACACAGGGATCCGAGAGAGAACAGGCAGCCAATACAATCAAATCGAAACAACCAGGACACGAACTGGCGAGCACGCGAACATACGATAAACATAGTAGAAATGACGGCAGAGAATGAATCCATACCTTTACCACCCCCAAGCAATAGTAATCGAGCGTGACTAGAGGAAGAAGGTAATGAACTGTCAATGTGCCACAGTACTAATATGAGCGACATAAACACTAACACGAACAGGGACGGAAAGGAGGAAGTAGAAACTGAAACAAACCTACACATACAGCACATCCGGAATCTATTTCTAAGGTATGATAAGGACACAGAAATGAAAGAAGATCTGTTTACTGAGGAGAAAGGAACAACACCCAAGGTAAGTGAAATTATTCAAGCAATAATAAAGGTAAAAGTGCGAAACATGATGTACCCGTTGTTTTGGATACTGGCGCGTCGACAAGCCTCATGTCTACTAGCTAGTTCAAAGAGATAGCGAGGGAAGTAAGTGTACCCACGCTACCCGTGGAGAACTGTAAGATCGTAACGGCAATGGGAAGTATATCTAAGGTTATAAAATTACAGGCCAGCATACCCATTAGCATATGTGGTGTAACTTTGCAGTGTACTTTCTTGTTGATAGACAAACTGATAGTGAATGTATACTTGGTATGGAGGTGTTCAGAAGGTATGGGGTAAAAATAGATATCGGCAGCGGGGAATGTCAATTTCATGTAGGAGAGCGCACACTGACAGTGGACTTAATAAAAACTACAACGACGAATCAGGGTAGGCAGATACCCGATATTGATGTTAAACTTAGCTACCCTCAAGTCTTAATAGCAAGGGAGACGGAATTTGATGACCCTGGCGGTGAGATCCTAGATGAGCAAACAGTAGATAGTAAAATAAGTAAATCCACTTGTCTTAACAATGAACAGCGAAGTGAACTGGCAAAATTCCTCTTCAAATATCATAACATTTTTCGTAAACAACCCAGTGTTATTATGGGATATGAATATAAAATGGAAGTGTGCCCGCATGAAACATATTGTAGAACGTCATATGGCATTCCTTGGGCAAAGAAAGACGCAGTAAGACAAGAAATAGAGCGTATGATTAGGTGGAAGGTGATTGAAACATCGCACTCGCCTTACTGCAGTCCGATTCTCGCAGTTGGTAAAACTGACGGAACGGTGCGGCTGGTGTTAGACGCGAGAGAAATAAACAAAATCATCGTTCCTATAAGAACAAGGCCAGAGAATCTAGAAGAGCAGTTATTAAAGTTTCATGGCGTTAAGTCTTTAACATCCCTCGATTTGAAAGCTTCGTACTGGCAAATTTTGCTGCATGAAGAGAGTAGAAAGTATACAGCTTTCATAAATGCCGGGAGGAGTTACCAATTTAGGGTGCTGCCTTTCGGATTAAACGTGAGCGCTGGTGTATTTATTGAAGCATTAGACAAAGAACTTGGACCGGAGTTGCTTAGCCAGGTTACACTCTACGTCGACGATTTATTAATTGCAACTCAAACATGGGATGAACATGTAAGTATTCTGGAAAAGGTTTTTCAAAAATTCGATGAATACAATGTCACAGTTAATTTTAGAAAGTCTGAATTCGGAAAGGACAAAATAAAATTTTTAGGGCATATTATTTCACCAGAAGGGATCTTACCTGACCCCGGTAAATTAGATGCGATACGAAATTTCCCAACACCCTATAATAAGAGACAATTAAAAGGTTTTCTAGGAATGGCCTCGTTTTTCAGGAAATTTCTGCCACAACAATTGTTGAACAGTAGCTCGCTGTTAAACCTACTGCGTAAAAATCACAGTTGGCTGTGGACTAAAGAGTGTGAAAGTGATTTTCAACGCATTAAGCAGGCACTGATTAATGCACCTATCCTTAAACACCCGGATATGGAGTTGGACTTTTGTTTAAGCACTGATGCTTGTTATCAGGGGCTTGGCGCGTGTCTGTTTCAAATAATAACAAAAGATGGTAAGGAAGAAATCAATGTAATAAGTTTTGCGAGTAGAACTCTTACAGAATGTGAAAGATCGTATTCTGTAACTGAACTGGAATTGTTGGCAGTTATTTGGTCCTTTCGTAAATTTCAATATTACCTTTGGGGAAAACATACTAAAGTTTACTGTGATCATCAAGCTTTGTCCTTTCTTCTGACATGTAATTTGTTACATAAGAGAATAGCGAGGTGGTGCATGTACCTACAGGAGTTTGATTTTGAGGTTGTGTACATAAAAGGGGAACAGAATGTTTTGGCAGATGCACTATCACGATTACCACAAGGCCTCACCGATTATCACGACTTAGAGGAACAAACATCTGATTTCAAAGTACTTTTAATAAATTATGGAACTTTTAAACCATATTATATTAAAATGTGCAAAAACATGCAACGTCTGCAGGAAGAAGACCCGAGATGGAGCAAGGTAATAAGATATTTGCAGTCCGGAACACACGAACAGTTAAAGCAGTATTACATTATACATAATAGCGTCCTCTTTCATAGAAGAGATCGGCGAATGGATAAGTGGTGTGTGTGCATTCCTCAGGAATATGTGGACAACTTAATTCAACACACGCACCGCACGTGGGGACATTATGGAGTGCTAAAGTGTGCTGCAAAAATTGCAACGTATTGTTATTTCCCTAATATGAGGCGACGTATAGAGCAAGTAATCAGACGAAGTGCTGTGTCAGAAGGTCAAACATCAAAATAGGACATGTCTTAATGTACTACACCCAATAATACCAAAGCAACCAAGGGACCTTGTATCTATTGACGCCGCAGGACCTTATCCCCAAGCCCGCGGCGGGGTTAAATACATCGTAGCCTTGTATGACGTTTTTAGTAAGTATCTCCAGCTGTACGCAGTCAAAACGGTTAGGTCTGGACCAATTATAAGACGGATTCTGGAAGACTACATACCACGTATTGGAAAACCGCAAGCGGTTCTAACTGATAATGCTTCAAATTTTACAGGTGACCAATGGAAATCATTTTTAAAATCACAAAACATAAGTCATATTTTAGTATCCAAGTTCCACCCGGAAGCAAGTCCTGTCGAACGGTGCTTCCGTGAATTTAACAGGTTTATCCGGACATATATATCGCAGAACCAAAAGAAATGGATAGAATACGTGGGTCCGTTTCAGCACATAGTAAATCACCTACCACACACATCAACAGGGTACACACCGGTCGAACTTATGTTTGAAAAGGTGGAACTAGATGAATGGGCAAAACCGATACCTAAATTAGGGCACAAAGACATAGCCTTAGATGACAAAGTACGGCAAGCGCTAATAACACTGGAAGGGCAAGCTCAAATAAGGAAACGCATTTACGACAAGAAATTGAAAAACGTAATAGAATTCCAGATTGGACAGGAGGTACTACTAAGAACTCATCCGAAATCATCGAAATTAAAGGCATTGAACAAAAAATGGCAATTTTTATATGTTGGTCCATATATCATTGTTGACAAGCCACATCCTGGGTGCTACTTGATAGGAAATATAAAAAAAATGGTAAAATAAAAGGCATGTATCCACATAAAGATTTGCGGAAATTTATTAAATGAAAGTGCAAGTCCAATTCTTTCCTTATTTGTTGCGTTAATAAAACCCAAGTAGGTAGGAGGTTTGTCACTCTATGACGAATAAACCGATTGGCGCTCGGTTCCTCTCCAGCTAGGGGGTACAATATTTATATTTTCGTTACCCTCTCACTCTTCTACTGTCCTGTTTAGTCAATAAGGAATGTTCAATTTTCTTCTACTATCTAAAATGCAGAGATGAGAATGCAACCTAGTCGTTAGAGATTTTTCTTGTAATTTTGGTATCGAGCTTTCTTAAGACTTAAATATCTATAGAAACACAAGAAACTTTTTCATATTCCTTAAGAGAACACTACATATATGGGAAGAAATAAAACAATTGTACACAATAGTGGACGAGTGAAAATCATTAGATTACGTAGTTACAATACATAAAAATAATTAAACAAGAGCGATGGAAAAGAAAGGAATTCACAGCGCGCGAGCTTTGAGCTAGCGGCACGGGCGATGAAGAGCACTGAGACGCGCAGCCGCGCTTGAAGCGGAGTGTACTTGTAACAATTACATACGAAGCGGCTAACAGCTGATCGTAGGGGTCGAGTAGGCAAAAAAGCACGGTTGAGTTCAGTGTCCTCAGCTAGATGCGCAAAGACACACTGCGCATCGCGACGGAAACCATTCTAGAATTTAAGCGAATCGGCATTCACGCTGCGCTGCCAACTGGACAAAACAGAAGCGACACGAAATGAAGTACCTATCAGTTCATTACTCTAACGTAAATCAGTTACACAAACAAAACGAACACAGACATTTATCCCCAAGATGGAGACTATACCGTAAAGAGCACTAATTTTAAGGGTATATCATTAAGTTAAGCATACGTGGTTTTAAGAAAAGGACCGCATCGGTGCAAGTAAAGTATAAGGAGCGTAGAATACGCTAAAATTGTGAACTTAACATAGCCTATTGAATGTACATAGCTAGAAATAAGTATGAGTACTCAAAGGAGAAGAAAATATAGACAGATATTCCTATCAGACTATACACAACAGTATTAAGACAAGTTTAAAAGAAAAGTAACAACATGTACACTTAAAAGAACACAATTAGCACTGAACTTTATTGAGAACTAAGCGGCTTACATACAGCACGCAAGTCAGCGACGATGGGAAACGTAGAATGAAATATACACATAGAAAAGTGCGTGTGACGGAGACGTAAACTACAAAATAACATATCGTACGAGATTTAGCGAGAGGAACAATTGTACACTTATAAGACTACACTTCTTTACAGACAACATTAGAATTAGCGAGCGTGACGTATAGGGACAATACATACCCACAAATTTGCTATTACAGAACTCACTTATGTTAGTTGCTATTAATTACATGGTACCTTATACGAAAAGCATAAGCAGCTGAGTAAAACTGTCAACATGAATCGTAGAACTTGCGGGAGATAAGCTAAGTAAATAAGAAAACCAACCAATACGCACACAACGTAATTATACGAACTAAAACAAAATAACTGACGTAACTACAGTATGTTTAAAAAAGGCAATATACAGAAACAAATTAATTTCACTGCTGGATAATACTTGGAAGTAGAGAGAGTGTGAAAAGTTTTAGATTCGATTGGAGGTATTAATTAGTTAATCTACGTTTGTGGTGACATAACATGCATGAATATATCTAGGAAGAGAATGAAAGTGTATTAGAGTAATATGAGTTTATTTATATTTGTGAGAAGAAATAAATAGGGCGGTGGTTGTAGTGTAAGAACCCTGTAGGTAATACATGAGTATAAATGGCGATTTATGTGGAAGATTTTTTAATGAATAATTACGTGGATTTACGGCGATGAATATGAAGATTAATTTTGCAGTGGTACCTAGGAAAGGGCCACGAAGGCGACGTAATAAAGAATAGATTATATAATTTTAAGTCTTAGAATGAATGGTTGTACGAGTGTGGAAAGCAAAGTATGATTATGTATGTACGGTAAGTAATTATGAAAACGACGATCTTGAAGAAGCAGTGAAGAATAAAGAAGAAACAGTGGAGTCCATAGTAACAAAGGTACACGCTACATTTAAAGTACACTACAATACAGTGATCTGCTACACAGGCGTCAGAAAGTAAAACAAATTAGTATGAAAAATATTTGTTTAGCGACTAACTGTTACAGCTTGAGCAACTATAAGGTGAATATTAATGAAAATATGATATACGATTCGTATGAGGAACGAGCACAAAATGCAGTGAAACAATATTTTCTACACTGAGTTCTTGAGACACGCAGAAGCGAAAACAGTACTTTAACATAAGCACGTTCTTCTTTCGCGGGAATGAATTATGAGTGGAATTACACATGGCAAAAATACAGTAAAAGTATCGGCCACACGTTACAAAGGGTAAACACGTACATGTCGTCGCATCAATAAGGCAGAAATATGACTTGAAATATGTGTACATGAATGTGTAATATTACGACGATTAACAAGCATTGATGAAGTCCGGATTGTCAAAGGAAAAAACATCCTACACACTCGCTCACAAACGAGCACTTGTAAATATTGTACGTAGTATGGTGTCTATCAAATGCCAAGGATAGAATAAGTACACTAATGACGCACTACAAGTAGCAATCTTAGAAGTAGCTTGATCTCTGAAGCAGACCTTAGCAAATCTTCTTTTTCCATGTAGTGAGTAGTGCTGGAACGTATTTTCTATGTGTTTTTGTGAAGGTATAAACGCGCAGGAGGTCGGGCCTGCAAGTCAAGAGAAGAAAATGCAAATATTCAGAACAAATGAAAGATTTACTTATCAGTAAATGAAAGATTTACTTATTAGTGTGTAAAACGATACCAAACATGGAATCCATAAATGAAAACTGAAGGTGAATTGTACATTTAGTTGTCAACTATATTATTGTCTATGTCGAAATCTATGTAAAATGTATGTATGTACTGCTTGCTGTGTGTATCTGTGAACGTAAAAATGCGCAAGTCGGTCCTGCTAGACAAGAACGAAAAAGGTGCCAACATTCTGAACAAATGTAAGATTTCTTCTAATTTACTTATTGGTGTGTAAGATGCTGTTTAACATGAAGTCCATACACGAAGTGTGAATGTGGACTGTACATTTATTTGCCAACTATATTATTGTCAATGTCGAAGTCTATGTAAAATGAATGTATGTAATGTTTTCTATGTGTAGTTGTGAACGTAAAAACGCGCAGGAGGTCGGTCCTGCAAGAAAGGAACAGGAAACCCAAATATTCAGAATAAATTAAAGATTCCATCTGATTTGCATATTAGTGTGTAAGAGGGTGCATGTCATGGAGTCCATATATGAAATGAGTATGAATTGTAATTTGTATGTCGACTTTATTATTGTCAACGTTTTTGTCTATGTAAAATGTATGTACTATTGTCAATTTTATGTGAAATTTTATTCTTGAAAAGGAACCATTTATGTATGTATGTGAAGTGCAACGCGACGGACGAGTAAAACACTCGCACGTGTGAAGTAATACAAAAATGTTAAGGCCTAATAATAGTGAAAATAACGGCTGAGCCGTAGTAAGAGTAAACGCTACAATGTGGCGAAGTGAATACAGTGAGTGTGATGCGTGTGCGACGGAAAAATGAGAGGAAATCCGTATAACCACGAGTTGTGGTGTGAGGACCGCTGAACTACAATGAACAACGGAAGACAATGCCGAGTTCTGCAGTGCGGCCCTTACCTCACCTTGCTGTGCGAAAACCTCGTCCAGGCGCGAGATGATGTATTGGTGTTCTTCGGGTTGGGCGTTGGAGCTGAATCCGTCGTATCCAGTCTCCGGACTGGAGGGCATATACAACACCGACTTCATGTGCCTGGAGCGACATTACGATGGATGCGCGGGCAGTGCTGCTGCTCACGTGGCGCTCGCGTCACTGCGACGGGCGCGGTAAATAATGAGCTGCTGCTAGCCATAAACGCACCGAACAATGAGATAGCGTGTGCTGAGAAGACACCTTCTCAGAACGGCCAATGAACCAAAAACCAGTGAGAAAAACAATTTTTAAAACATGGTGAGGACAATTTACGAAATGTAAAATTTTTCCCCTGTCCATACAGCTTAACAAGTATAATGAAAAATCACAGACTAAGACGTTAGCACGACATGGACGTACGATTATGTAATATAAATATATGTGAATGTCGTTATGTGATATAAGTGTATGTGAATGTATTTATATGTATGAATTTGTAATGAACAAGGAAATGAACTTCGTAGACTTACTTGTAGTAGCTTAAGGGTATTAAAACTCCATTGACTTGCACCAAATGACTCAACATGAGCCCCAAGGTAAATAAGGCTACTGTATACTGTCTCACTAAATAAAGAGACTTATTCCCGACAGTATACAGTAGGGGGGCAATTATGATATACCTTTTGCATTTCTTACTTTTATGTTTTCATCCTCTTTAAAAGCAAAGAGAAAAAATGAGGTGGTAGTAGCCCAGCGTAGAGCCTGTGCCTACCGTCAGGTATTTTTGACTTTCAGATGTTAAAAGACAGAGCAGTTTTTGTTCTTGTACGAGTTGTTGGAAGGAAGGTTTCGCTCAGTGAGTGAACGAGTGAGAACCGCCATTTTTAGCGAGTAATTGCAGACCGCCATTGTGTGTATTTTGTATGTGCATCGGACAGAAATATAGTAGTGTTTTATTAACAGAATATTTGTGAGAGTTATTATTATTTCAAGTAGTAATGCAATAAGAATAACGGAAGCCCACCTGTGTACTTCGGAAAATTTACGAAGATCCGAATATAACAACACGGCCACAGTCAAGGAGACGGCGATCGGACATAATATTAATAATTGGTACGCATAAAATACTATGAAGACGATTTATTTATATAAATATAAACTAAAATGATTCCTTTCCCGTTACAGGCAATGCCTAGCTTATTGTGCTTGTCCTTCATGCCAAAGAATTAATCTCTTTAATTCATCCATTTTAAAAAAGCCACACATTCCAACATTTTATTATCATTCATTCCCTATACTATTCTATTATCATTTTATTATATTATAGTGCACAAACCAGCGGAAGGTTTCGTTACATTTGACGCACATTCTGAAGCACTGCACAGAATTCTCTGGCACACATTTCACAAAGCTCCTGTTGACTTCAAGATTGATGGTAAAACGCTACACACTCCTGTACACTGCACATCCCCTGTACTGTGTTATGCGCGAGAAACTCACTACAGCGAACGGACTAATACGAGTACGTATTATTGCTCGTACGTGAGTCATTCAATTCAGCTTAATTTTGTTTCTGTTACTGCAAAACGCTCAAATGAATTGAAATTACTACAAAATTTCTATACAATTAGTATTCACTCCACTTTACGGGGTCCAGCAACGTTCTGTTTAGTTTTCCGACATAGTTTTCCCAAGTCATCCCAGAAGATATCCGACATGACTAACTGCCAAGTCCTGACTATTAACTCTTCCTTTCTTAACCATTGTTTTGTAAAATGAAACAAATTCCTATGACATTTTTAGTTGTTAATGATACAATCATAGGTATTACTATTATTGATATTATTAACCTGACGTTATTTTTAGAATGATATTTCGTGTTTGAATATCTCATTTTTCTCATAAAGTTTCAAATATTTATTGTTACGTCTTCTACTTGATTTCAGTACCACGAATGTCAAAATGAAATAAAACTTGAAATTACGTTCATTCCCGCCACTAAATTTCACCGCCATTCAGTAGCATGTTATATAATCATCTGCAGCAGTACGCTTTACACACATTTTGAACTTTGTCAAGAGCTAGTAAGCTAATGCCGTCTCAGTATCGACGTTAGCCGGTGTGCAAGGTGTAATGAGGCAGTGAATATTTCACATCGTTTCTCACTTCATTCACCATACGCTGCAGTAGGACGTGCCATAGCGGGATCAAGTAGGTCTGCAGTGGCAGAGTTGTATGGCGTGTTAGTAGGAATACACTGAAGCCCGAAAGAAACTGGTATAGGCATGCATATTTAAACACAGAGATATGTAAACAAGCAGAAGACGGCACTGCGGTGCCAATGATGACGATGTTTAGTTTGTGGGGCGCTCAACTGCGCGGTCATCAGCGCCCGTACGAAGTACCAATTTTAACACAGTGCAGTTCTTTTACTCAATCCAATCTAGCCACTGTCACGAATGATGATGATGATGATGATGATGAAGTGGTGAGGACAATACAAACACTCAGTCCCCAGACTGAGAAAATCCCCAACCTGGCCGGGAATCGAACACAGGACGGCGTGACAATAGGCAGCAACGCTCGCCACCATACGATGAGCTGCGGACTGCGGTCGGCAACGTCTACATAACACAACAAGTATCTGGCGCAGTTGTTAGATCAGTTACTGCTGCCACAATGGCAGGTTATAAGGATTTAAGTAAGTTCGAACGTTGTGTTGTAGTCGGCGCACGAACGATGGGACACAGCAGCTCCGAGATAGCGGTGAAGTGGGATTTTCCCGTACGACCATTTCACGAACGTGCAGTGAATATCAGGAATCCGGTGAAACATAAAATCTCCAACATCGCTGCTGCCGGAAAAAGATCTTGCAAGAACAGCACCATCGACGACTGAAGAGAATCGTTCAACATGACATAAGTGCCACACTTCCGCGAATTGCTCCGTATTTCAGTGCTGGGCCATCAACAAGTGTCAGCGTTTGAACCATTAACCGAAACATCATGGGTATGGGATTTCGAGCCGAAGGCCCACTAGTGTAGTCTTGATGAGTACTCGACACAAAGCTTTACGTCTCACCTGGGCCCGTCAACACCGACAGTGGGCTGTTGATGACTGGAAACATGTTGCCTGGTCGGACGAGTCTCGTCCGAAATTGAATCGAGTGCATGAGCGTGTACAGATATGGAGACAACCTCGTGAATCCATGGATCCTGGATGTCAGCAGGGGATCATTCAAGCTGATGGAGGCGACGTAATGGTATAGGGGTGTGCAGTTGGAGTGATATGAGACCCCTTATACGTCTAGATACAACTCTGATAGGTGACACATACGTAAGCATCCTATCTGATCCACTGCATTCGTTCGTGTTCACTATGCATTCCGACGCAATGGCCAATACCAGCAGAACAATTCGGTAACCCACATGTCCGGAATTGCTACAGAGTGGCTCCAGGAACACTCTTCTCAGTTTAAACACTACTGGTGACCACTAAACTCACCAGAGGCGAACATTCTTGTGCATATCTGGGATTCGTTGCAACGTGCTGTTCAGAAGAAATCTCCACCCCTCGTACTCTTATGGCTTTATGGACAAATCTTCAGGTATCATGGTGCCAGTTCGTTCCAGAACTACTTCAGACATTGGTCGAGGGTATGTCACGCCTTGTTGCGGCATTTCTGAGTGATCACGAGGGCCCTACATGACATTAGCCAGATCTAACAGTTTCTTTGGATCTTCAGTATATCTCATCCATGGATCACTTACATAAGTATATTGGAAATGCCATGGTATTACAATCTGATAACAAGAGAACATATTTCATAAATACAGGGATCTGCATATTTACAGGTCTAGTTCGACAATGTTGGGGCAGGTAGTCGGTCGTTTTTTTTATAATTGAAAGCAACGTGCGATTTGTTTGCAGTAGTCTAAGTAAACCAAGAAAAATAGAACCTAGATCATGATGATAGTTTAGAGACTTGAGGCTGAATCCTTCTGAATACCACGCCAGTGCGCGCAAAATTAATTCTTTTATTCCTAGTGTTCAGAATTTTTTAGAAGTTGTTTCATAATACAAGAAGTTGCTGTTACAGTATAACAACATGACTCGAGCATATTATGTTATTAATACATATTTAACAATGCTGGTGCTCTCTTTGCATTTAACATTTGACGATGCCACTATGGCTGCAATACATTATGATGATATCTTTATAAAACGTATCTGATGATAGGCATTATAGACCGAAACCGGTAATCTGTTAGCAAAAATTTTGTGACCATAGACGTAAATTAAAGGAAACTTACTTTTCACATATTTCTCACTACCAGTCACTGCACATACCTCACACACTAGACACTTACTATTTCATAGTATCGCGCTATCCGTAGTATCAAGACTATAGGGATTATGTCTGTCTTCCATTTTGTGTACCGTAATTTCACTTTTGCTACAATGAAAAAACTTCTATAATGAGTGAGATATTGCTCAGAAATTGTTATTGTTATAATTAGCAGAGTTATTGGAGTAAGTACCTGTATGTCAAGTAATAGATGCTTATTATTATTATTGTTATTATTAGTATTACTATCTTATCGTTATTATTTACTTGCGCACATTTTTCACCAGTCAGTAATAATCCCACTCTGTATGGAATGCTCAACAGGTACTGTTTAATTGCTTTTCAAAATCGTCGTTCCAATGAAATCCGTAGTCTTATTGGTAAGTTTATTGTTCAGTTCTATTCTTCATATAAAATGTTTTAGTTATATATTATCCTTTTTCAATAAATTTACGTTAAATCTATATCTAGTTCCATGTTCATGGGGCGAGCTGTTTGTGGAGTAATTATCAAGGAAACTTTTGATGCATATAACTAATTAGTAAATATACTCACACACTGTAGTTAAGATCTGCACTGTTTTGAAGAAATCTTTACACTGAGCTCGAGCAGTATTTTTGGTTATAATAGCCCTTTCGTGCATAAAAGTGATATGGAACTGAGAGGCACTGCCTGATACACAGTGATGAAATGCTGATGACATTGTGTTCACTAGTATCATTATATATATGATCTCAGAAGTTAAGTCCCATAGTGTTCAGAGCCATCATTATATTTACATATCAGTTCAACTTGGAACAAACATTCATATGTTTTTTGCTTCTTATACAGTCTAGAGAGGTATCACTCACATCTAAGTTAAGTGTCGCTTTACCACTTCAGACTTAATAAATTTTTTTTGAAATTAGTAAGGAGTGATGAGGAAGCAGCGGTGGGCTGGTAGCCGCCCACAGCTTTTGTGGGCTAGTAGATGTGACCTCATCGTGACAAAACTCTTGATGTGGGCTACGGTGCTAGGTTCCAGGTTCCGGTGTAACAAATGCTCGCCAGTGTCGTGAAAATAGGTCTGAATTTCAAGGCACGGGCAGTTCAGAATACTGCAGCACCATCACTCTGGCAACGTCACGCCATATGACGTGACGACTGAGCACAGTCAGAAGCAGCCATGAGTTCAAGTCTGCGCTGAGTTTATTGCGGGAATTTATGCCTCTGCGTCAGGCGTCATCTGACTCCTGCTGGAGGGTCGCATTTTGTGCATAGTAGTCACCCTGCGCCATCGCGGTGAGCGTGTGCTGAGCTGCGTCACAAGACGAGACAAAGGAATGCAGTCACAGCACAACAAGCAGCGCAACTGACACCACTTCCATGGTCTACTGAGGCTTATGGCTATCCTCTAGCATCTTGTCAACATCGCAGAGTTGCTATGTGAGCATCTTTACTGGGAGGAAGCCACCAGTCGCAACTCTGCAACGAACAGGGTAACAGATTGAGGTGTGTCTGCCTTGCTGAGCAAACGTCACAACGTACAATTAAAGTCGAATAAAAGCTCTACTTTTGGCCAACAGTATTTTCACTGGGATCCCCTGCCTTAACAGTATTGACCAATTCTAAACTTAGTTCTCTCGTTTCCTCAGCGACCTTATTATAGAGTGGGATACATTTCAGCAGTGGCAAAGTTTCGACCAGCTTGTATATGACATGTCTAGGAGGATCCAAGAATGTTACCAAATATGGCCAAATGATATTGACATCACAGGTATTCGAACAGACTGCCTTCATTTTGGTTATTGTTTTGTTTTTATTCCACAGTAAAATCATTTCTTAGTTTCTTTAGGCTTATTCTTTCACTCCCTACCTCCACTCAAACTACGCCACCATATGTTCGCAGATATTCAAGTGGTACACATCCTAATAAAAGTAAGTAGTTCATTTGACCTCGCTGTAGCGCATTTCATTACATCCACTGCACTTTTAGAAACCGTGCTGGCATTTGTAATAACCTAGCACATTCCTAAAAGTCACAGACGAGACCAGACCAGATCTGGTGAGGTCACACATGCCACTGGATAATAGAGGACCGTTGAGTAGCATGTCGTAAATGTACCCGATTCTATTCCTCCGGTTACAGCGCCAAGTGTGGCGAAACGAAGATAATGCTTCACACAAAAGTACGTAGATTTTGCCGTAGAATCGTAACCTGCAATAAAAAAAACGGGGTTCCCATTGAAGCTGTCTTTCGAGATATTTCAATGTTAAAAGGAACTCTCTCTGTCTCTCTCTCTCTCTCTCTCTCTCTCTCTCTCTCTCTCTCTCTCTCATCTACACTAAAGTATGTCACTCTAGTGTAAGTGTCTCTTCTCTAGGGTCTACATACAGCGAGAACAATGCCTCATTTACAGTGCTTGAAGTTATATTAATAAATGTAGCGTGAAAAGGAAACAGGACCTCCACAGTAATACAACGTTAGGAAACGATAACACTGACACTGGAAAGCGACTTCCATTAAAGTACATGCAAGAGAAAGTGGCTCTTTCAACTTGTATCATGTCGGTTCCACCGCTGTCATACGATGAGAGAAGCACAGAACACGTAGCTTCGTTGTACTTTTTTATTAAAAAAAAATGTGACGGACAGCGGCAGCGACGTTCCGGATGTAAATGCAGAGTAGAAGTTAATTATTGAAACAAGCGGCGAGCTATCGCGGTTTGTTTGCACAACGGAAATTGACCAACGCTTCATGACCGCCCCCAGGATAAACAGCACACATGGTCGATGGCCCGTAGGTAACCTAACGCTGCAGCAGCTGCACAAGTAGTGCCATCTGAGGTATTTATATCGTCAGTAAGTACTGGATTCTCCGAAATAACTTTGAGCCAGTAACCTCGGAGTGGAGAAAGTCAGGTGAGTGGTCCGCTGTAACACCATCTAATAGGAAAAACAGAAGTCATGTGTAGCAGTTGTGGATCGTCTTACGTAATCTATAGTTTAGATGAAACAGTCGAACTCTTCTAAAAGCATTTGTGCGCGAAGGGCAACATCTTTTCATGGTTGCCACACATTTAGAAAACGAAAGAGTGTGTCTGGCAAACACACCTGAGGAGCAAATTTGTTGTCTCCTTAACTACTGTCAGCCAAATGAAGATAGAAATATCGTGGAGGCTAATACGTTTTTATAGCACAACACTAAGCTTCGAATTCCCGTAGTTAAATCCTTTTCTCAAGCAACAGAAATATCGGCATGAGATCCTTACTTGATTCGTGACGTGGTGGAAGGATACTGTAAAACTGAGAGTAGTAACACATTCCAACAGTGCTACAATTTTTCTGAAAGTAGCAGCGTAGCAAAAAAACATTGGCATTATCATGTGCAAAATAATGACGATAACTTAAACTGATGTACATTAAGCCCTTTTCAGCGCTATCATGGCATACTGCTTTGTAAAATATTGTTATGACGAAAACATAATGAAGTCAAAATTCGAAAACCGGGGCATCAGTGAAATGCAAGACTTAGCACTGAAAGCACTTTTGATACTGACTCCAATGTACAGAAAGTGCAGATATTTAAACGATGATCATATTTTCAACCTTGCTATCATTCACACAACCACCGAGTAGTCCACGCATATCAACATTACAAATATTCCCAGATCTTTCTAGAAATGGCAAATACGAAACATCAAATAATAGCTGCTGATCGTGTTTGAACTAGCGACCGGCAGCAAACGATCCGGAAAAGGTAACGACTAAAGTTCAAGCAGCAGAACTCGTTACTATGCTGTTTCTCCTGGAGAAACCGCGACACGTTATACAGAAGTCCTCATTGGTGCCGAATAACACACGCTGGATCTGTATTTTGTCCATGGTTCTCTGTAGAGTGGCATTAGCGAATCCACGCGTTCTGGTCGTGTTTTTACATCTTCTTCACTACGATGAGCATCCAAAGTAGCCTCAACCGTCAAAGCTTCGCGAGCGCCGATGATTGTTCTGGACTGTATTATGGCTCCATACGGAGTACATAAATGACGTATCTACGATTTTGTCTTCTCGATGAAGGATCATAATCCTCGACTACATATGTGGTTTTTAAGAAAGCGGCGAAGGGTACTAAAAGGCCAAAAGTAGCAGTTTAGTAGCTTTTGTGATAGGCACCGCCGTAAACATCCACGGCAATTCTTCTAGGTTGTATCTCACTGGTCGGGGCTTGGCGTTTTTGAGCTCTCGATCTCTCTTCAGGGCGCCCAGGGTCTGTATGCGAACCAGTTACCTTGCTTCTTCAGTAGTGCTGATGATGTATTTCGGTAGTCATCCTGAATATCCACCGTTGTTTCGGCATCGCGATCCTGGAGCGATAAGAACGGTAGGAGTCTGTAGTGTTTTGAAGAACGAAATTTCCTGGCAGATTAAAACTGTGTGACGGACCGATACTCGACCTTGGAAGTTTGGCCCTTTTGGGGTCAAGTGCTCTAGTGACTGAGCTACCCAGTGACGAGTCAGGACCTGTCCTCATAGGCGTAATTGCGCCAGTACCTCGTCTCCTACCTTCCAAACTTCACAGAAGTTCTCCTGCGGACTTTGTAGAATTAGCACTTCTGGAAGAAGGAATATTACGGTGACATGGTTTAGCCACAGCCTGGGGGATGTTTCCAGCTTTTTTTTCCGTAGGTCTAGTTTTGACGTATTGCAAGCGAGTGTTATGGTGGGCAGCATAATGTCCCATTCTCTCTATTCGACGTCCGCGTACATTGAGACCATAACCTTCTTTCCAGTCATCTGTCTTATGACTGGTTTGATGTGGCCCGCCGAGAATTCCTCTCCTCTCCTAAGCTTTTCACCGCAGAGTAGCAATTCCAACCCATGTCCTCAGTTATTTGCTGCATGTATTCCAGTTCTGTCTTCCTCTATAGTCTACTTCGGCTCCTTCTGCTACCTTGGAAGTTATTCCTTAATGTCTTGACACATGTCGCATTAACATGTTCCTTCTTCTTGTCAGTGCTTTCCATACAGTCTTTTTCTCGCCGATTCTGCGGAGAACTTCCTCAGTTGTTACCTAATTTTAAACATTCTTCATTAACACCACATCTCATATGCTTCGATTCTCTTCTGTTTTGGTTTTCCCACCGTCCATGTTTCACTACCATACAATGCTGTGCTCCAAACGTCCATTCTGAAAAATTTCTTCCTCTAACTCAGGTATGCCGTTTTCGCAATCGCCAATCTGCTTTTTATGTTCTTCTTGCTCCACCCGATATGGAAAATTATCCTGCCTAGGGAGGAAAAGTCCTTAACTTCCCCTACTTCGTGATCCCCAGTTTTGATGTTAAACGTCTCGCTGTTCTCGTTTCTACTAGTTCTCATTACTATCCTCTTTCTTCGATTTACTCTCAATCAATAATCTGCACATATTAGACTGTTCATTCCATTCAAGAGATACTGTAATTCTTATTCACTTTCACGAGAGAAGGCAATGTCTTCATCGAATCCTGTCATTTATATACTCTGACATATTGTTTCATCTGCAGCACTGCTTGTTTGTGAATAGATCAGTAGCAGCGAAATACTAAAACCGTTCCTTACGCCCTTTTCAATCCGAGTACTTCATTCTTGGTCGTCCAAGTCTGTTCCTTCTTGGTTGTCGTGCATATTTTATATTACCTGTCTTTGCCTGTACTTTACTCCCGTTTTTCTCAGGATTTCGAACACCTTGCATGGTTTTACAATCTAGAACTCTTTTTCCCAGGTTGTCAGATCCTATGAAAGTGACTTGATTTTTCTTCAGTCTTGCTTCCATTATAAACCGCAACATCATAGCTGCATATCTCATGGCTTCACCTATCATAAAGCCAAACTGACCGTCATCTAACAGATGGTCAAATTTTCTTCTCCATTCGTTTGTATATTACTTTAGCCAGGAACTTGGATATATTATCCGTTAAGCTGGTCGTGCTATAACTCCCGCCCTTGTCGGCTCTTTCGATCTTCAGAATGATATTTTTACATTCTACACACTAATGTATAGAATGTTATCTAGCCCTTTTGCCTTATAAGATCTTAAGTCGTCCTAAATTCTGACTCTTATACTGGATGCCGTATCTCATACCTGTCGACTCCTGTTTCTTTTTGTATCACGTCATCAGAAAAATTCTTCCCCTCATAGAGGCTTCCAGTGTGCTCTTTATACCTATTCACTCTCTCTTTGCATTTAATAGTGGAATTTGCACTGTTCTAATAATGTACCATTACCTCCAATAGTTCTGTGAGATAATTCGTCTGTAGAATGTAGGCAGTTGTAATCCTGTGGATGATATAATGTGAAATTATCTCTGATACTAGATTCGAGTGGAGAACTTTTCCACAGTCAGAGATCATCACACGTGGTGCACCATGCTTCAAAATAACATTTTTTATAATGAAATTTGCTATTTCTAGAGCTTCAGCCGTCGGTACAGTTTCGGTGACAGCATAACAGGTGAGGTAGTTAGTGCAGACCATTATCCATCCATTCTCACTGGTCGACTTCGGAGCTCTCCCAAAGAGGTCATTTCGAATACGGTGGAATGGCGCTGATACTGGCAAGACAGCCATGAAGGTAACCGTAGCACGTGCTCCCGTCGTTGGTGTTCCTTAGTGTAGCTTACATCACGTCTAATAGATCAGTAGACACATGGCCAGTGATACCTGACTCTGAATTTGCTTGAACACATTACGAATCCTCGGTGACTACAGACTGGAGCGTAGAGGACATAATTTAGGATACCTGGCAGTGGACGAGCTGGGATGACAAACCTTTTCCGCAATACTGGATCACAGTTTATCTTATAGTGTGCTCCATTTGTTAACTGAAATTGTATTTAGTCGGCTCCTCCTTCCTCAAAGTTTCCACGTTGGGTTTTCCCATTATTCAGTAAAAATGTCATGCAATGCAATTATGACAAAGATGTCATCCACGTTGCAGTGTTCTGACAACGGGTTCATTGAAGGGCAGCTGGCGTCCTTGTGTTTTCATCCACTTTTGTCCTCTGTGACGTCGTACTCTCGAATCCCTAGTGCCCATCTCGATAGTCAAGCCAGCGGGTTCTTCAGCCTAGTCAGCCAAAATACACTCCTGGTAATGGAAAAAAGAACACATTGACACCGGTGTGTCAGACCCACCATACTTGCTCCGGACACTGCGATAGGGCTGTACAAGCAATGATCACACGCATGGCACAGCGGACACACCAGGAACCGCGGTGTTGGCCGTCGAATGGCACTAGCTGCGCAGCATTTGGCACCGTCGCCGTCAGTGTCAGTCAGTTTGCCGTGGCATACGGAGCTCCATCGCAGTCTTTAACACTGGTAGCATGCCGCGACAGCGTGGACGTGAACCGTATGTGCAGTTGACGGACTTTGAGCGAGGGCGTATAGTGGGCATGCGGGAGGCCAGGTGGACGTACCGCCGAATTACTCAACACATGCGGCGTGAGGTCTCCACAGTACATCGATGTTGTCGCCAGTGGTCGGCGGAAGGTGAACGTGCCCGTCGACCTGGGACCGGACTGCAGCGACGCACGGATGCACGCCAAGACCGTAGGATCCTACGCAGTGCCGTAGGGGACCGCACCGCCAATTCCCAGCAAATTAGGGACACTGTTGCTCCTGGGGTATCGGCGAGGACCATTCGCAACCCAGATTCACCTTTTACTTTAATGTATATTCAGTGGAATCTAGAACGATGTAGTTTTATTTTGATATGAGACACTGTTTTTTTACGTAAATAACTCGTTACTTACAGGTATTCTAGTTTTTGCTGGCATCCGCGTCTCTTCTCATTTGGTCACTCTTTCTAGAGGCGATGCAAGAACTGCACTTGTAAAACATAACCGCATTTTAATGTTACGAACATTTTTCTGCACAATTTTCATGTTCCTTGCGCTAATTGTTGTAGGGCAGAGACAGAGAGTATATGTTTGAATTTTGTGTGGATGTTTTTGGGTACGATGGTGGTTATTCACAGCGAGTTGTAGAAAGTAAAATGTGAATGTAATAGCTGTCAGACGATGTTTGAAAGTTTTTGTTTTCATCTGATTTGAGTTCTGGTTTAAATTTTTTGGGGAGGGTTCATGACGAGTGAGTGGAAAGCAGTTGCGAGGTGTTGTAGTGATAATAATCCTCTGTTGGAGTGTGCTCTACAATGTTGTCTATTAAGGGATCAGTGAGTTGTCTGCGTGTGTACTTGATCTTTCAATATGATTTTCGTTTCCGCTTTGGTTTTCCGTATGTGATAATTTTCGTGCAGCGTTAGGAGCTGTTTTTTATTGTTGATTCTAATTATTTTCATATCTTCTTCTCTCGAGGTCGGTTTGTGATTGCGTTCTTTCAGGTGCTCCGCAAATGTGGAGGGTCTGTTCCAAACTTCCAGGCTCTCAAGCATCAAATGTTCTGCCAATTTGTCCTACGTATCTGGAATCACATGTGCTATGCTGTAATTGATATATACCTGATTTAGAAGACTATGTCTAAGGCTTTTGTCGGTTTTGCGGCGTTTTTTGGATAGAATCGTCATTTGAGAATTGCACGTTTATGCACTGTGTTTTGAAAATGTTGGTAATTTTATGCTTGAGTTTGCGTTTCTTTGTCATTGTGTACTATCTGGTGCCTTCCTTTATATTTCCCTGATTATTATGTGTCGTTATTATGGTGCTGAGTGCTTGGGGTTTTGTTTGTTTCTGTTGTGTTGTCGTCTGTGGTTTTTTGTTTTCTGGTTTACTTTTCTTTTAATTTAGCTATTTAGATTTGTGACTATGTTACTATTGTAACCATTGTCTTTGGCTACCTGCTTCATTATGTGAAGCTTTTTGTTAGTTTCCATTGTTGAGTGGCACAGTGTTGAGTCTGTGGATTATGTGTCGAAGTTATGCTTGCTTTTATGGGCGAGGGTGTTTCGAGGATTGGGGAATGATAATATCAGTTACAGTGCCTTTATGGTAAGTTTCAAACTCATGATTCATGTTTTGTTGTTTGGTTGTTATATCCGGAACATGAATTTCGTTATTCTTTTCTTTTTCAGTTGCGAATTTTATATTTCTAAATATCTTGTTGATGACAGTATGTAGATTTTCAGTTTTGGTTTTTAGTTCACTATTAAGCACAGTATGTCATTCATATACTAGAACCCGTATAATCTATTGTATTCTTTTGCTACTATTTTCGTGGAAGTGATTTTTTCAGTATGATTTATAAAAATAATTGCTAATGTTCCGGAAGGTGGGAACCCTGTTGGTAACTACCTTCATGTAGAAAAAATTCATTATCGAATTGGAAGTAGTTTTGTTCTGTTATGAGCTTTATTAATGTGAGTATTTTGTTAATTTGTTCATCAGAGAGTTGACAATGTATTTTTTCAGGGTTTGATCTATGACGACTGTTGTTAAAAGTACTGCAGTGTTGGAATACAACACATCAAAAGAAGTTTTGCACCATCCCAGTTCATAGAACTCCTGAAGACAGACGTTGACTGTGGATATTGTATCATAGACACAGTCCCTTTGACTATTCAGAGATGTCACTAAACCCACCCAAATATGTA
Organism: Schistocerca gregaria; assembly: GCF_023897955.1. Taxonomy (NCBI): domain Eukaryota; kingdom Metazoa; phylum Arthropoda; class Insecta; order Orthoptera; family Acrididae; genus Schistocerca; species Schistocerca gregaria. The sequence continues at coordinate 306,745,913 of NC_064923.1, forward strand.
AATAACCATGCATGAGCAGCACCTAATGGACGGACGGGGTCCGACAGTCGATCAGTTCTAGTCATTCCACCAGGAAGGAGGTACACGGTTCGTTTTCTTTGTAGCTCAACCATGCCTAGATGGTCAATACTGCCGTTCTATAGCGTCCGCATTGTTACTTTGTGCCAGCAAGCGCTTTCAACAAAGGAAGTGTCCAGGCGTCTCGGAGTGAACCAAAGCGATGTTGTTCGGACATGGGGGAGATACAGAGAGACAGGAACTATCGATGACATGCCTCGCTCCGGCCGCCCAAGGGCTACTACTCCAGTGGATGACCGCTACCTATGGATTATGACTCAAAGGAATCCTCACAGCACTCCACCGTGTTGAATAATGCAATAGGCTGCACGATGTGCAAATTCGCTCTCGACGTGCATGGCGATGTCCACCTTTGCAACCATAACACCATGCAGCGCGGTATAGATGGGCCCAGCAGCATGCCGAATGGACGGCTCAGGATTGGAATCACGTTCTCTTCATCGATGAGTGTTGCATATGCCTTCAACCAGACAATCGTCGGAGAATTGTTTCGAAGCAACCTGGTCAAGTTGAACGCCTTAGACACACTGCCCAGCGAGTGCAGCAACGTAGAGATTCCCTGATGTGATGGGGTGACATTATGTGGGGACGACGTACGCCGCTGGTGGTCATGGAAAGCGTCATCAGTCCCCTAGAACTGAAAACTACTTAAACCTAACTAACCTAAGAATATCACACACATCCATGCCAGAGGCAGGATTCGAACCTGCGACCGTAGCGTTCGCTCGGTTCCAGACTGAAGCGCCTAGAACCGCTCGGCCACAGCGGCCGGCTAATACTCTGTTCAACAGTCACAAAAGCAGGAGTTATACTTGGAGAAAGCCAGGTCATTCGGGATGATTTCAGTAAGATTACATCATCGTCAGGCAGAGATTCCTAAATCAGTTACAGGATTGTAAGGCGTATCTGGGAGCAGATGTAGGCTAGGGTCACAATGTAACAGTGTATAATACTCTGCTGAAGCTTAAGTGACTAATCAGGAAGAATCAGTGCACAAACATGTTAGTTACAGAAGCACTAAAGAATGAAGAAATGGGATTGATGTTCCCTTAGGTTGTAGATACTGCGATAAGGAAGAACTCAGTAGATAGTTCAGTTGAAGGGGAAAGAAAATCTCGAAACAAGGTAATGACAGAAATTAGGAAGTAAAACATAGAAGATGGTAAATGCGAAGGAAACATGAGCAACACAAGGAATACCAAGGCAGAATAAAAACGTTCTGTAAAATGTAGGAACAAAGAAATACCAGTCACTTAGGAAAGGAGAAGACAGCAGAGTGACGGGAAGAGTACATTGAAGGTCTGTGAGGGATTGGTGCGTGGGGGGGAGGGGGGGTAGAGGCTTGTCTGATGGAAGAAGAAACAAGAGCCAATGTAGAAAAGATAGGGGATCCGGCACTAGAATCAGAATTTAGATGAGCTTTGGAAGACTTAAAACTAAATAAGGCATTAGTGATAGATAACATAGCATCAGAATTTCGAAAATCATTGGGGAAAATTCGTGAGTCTGTGTGAAGATTTACGCACCAAGCATACAGGAACACCATCTTCACACCTCAGCAAAAGAACTGGCGGACAACCTGAGAAAATTATGGTAGTACATAAAATCTCTAAGCCGGTCTAAGGCTTCCATTCAGTTCCTTGTTGACCAATCTGATGTGCCAGTTTAAGACAGCAAAACGAAAACCGGAGTTTTAAATAGCCGCGTGGAGTGGCCTCGCGGTTTCAGGCGTCGTGTCACGGACTGCTCGGCTCCTCCCACCGGAGGGTCGAGACCTCCCTCGTGCATGGGTGTGTGTGTTGTTCTTAGCATAAGTTAGTTTAATTATTGTGTAAGTCTAGCGGCTGATGACCTAAGCAGTTTGGTCCCTTAGGAAGTAACACACATTTGAACATTTTTGAGCTTTGAATCTCACGTTCAATAAAGCGTTCACAAAGGAGGATCGTACAAACATACCGTCATTTGACCATCGGACGGACTCCCGTACGGATGCCATAGTAATAAACATTCCTGGCGTAGAGAAACAACTGAAAGATTTGAAAGCAAATAAATCACGAGGTCCAGATTGAATCCCGATTCGGTTTTACAACGAGTACACTACGTCATTGGTACTGGACTCGCACTCTGGAGGACGACGGTTCAAAGCCCCTCCTGGCCATCCTGATTTAGGTTTTTTCAGATTTCCGTAAATCGGTTCAGGGAAATTCTGTGAGTGTTCCTTTGAGAGGGCAAGACCGACTTCCTTTCCCATCCTTCCCTAATCCAATGGGACCGATGACCTCGCACCGTTACCCCAAATCAACCGACCATTTACGGCAATGACCCCTTCATTTATCTTGCATCTCTCGCCCAGCACAAACTCCCAAGCGACTGGAAAAAGGCATAGGTGACTCCAGTACCTAAGAAGGGTAAAATAACGGGACCGAAAAATTACAGACCAATATCCGTAACTTCGGTTTCGTGCAGAATCCCTGAACATATTTTCAGTTCGAATATAATAACCTTTCTGGAGACTGAGAAGTTCATTTCCACGAATGAGCGTGCGAAATTCAGCTTGCCGTTTTCTCACATGATACACTGCGAACAATGGATTAAAGGCAACGGACAGATTCCATATTTCTACATTTCCAGAAAGCATTTGTCACGTTGCCCCATTACAGGCGGTTAACGAAGTTACGAGCATACGAAGTAAGTTCGCAGATATGTGAGTGGCTGAAAGACTTCTTAAGTAATAGAATTCACTATCTTGTCTTCGACGACAAGTGTTCATCAGAGACAAAGGTATCGTCAGGAGTATACCAGAGAAGTGTGACTGGAATGCTGTTGTCCTCTAAATACATAAATGATGGGCAGAAATCTGCTGTTTTTTTGCCGATGATGCTGTTTTATTCGGCATGGTGTCGACGTCGAGTGGTTATAGGAAGATAGAACACGACTTAAACAAAAATTGCAGTTTCTGTGATGAATGGCAGCTACATATATATCTACATCTACATGGCTATACTGCAAATCACATTTAAGTGCCTGGCAAAGGGTTCATCGAACCACCTTCACGATTCTCCATTATTCCAACTTCGTATCGCACGCGGAAAGAATAAACGCCTATATCTTCCCGTACGAGATCTGTTTTCCCTTATTTTATCTTGGTGATCGTTCCTCCCCATATAGGTCGGTGTCAACCAAATATTTTCTCATTCGGAGGACAAAGTTGGTGACTGGAACTTCGAGAGAAGATTCCGTCGCAACGAAAAACTTCTTTCTTTTAATGATGTCCAGTCCAAATCCTGTATCATTTCAGTGACATTCTCTCCCATATTTTGCGATAATACAAAACGAGCTGCCTTTCTTTGAACTTTTTCGATGTACTCCGTCAGTCCTATCTGGTAAGGATCCCACACCGCACAGCAGTATTCTAAAATAGAACGGACAAACCTAGTGCAGGCAGTCTCCTTAGGAGATCTGTTAAATTTTCTAAGTGTCCTGCCAATAAAACGCAGTTTTTGGTTAGCCTTCCCCACAACCTTTTCTATGTGTTCTTTCCAATTTAAGTTGTTCGTAATTGTAATACCTAGGCATTTAGTTGAATTTACGGCTTTAGGTTAGACTGATTTATCATGTAACCGAAGTTTAACGAGTTCCTTTTAGCATTCATGGGGATGACCTCACACTTTTCGTTATTCAGGGTCAACTGCCACTTTTCGCACCATTCAGATATTTTTTCTAAATCGTTTTGCAGTTCGTTTTGATCTTATGATGACTTTATTAGTCGATAAACGACAGCGTCATCTGCAAACAACGCAAAACGACTGCTCAGATTGTCTCCAGAATCGTTTATATAGATAAGGAACAGCAAAGGGCCTATAATACTACCTTGGGAAACGCCAGAAATCACGTCTGTTTTACTCGATGACTTTCCGTCAATTACTACGAACTGTGACCTCTCTGACAGGAAATTACAAATCCAGTCCCATAACTGAGACGATATTCCATAAGCACGCAATTTCACTACGAGCCTTCCGGAAATCCAGACATACGGAATCGATCTGAAATCCTTTGGCAGTAGCACTCAGCACTTCATGTGAATAAAGGGCTATTTGTGTTTCACAGGAACGATGTTTTCTACACCCATGTTGACTGTGTGTCACTAGACCGTTTTCTTCGAGGTAATTCTTAATGTTTGAACACATGTTCCAAAATCCTGCTGCATATCGACGTTAACGATATGGTCCTATAATTTAGTCGATTACTCCTAATACCTTTCTAGAATATTGGTGTGACCTGTGCACCTTTCCAGTCTTTGAGTACGGATCTTTCGTCTAGCGAACAGTTGTATATGATTATTATCTATGGAACTAATATATAAGCATACTCCGAAAGCAACCTAATTGGTATACATTCTGGACCAGAAGACATGCTTTTATTAAGTGATTTAAGTTGCTTCAATAATTCGAGTATATTTACTTCTACGTTACTCATGTTGGCAGCTGTTCTCGATTCGAATTCTGGAATGGTTACTTCGTCTTCTTTTGTGAAGGCATTTCGGAAGGCTGTATTTAATACTCTGCTTTGGCAGCACTTTCTTCGATAGTATGTCCATTGCTACCGTGCGGAGAAGGCATTGATTGTTTCTTGCCGCTAACATACTTCACATACGACCAGAATCTCTTTGGATATTCTGCCAGGTTTGGAGACAAAGTTTCGTTGTGGAAACTCTTATAGCCATCTCGCATTGAACTTCGCGCTAAATTTCGAGCTTCTGTAAAAGATCGCCAATCTTGGGGATTTTGCGTCTGTTTAAATTTGGCATGTTTGTTTCGTTGTTAGCTAGCTCTAAATGTGGAAAAATGTAAGTCAACGCGGATGAGTAGGAAGAAAAACCCTGTAACGTACTGATACGGTAATAATAGAGTCCTGATTGACACAGTCAAGTCGTTTAAATACCTGGACGAAACGTTGTAAGGCGATAGGAAATGAAATTAGCATGTATAAACTGTGGTAGTAGCGACTTCGGTTTATTGGGAGAATTTTCGGAAAGTGTGGCTCACCTGTAAAAGAAACCAAATACAGAACCCTAGTGGGACCTATTTTGGGGCACTGCTCGAATGTTTGGGATCCGTATCCGATTGAATGGAGACATCGAGGCACTTCAGAGACGGGTTGCTCGATTTGTAGGCGGTAGTTTCAAACAACACGTAAGTATTGCCGAGATCCTTCGGGAACTCAAATGAGAATCCCTGGAGCAAAGACGGCGTTCTTTTCGAGTAACATTATTGAGAAAATTTAGAGAGTCGCCATTTGAAGCTGACTGGCAAACTATTCCACTGCCACCGACATACATTGCGCGGAAGGATCACGAAGATAAGATACGAGAAATTAGGGAGACATATAGACAGTCGTTTTCCCCTTACTATCTGGGAGTGGAACATGAAAGAAAAAGACTAGTTGTGGTACAAGGTTCCACTCCGCCACGCAACGTACGGTGGCTTGCGCAGTATTTAAGTACGTGTATATGTGGCAACAAACCAACCATTCACGTTGGTGTGAGCCTGGCCATACACCATCTTACTTTGGGAAGAACAACACGCACACAATATGGAAGACTGCAAGAGCCGACAAGTGCCAAAATTATCGTATAATCAGATCATGGAACCAGCTTGCTGACAAGAATAATATACAGAAGAATGGAAAAGAAAGTACGAATGGTTCTGAACACTATGGGACTTAACTGCTGTGGTCATCAGTCCCCTGGAACTTAGAACTACTTAAACCTAACTAACCTAAGGACATCACACACATCCATGCCCGAGTCAGGATTCGAACCTGCGACCGTAGCGGTCAAGCGGTTCCAGAGTGTAGCGCCTAGAACCGCACGGTCACTCCGGCCGGCCAAAAAGAAAGTTGAGGACGCGTTGCGTGATCATCAGGTTTGCTTCAGGTAAGGCAATGATATCATAGAGGCAGTTCTGGCGTTGCGATCGATAAAGGACGCAAGACTAATGGAAAATGTAGATACTGTCATAGGATTTGCTGACCTGGAAAAAGATTTTGACAATGTGAGAAGGTGCAAGATGATCAATTTTTGAGAAAAAATGGAGTGAGGTATAGGAAAAGACGGGTAATACACAATATGTGCAAGAGGCAAGAGGGAACATTAAGAATGGAAGACCAAGAATGAATTGCTCGAATTAAAAAGGGTGTAGGCAGAGATACAGCCTCTCACTCCAAACATTCAATCTATACTTGAAAGAAGCAATTGTGGAAATAAAAGAAAGAATCAAGAGTGGAATAAAAATTCGAGGCGAAAGCATCTCGATGATAAGAACCGCTGATGACATTGCTATAATCAGTGAAAGTGAAGAAGAGTTAAAGGACCTGCGGACTGGAATGGATAGTCTAAAGAGTACAGAATATGGACTGAGAGTAAATCACAGAAATACGAACTTAATGAGAAGTAGAAGGAATGAAAACATTTCGAAACTTAACATCGAGATTGGTGGGCATGAAGTAGGTGAAGTTAAAGTATTGTTCTACCTAGCATTAGAAGTACCGTATAGGTCACTTTTGACACAAAAGGGTTTTTCGAGGGCCTTATCGTCCTCCATAATCAATGCAGGACCAAGTGATGAAGATTTCATCCACCTAGCATACCTAGAAGTATGAAAAATTTACCTGTTATATCTGTAGTATCATGTGGGTCACCTTTTACCCATACCCATTTAAATGTAATTTGATGTCAGCAATGCCGGCTTTCTGTCGCTAAATAGGTTCTGGGCATGCTTAAACGTTATTCACGATATGCTGGAGTTTATTACGATTCTCTGGGCCGAAAGAAAGAAGAAATACGAATAATTCGGAGGTGGGGTGGTACTTTAAATCGGCACTGCTTTCCGTTTTCTACAGAGTGGCGACATGCAGACTGCGAAGCGACACTGGGAAACCACAAAGTAACATATTGCACAGTGGGGCTGTCCTCAACCACCCCCCACCCCCACCCCCCTCCTCCCACAGCGCTGTCTGCGGTACTGCTAATTCTTCACTTACACGATGTCAAATGTTAGCCGCGTCACCCTCGCGGAAATTTCCAGCCAGTACTTCTTTGTCTTTGGTTAAGCCGAGCGGGGAGACACAGTCCTGACACCAGCGAAGTGAGCCTGCAGTTTATTTTCGCGTTTTCACGTAAGATGGTGTAACCTTAAGGAGGCCGAGATTCTTTGCTATCTGGAGCACGTTTCACGACGCAGTCGAGTGACGAGTCCGGTAGTAAGAGAAATTCTGAGAAGGACGACGAATTTGTTCCAGAGGAAACTTCTGACTCAAGTGGTTCAGACGCATCAAATAAACAGCAAGAATAATCTTATCCACTGTACGGATTTCTTTCCTTTATTCTTCAGGTATCGGGTTTACGGATTCTGCCCGAGAGTGTGGACGTTCCGCCCAAAGACGAGCCAAACGTGTGTACAATGCAGGACGGAGCCTTCGATAAGGACGAGGACGGCGGCGTGGAGTAGCTATCGGTCAGCCACCCAATGGAGTCGGTAAGTCACTGATGAGTAAATCTTTATTCAAAACTCAAATGCAGTGACACTGATCATCTAATGTCAACATGTAAGTCAAATTGTGTTATGGCCAGCCTTTCGCCATCAATCCCTAGCTCTCACCAGTTACATAGATTTTGAGATCCTGTTCAGTTTTGTCCGCAGCTCGTGGTCGTGCGGTAGCGTTCTCGCTTCTGACGCCCGGGTTCCCGGGTTCGATTCCCGGCGGGGTCAGGGATTTTCTCTGCCTCGTGAAGACTGGGTGTTGTGTAATGTCCTTAGGTTAGTTACGTTTAAGTAGTTCTAAGTTATAGGGGACTGATGACCATAGCTGTTACGTACCATAGTGCTCAGAGCCAATGGAACTGTTCAGTATGCAGCTGACAGTGGTGATGATCCAGGTATTGTGGGCGACTCACAAGACGGTCGGTGCAGTTGGTCAACAATATCGACTCCACCCTTGGTTTCACTGCATGGTCGCAGTACATTGAGTGCGAAACGTGGTGCAGGTGTTCATCGTGGACGGGGAAGAGGAAGTTCTGTGTGGCATCTCCCTGACGAAGAAGTGGAGAGTTCCAGTGGCATCAAGCGGACACAGATTGAGCCAGGCAACACGCCAGCTGGCGACATGTTGTACACGACTGGCTACTCTCTGCGTTGCGGCTATGTCAGCGACCCAGTGCTAAAACTGGTAAAAAAGTACACTGAAGAAAAGGTTCACAGCTCTGTTGGTAATAATGAATGGTCCCCAAGCTGTAAGAACTAGACTCTTTCATTGGGTTACTCTATACTCGTGAACCACATGGCGCTTGGGGTATTTCATACAAACAACAGGGGACCTCCTCTCTTTCAAAGCACCATGTCAAGGAACAGATTTGCAGGAATATGCATTCAGATTAGGTTTGATTCTATGTCATCAAGAAGACCACATAAGGAGACTGATAAATTGTGCTTGCTTCAAAAATATAGAATCCACCTACTGACAATTTCATTTCCTGCTGCAAGCTGGGGTGAGAACATGACTGTACCCCTGTAAGTGCAGATGCTCATTCATACAACACATGCCGAGTAAAGCTGATACGTATGGGGTAAAACACTGCTTTTTTTTTGTTATGCTAACAAGCGCTACTTCCTGTATGGATTTCCTTACCGTGGAAAACATAAATCACGTCATCCAAGCACACCCCTCGATCATCAAGTCATTATGAAGCTGGCACAGACAAGCCTCCGCTGTGATCACACACGACTGACAACTTCTTCACCTCTGTGACACTGACGGATGAGCTGAAACAAAAATCAACAAGTATGTATGGCTCTCTTCGGAAGTCACTCAAAGAGGTCCCTCCTGCTGCGCAAAGTGGAGACTACGCATTGTGTGCAACACAATTGTACACGTCAGTCGACAATTTTCTTACAGTGTACCACCGCCTAAAAGAAAACAATGTCCTTATTGTGAGTAACACGCATGCCGGATGTTAGGTGAATGACAATACTGAGAAGAAACTTTCAGAAACTTTGAAATTTTGTAATGAAACCTACGGCGGAGCCGATATAGTTGACCAAATGGTTAGACTCTACAGTGACTCACCGATGGCCTGTGCGTGTCTTTTACAATATTCTTGACCTTGTAGTGATCAGTGTTCACACAGTTTTCAAGTTACTTACCTTTAAGAAGACTTCACATCGAGACTTTATTCTCAGAGGAGCAGATCAGCTTACTGCCCCTATAAACTGCAGAGAGAGACCAATCTGCCGTTGGAGGCACACGATAACGTCGCTGGCCAGTATGGAAACAGGCGAAGAAAAATTCAGAATTCCTGCAAACAACAAAAAGGAAATAAAAAATCAAACTTTGCTTCAAGCGCAATAAGTAAGTGTGCAAAAGCTGCCAACGAAAACTCTTGTCGAATGTCTGAACTCTTACCCCACCCCAGACAGTTCTGTCAACTCTTTCTTCGTATATATTTTCAAATATTTATAATTATAGACTGAAGTTGTTTTTAGGTATGCTTTATTTTCTTGATTGCAATGCAAGAAAATTCGCAGACCTTTTTAGTTCCGTGCTTAGTTTTAGAATCTTTTACAAATACTCGGTACTTACCTTATTTGTCTGTAACAATAAAAATACTATTAGTACTCACATAAACAATATGTTTTGGTTCTGTTTCAATTTCTTACGAAGAAAAGTATTGCAACATTGTCTTCATTACTTGTTTTAACAATAATCGATGAAAGACTGTGGAATTTCTTCTGCAAAATTTAAAATAAAACAAAAGCTTATTTCTGAAAGTTTACGCTTGACAGCGTGCTATTCATTTTAGATACAAAATTATCCTTTGGTTACACTTTAGACTCTCAACATGGCGACACTCAAAGCACCACCTAAATACGAATAAAACTATGATTCTCTACCGTGGGTCAAAAATGACGCACATGATATTAATAAGGGTACTGCGAAGTCCGGTACTTTTAGTGCTATGCAACAAAATAATCCATGACGTATGAAGCAAGGAGGACATAAGAAAAAGACTAGCACTGTCATAAAAAGCTCTCCTAGCCAAGAGAAGTCTGCTAGTACCAAATATAGGCTTTAAGTTAAGGAAAACAATTCTGTGAATGTGCTTTTGGAGCACAGCATCGTACAGTATTGAAACGTGGACTGCGGGAAACCTTCAATAGAAGAGGATCCGGGCACTTGAGATGTAGTGCTACTGAAGAATGTTGAAAATTTGGTGGACTGCTAAGATAAGAAATGACGAAGTACACTGCAGAATCGGCGAGGAAAAGAAAATATATAAAACTCTGAGGAGAAGAAGAAGAAGGGACTGGACGGTAGGACATTTGTTGAGACATCAGGGAATAATTTCCATGGTACTACAGGGAGTTGTAGAGGGTGAAAACTGTAGAGGAACACTGAGATTGGAATACATTTAGCAAATTGAGAACATCATTTGTAAATGTTACTTTGAGACGAAGAGGAATTCGTGGCAGGCCACATCAAAACAATCAGAAGGCTGGTGACAAAAAGAAAGTTATTTTGTGAGATGAATTCTTGCGTTTCGACAACGTATTGTTCTTTGTCTGTAAGTACTACTGTCTTCAAATTGACTGCTTTTAAAATAATGACATTTTCATTTAGAAGTTCTTTGAGCATTACACATTATATGTTTGTATTGTCTTTGTGTTGTTGTGTTATTATATTATATTCTTTATTACCAATTGTGTAGTTAATGCAATATCGACACTGCTGTTTTCTCTCCTACCTTTCCTTGTCAATATGCTTCCTTATACTACAGTACAATTTTATTCGTAACCTTCATTCACTTCTGAGTTTGCATTGTATTTTAATATTTCTCCAACAGTTGTCTTTCTTTACTGTTTATTTTTGTATCTGTAATGTCGACTAACCTTGGGTTGAATTAGTATGTTTTCTGGGTGTATTTAGAGATTCCAGACAAAACTAAAAAACGATCTGAAATATATAGACATCATGCGGATAATGCAGATAAAAGAAAGTTGACACAAAGTAACCTCACTGCACCTGTCGTCCGAAGCCAACCAAAGATCCACAAACTGAATATTCCAGGGGGCGTGAGGCCAATACTAAATTTCAGAAAATCACCACCTAACTAATTTGCAGAATACGTATAAAAATTCCTGTCTGTAAACTACAAAGTACAAGAAGGGAGAACCATTAAAACAGCTACACAGCTAATACAACATATGAAAAGCATAAAAATCCTTGCCACAACACGAGTCTCATTTAATATAGAAATCGTGCATTCCAACATACCAGTACTAGAAACAATAGGCATGTTAGAAAAACCTGAAAACACATAGTCAGCTCCTTGATGAACAGGTCAATGAAATAGATAAGTAAAGCTCATAACAAAATTACTTCCAGTTCTATAACGGATTTTATATACAGGAAGATGATTTACCTTCGGGGTCCCCAGGTTCAAGAACCGTAGTAAAAATTTTTGTACACCGTACTGAAAGATCACTTTCTCAAAAATAATTGCAAAATAATACAACATATATTGGTTCAGGTATATGGATGACAACTATTTTTTAATAGATGAACCACAAACAAAAGCTCTAAAGCTACAAACTGACATCAACAAGGTACATAAAAACTTAAAATTCATAACAGAATGAGAATAGAATAACCAAACTACTTTCTGTGTAAAGCAATCCAAAAACAAAATAATAAGCAAATGTTTTAAATTAACCATAGGCCCTCAGCAACTGATATTTTCATTCTCCCAACCCTTAACCACCCACGCTGGCAAAAGCAAACAGAGCTTTGACACTTGCTCCATAGACTCAACACTGTGTCACTCAATAAGGAAGACTACCAAAAATAATTCGACATAACAAGCAAGTAGCCAAAAACAATGGCTACAATAGTAAGATAGTCAGAAAGCTAAACAGAAAAATCAAAAGGAAAGGAAAACGGAAAACATAGAACCACAGACAACAACATAATAAAACCAAACTCACAAACACTCAGCACCATAGCAACTACATAAAATAATCAAGGAAATATAAAAGAAGACAGAACATGGCACACAATGACATAGAAACACAAACTCACACACAAAATCGCCAAGATTTTCAAAAGATAGCACACACAACAGACAGTTGTATCCAAAGATACGCCCCAAAACCGACGAAACCAATAGACGTATCTCAGAAATATATATCAGTCAATATAATTTACAGTGTAACATATGTGATTGCAGATCAATAGGACAAACTGTTAGGACATTTGATATCAGATACAAAGACTTCATGGAAGTAAGGGACAGACCACTATACATTTGCGGAACACCTAAGTGAATACAATCACAAACCAACTTCTGGAGAAGAAGAAACGAAAATTATTAGACATTTCATAACCCTTCAAGAAAGTTATCACACACAAAAAAACCATAGCGGAAAAGAAAACCCTGTTCAATTATCAAATTCACAAGACAAACAACTCCCTGTTCACACTAATAGACAAAGTAAGGGAGTAGCACCTCAACACAGGACCATTATCATAATAATGCCGCGGTACACCCTTAAACTCACTTCACTAAACATTTTAAGAAATGGTTCAAATGGCTCTAAGCACTATGGGACTTAACGTCTGAGGTCATCAGTCTCCTAGACTTAGAACTACTTAAACCTAACTAACCTAAGGACATCACACACATCCAAGCCCGAGGCAGGATTCGAACCTGCGACCATAGCAGCAGCGCGGTTCCGGACTGAAGCGTCAGATTCGCTCGGCCATAGCGGCCTGCAAAACATTTGAAACAAAGCTCATATTAGCTGAACACCAAAACTTTGAACCACCCACTGACAGGCATTACATTCACATTCAAGTTTCTGTAACTCGCCTTGAATAGCCAAAGACATACCCGCAAACACCGACAAAATAATCAGATATATAATCTCTCTCTCTCTCTCTCTCTCTCTCTCTCTCTCTCTCTCTCTCTCTGTCACACACACACATACAAATGTAAATAGAACAAAAATGGTTTTCAGCATACACATCGTTCAGATGGTACCTAAACCAACGAAACAGGAAGGGACGACTTTAAATGACAGTTTTGGATAAAATATCTACAATTAGTGACGGCAGACTAATAGTGCTCCTCATCGATTAGCGCAAAGAATATGAAAACTGAGAAGAAAAAACAATAGTAAATAGTTAATGCACTTATGTTTCATAAGTGAAGTTATAGTGCGATCTCCAGCATGTCACCAGATGAGAGAAAACACAAGTGCCAGCCAAAAACTCAAATAGTTGCAAGTAATTACTTATTTACATAATAAACAAGTCGTGAACTGTTTTATAATCTACAAACAACGTATATCTAAACTAAACTGTCTCTTTCTACATTCGATTGAATGTGTCTCAAAGTAAAACGCAGAACGCTTCTGGAACAAAATACAATGCAGCTAGAAAAAGGCCTCTTTCATTTGCAAGACATATATTATAGGGTTGAGTTGCGGCTGTAGATTTCTTTTGTTAGCTTGAGTAGCTTTTGATAATGAACAAAAGCTTTACAGTTTAACTGAGCATCTCGACTAATGCCTGGAACTCGTCTCGTTGACGATGACGGCATACAAACATCTTCTACAGCAAGCACCCGCACAGAGCAACCTTTGTTACAGGAATCTGCTGGGTAGCTTTGTCAGTCTAGATCGCAACCTATGACCGACTGCGATGTCTGCAATAAGTCTCATCCGAGAACAATCTGATGACTACATTCTATTGAAGCGAAGGTCTGTGCTCTGTCATTGATAGTTATTCTTGCAGAACATGCTCCAGTCGGTTGGACGTATTTCCAGTTTGCGCCTTCCACAACAGTCACTTTCGTATATCAGAAAGTGGTATTCTTCATCCGACTACGAAAAGCATAGACAGACGGCATGAGTCGACTAGCGCCCGAACGGGCTGACTGCTGTAGAGGAATTTGTATGCGGCGGCCTCACCTACAAATCGTCGCCTCGCTTAGTTCCCATAAATGCGGATACGTGTGCAACTCATACACCTGTACTGTGATGGGGAACGGCTACAGCTTGTGGATAAGAGAAGTTAGCAAGGCGATAAGTTTTGTCCCACAGGTCTACTGCAATCGTCTATAGTTGCCTGGCGTAGTAGGGTTACTAAGATACTTGACGTCTGCCGGCGTAGGGGTTCACTGGTTGGTTTAAGGGGAGCGGGGAGTGGTCATCGAGAAATCTCCTTTTCTGTTTTCAATAAGGCAAGCATTCAGGACACCAACAGTAAAACCATACCGGCGTGTTTGTGATTGTAGGCTTTCCCAGCGGAAACTATTGATGAAGGTTTCTCGGGTCTCCTGCCGGGTGACAGCGTTGATATCTCGCTACATTTTAGTAAGTACCATACTACCCACCTTCTGGCGAAGTGTCGAGATTGGCGGAGAGCTGGCTATTTATATGCGCGGTGGCCCCCCTCCACTGGACCTCCGGTGGCTGCGGTGGACCAGAGGCGTGCACGTAGTGGTGGGGATGGCTGTCACCCCCAGCGGCCTCGTTCAGTTCTCGGTGTAAGCATTCTGTCTGCGTCCGCGGCGGAGGACGTTGACGGGTGCGCTCCCGACGGACTGCCGCTATCGCAGGGTTCCACGGTGCGCCCAGTTGGTATCCCTCATGTCTGTTGACCAGATTGTCGTGAATCCTTATTTCTATGGAATCTTTGATAACGCTTTCCTAGAAGCCAGATGCTCGGCACAGTACCTTTGTGTTTTCGAAGTTGAAGGTGTGTTCTTCATTTATGCTGTGTTCTGCTGTGGCTGATTTTTCTGTGTGACTCAGTCGCACACATCTGATATGTTCTTCGCACCGTTTAGATATGCAGCGCTGTGTTTGCCCAATGTATTGTTTTCCACATTCGCATGGTATGCTGTATACTCCTGGTGTGTTAAGGTTCAGCGCATCTTTGGCAGAACCTATGAGCTCCCTCGATTCGCTGCCATCACCTGATGGATTTACCTTTCCTTATGAGATTCTCTACCTAAGAGCGTGGCAGGTACATGTCGTTTTCGACTCCTTTCAGAAAGCGTGAATATTTCTAGAGTGGAAATCAATAACGGGCTAAGTGCCAAAATATTTATTCAGAGCTATTCAGTTCTATTAGGATAAATTTTAATTAAAAATCCTCAACAGAATTTTTTTATTTATTGTCTACAGTAAGAGTCACACATCTATTGCAAATATGTTTTGAGGTCCCTTCCTGTTACTAATGAAAATAAATATTTTATTCTGAAAAAGAAGAACGTGTTAAGTAACATATAGGTATCGGCAAAAACAATATATGTTCCAATGAAAGAAATGTCAAGAATTTATCAGTTATGATAGTAATAAAAATTTCTGAGACACGCTATCCTGTAATTTAATTATTTCTAATCTTTCTTTTAATTTTATAGAGCACAAAGCAATTTTGATAGACTAAATGTACGAAAAATGTTGAACTAGCTACTTTTAGTTAGGACAGCATCTATTGCAGGTTTCTTTTTTCTTTTCAGCTGACAAGTTCTTTTTACGTTGTTGTCATAGCGAACCACCACACCGCAAGAGAATCGGGACTTACAAAGGGAACTTCCCATCGCACCCCCATCAGATTTATTGGTAAGCTGGCCTAGTCAATACCCTGGCAAAAACTGAACACAGATCAAGCACGAAAACAGGAAGAAAGTGTATTGAACTGTGGAAAAGAAAGTGAAAGAGAAACAATGATCGGTCCAACCTTAACGAGTGAAACATCGAGTCAGATGTAAAAAGCATGTCATCGTATGTAAGTGATCACGCTGTTAGACTGCAAAGCGGACAAGCCGTCTTCAAAACTCCCACGTGTTAGATAATACAATTTTTTTCACAACATAATGAACTGTCTTTCCCGTCATTGGAATGTTTGTTCTCTTTATGTAGTCTTGGCCGTTGCCATACTACACATTGGTTGTAGAATATGAGTCATGTGGAAAGAATAGATTACCGTGTGCAAGTAAATGTGATGAATAGTGAGAGCAGGCGAGATACCTCATAGACGCCTCACAGAAAGTGAAAACAACAAATAAACGAGTGTGAACTATTTTATAACAAAGTAATTCAATAGTTAAAGCTTCCAAGACGGAACGCAACTTGAAAAACGTTAAAAACGTATGTTTTGACAGAGCATACAGGAACTGTGTGATTGTGAAACCATTATGTTGTAGCAGCTTATGTGACAAACTGTTATGCTCTCATGATTTCTTTGGGAGTGATCACATTCACATTCATACGAACTCGTAAATCGGATAAGGCGGCATATCTCATTCACTCACTCATCAGTCCTACATATTATATGCGTCGATAAGAGATTCCTGTCTTACAGCGCAAGTACTGTCCCTAATTGCCGAATATGAAACACTAGACGTGTTTTCCGGTGAAGGATTCGGTTGGCTTGTCGCCTTGTCGTCAAACGTTTGTGGTTCCCATTCGAAAGCTACTTCCTTCCAGTTGCTAATAGAGTAGTTATGCAGAATCAACTTTCATCGTAGGTCCTTCCCTTACACCTCGCTGTTGTAAAAGGGCGCTGCAGCCCGACACACACACAAATTTGAATAGAGCGAACAGCGGTCCATAATGATATTCTCCTACGAATCTCGCTTCACGTGGGAAATGATTCTGGCCAACACTTAGTGGGGAGGGAGGGAACATGTTGAGCATCACAGAAAGTTCATGAACGTCATCGGTTATGGTGTCGGCAGGCGTTACGCACAATTTCCGAATACAGATGCATATCTTTGCACGAGGTTCCATTACAGAATAGCGGTATTGCAGGGAGACTATACAGAAGTGGAAATCATTGTAAAACCAAGGTTTCTACGACAATAATAGTACAGTCTCTGAAGCATACATGTATCGAATAGCTTATGACAGTAATTGATAGGCAGGCCTGGGTGTCCGAGCGGTTCTAGGCGCTATAGTCTGAATCAGGTTTCTATAGTCGTTTCTTGAAGGCAACGTGTTTGCCATGTGATTTGTGGCACACGTCTGTCAGTTATTTGCACCTGTAAATCAGCAACACGTATAGCATAATGACACTTCTTGTCCTTTTTTTGCGCAAAAGTGGGCGTTTCGATGCCTGCTGCTTTGTCCATATTTTCCGTTCTGTCCACATCGAGGGCCCAATCTAATGAAATTATCAATCTCTGTACCATAATGGTTCAACTTCTTGGTGATTTAACGGTAAGAGAGTCTCAGTTCCTTGTACACACCGAATTTCGCTTTTCCTTTTTTGTTCATACAGGTAAGAAATGAGTTTAAAAATGTACATAAAATTCATCTGAACTGCATAACGTAGTATGATAGTATAAGTAAGAAAATTGAATATGTTTTCGTTTTCAACTAAAAAATTTATATCGTTGCACAGCATTGTATAATGTCAAATAAAAATATTGCCAATTATTTTTTCGTTTTCCACTAATATATATATATATATATATATATATATATATATATATATATATATATATATATATATATATGGTGTCCCAGCTATCTTGTCCACCCAAAATATCTCTGGAACAATAACAGCTATTGGAAAACGAATTTCACCGGTATCAATGTAGGGCTGGGGCCCATGAATGTACATATTAGGAAAAATTCAAAAACGAAAGCATATTTGTTTTTTAACACAAACTTATGTTTTTTAAATGGACCTCCTATATTTTTTCTTCAGCAATACATAGCATGACAAAGCACATAGACAATGGCGTTGATTGCATCGCAATATTCCCATTACATTCCGAGATACTGAGACGCGAAGATAATGAGTTGCAACGCTATGTTTAGTATGTAGTGCTGGTATGACAGTGGAAGTTTCTACAAAGGACCATTTTACCCATTGATGTTAAGAAACATTTGTTTGCAACAATTTGTCATTTAACGCATTAGATAAACATAACATTG
Organism: Schistocerca gregaria; assembly: GCF_023897955.1. Taxonomy (NCBI): domain Eukaryota; kingdom Metazoa; phylum Arthropoda; class Insecta; order Orthoptera; family Acrididae; genus Schistocerca; species Schistocerca gregaria. Next base: position 306,763,996 of record NC_064923.1, read on the forward strand.
ATAATTATGTGATAATAAAACTAATTGGTTAAACATGTTTACATTTATCTTCTATGTCCTACCTGAACTTCCCAAATCAAAACATTTTTACCTAAACAACGGTGAAATTTAGTCCACTTGCTTGTTTCACTAAAATCATCAACATGAATTTTACTATTATAAGCGAATGATTAACTGTCACTTGCGCTAGATCTACAGTAAAGTAAAGTTTTAACGTTGAAATGCATTACCTTTTTAGTAACGGATTAACGATAAGCGATGTTAACTTTGTGATTAACGTTGCAGTACACAGATATGTTACAGAACCAGATCACCCATAGCCTATGGGATAAATACCTTCTTGAAAGTACGACGTTAATGAAGGATGGCATCAGACCGTATTATTCGTTTCGGACCTCTTGATAAGTAGCCGGCCGCGGTGGTCTCGCGGTTCTGGGCGCGCAGTCCGGAACCGTGCGACTGCTACGGTCGCAGGTTCGAATCCTGCCTCGGGCATGGATGTGTGTGATGTCTTTAGGTTAGTTAGGTTTAAGTAATTCTAAGTTCTAGGGGACTAATGACCACAGCAGTTGAGTCCCATAATGCTCAGAGCCTCTTGATAAGTATGGAAGTGTGATTACGCTTGTCAACCACATCACGATTACGGGCAGCATGGCGTTCACACCTGAGCCTCAAGACGTGCACTAGCAGCGCATGTCGGGGTATTTCAAGCGTCAACTTCGCGTCTCAATGTCTCGGGATGTAATGGGAATATTGCGATGCAATCAACGCCATTGTGTATGTGCTTTGTCATGCTATGGATTGCTGAAGAAAAAATATAGTAGTTCCTTTTAAAAAACATAAATTTGTGTTAAAAAACACATATGCTTTCGAGTTGGAATGTTTCCAAATATGTACATTCATGGGCCCCAGCCCTACATTGATACCGATGAAAGTAGTTTTCCAATAGCTGTTATTGTTCCAGAGATATTTTGGGTGGGCAAGATAGCTGGGACACTATATATATATATATATATATATATATATATATATATATATATATATGTGTGTGTGTGTGTGTGTGTGTGCGTGTGTGTGTGTGTGTGTGTGTGTGCACTGGGACTGTCTCAATAGTAAATTTCCATCTCACATCTGCAAATGTCATTCGAAACTGTACAGCTTTCACTATGGAATATGCGACAGTATAAAACATACCCTCCTTAAATAGTAAAATATTAGCATTTGCTTATTGTAATTGATAACTAGAAATATATAGACTCTGAAGATTTTTACTTTAAACTATTAAACAAACTTCGAAATAGGAAATCAAATGAACCGCCGATTTATGCTTCTAATGCTTGTTTGAAATGTCCCTTTTGAAAATGTATACAAAACTGTGCTTTAACTGACACACAATACTTCTAGCGCAATGCAATCTCACTTTCAAAAATCCCTACAAAAGAATGGCCCTGACTAACATTAACCTATACCTTTCACAAATCGCTTATCTCACAAAAGTCTTCGTTACTCAAGCTACTTCAATACAGCGAGCACCACTACTGCCAACTAAATAAAAGATTCAAACGACAGAAGTCACTAACTACTGATAGGCATGGTTAGCAAACGAAAGATTTTAATAGAGAACAAGCAATGTATTTACCTTAATAGTCATAATATATATATCGGTTCATGACATCCAGTCTTACAAATTTCAAAACTCCGCCATCTCTCTCCCCACATCCACCACTACTGGAGGCTCACCTCCATCTGCGCAACGCTACGCGCTGTTAACAGCCAACAGCCCAACACTACAATGGCAGACAACAATGCAAATTAGCCACAGATTGCACACAGCGCAGTCAGTGATTTTTCATACAGAGCGCTACGTGACGTTACCAATAAGAAAACCTAAACAGCCTACTTGCATAGCCCCCATGCTCCCTATAAAAAATTTTACAAATTGTTTTGGGCAGTGGCCAATAATGGTTTGATAAAAAATTTCATAATTATAATTACAATAACAAAGAAATCAAATGTACACACTTATTGTTCCATTGTTGGTCAAAAGCTAAAATTTTTTCACAGTCCATAAAGACTGTCCTGATCATCCATCACAGTAAAATTGCGGTGTTTTCTCTCAATGTCTGAGCAGTAAAAGAAAATGCACACAGATGTAGTGGATTTCCATGCAGTCTTGAAGTAGTGTTGTCTTTCCAGCAGAAAGACAGTGCTGACTCTCGACATGCAGACAGGTAATGGGCCACAACAGAGCAAACCCACAGCAGAGTCAGCCGATGTTTTGAAGAATATTGGTAGGTAGGTCATCACAGAGCATACCACTGTAACCTTGTTAGAGATTACGGTATTGGTGGGCCACCAGAGGTGCAGACCCACTGCAGTCCCTGTAGAAATAATGGTGTTGGTGAGTCATCAAAGGTGTAGACCCACTGTAGTCCTTGTAGCGATGGCTAGCAGGCATCTGTTGTGACTGTGCAGGTGCACAATCACCATTGAAGAGTCTTGCGGAGAATATAGGAAGTCCGTAAACCACCACGTGTGCACTCACAAAGTTTCTGAATTGTCCTTAGAACCAGCAATGCTGTTAGCCAATCCCTTGCTGAATTATCAGCACACGTCCAAACACTAACAACGTATGTGCAGTGAAATGAATGCTTACAAGTTACTTAATTTGATAAACTGGTGTCAATTACAATATTATAACATGAGAATACAGTAACAAAGGTACAAAATACATAATTAAAGAACATAACAATACAGATAACATTTGTAGTAATACAGGTTTTACAAAAGAATAGAAATAAACATGTACATTAGTGTTACAGGAATTATGACATAAGTAAATATATAAAAAAAAATGAGAATAGTTCTCGAAACATTAATGTCATACATGCGCATTAAAACAGAACAGAATAAATAATGTCCAAACATCTTTACAAAGAAAATAACTTACCATTTGAAAAATTCTACAACATAAATCTTACTAGCTAAACACATAAAGACAGGAAAACACAAATTCACACAGTGTAATAACATACAAATCCAGAACAGGGTTTGTTTTCGGTGTGACATTTGGGGACTGCAGGTCAATCCAAAACTTCATTCTGTAGATCTTTCCTCTTATTTCAACTTTTGTTTCCTCCCAAAAAATCCTATCCAAGCATGCTTTCTGTATTCTGTTCACATCCTCTTTCAAAATTCTTTTTTGGCCAAACCATTTTTTGATAGCTTCTCAATGCATTTCTTCCAATTCATCACAACTCGTTCTCACAAATAGCCTACCCCATCTTAAGCTAACTTACATCTACTGAGCTCAGATGCTAAACTAAGGGACGAGGCAATGCAGCAGCACAAAACAATTAATACAAACATCAATGAAAAAATGAAATTGTCAAAGCAAGCAGCAGCAAATCAAAATTAGCACAGCAAATGCAACATTACAACCAATATAAGGCAATGCACAGCAAACAAGAAAAATAAATCCGTAGTTAAACTGGTTTAAAAGAGTAATACAAAGTCAAATTCAGTAACATTATGCCTGGCAAACAGCAGCCACAAATGCAGTAACTTATATCTAATCATGACAAAGCTCAAGCAGAAAAAATATTTCAGTAAAAATGACCATATTTAATACCTATGTCACACCTTAACACTAGAGTGATGCATCACCTTGACTTACTCTAGCAGATAAGTTTCCAAACTGTTAAAAATTATTTTTGAAATTCCTGTGAAGGGAAATATCTATTTTTGCTCTCCTTTCTACGAAAGTACATCATAAAATTATTCTTTACTGGATCTGTAAACAGATATTACTGATATTAGTACATCTATAAAATTTTATTTTAACCAATGCTGTAGTGCAGCTGGAAGCTAGATATTAAACAAAATGAGTAAGTAAATACATAAAGCAAGCCATATGGCATTTCTCTCAACTAGCAAGACAATAGCTGTGAAATGTTTCTCATCGTTTCTTTAGGCATTTTAGTACATATCATAAATTAAGAGCTCCACTGTATAATCATATGTTTTCCAGTTTGAGCGTGTCGTATTTGCGATGCTTTCTACAAAGGAATGTCAATAGCTAGGATAATGGCATTTTCTTTCTCCACCTGTGCCTCTGAAATGCACACACTAATGGCACAACATCAAACTACACTCAAACTGACAGTGCCCCAGCAGTCAAATATGTAAAAATGCCATATCTTGGAATAGTATCTGACAAATTAGCAAGACTATTCAAAAACACAGAAGTAAAAATTAGCTTCAGCACCAACAACAACCTAAGTAGGTTGCTTATCCACAATATAAAACCACCAGATAGAAGTCTTGATGCATCCGGTATTTACAAAATTACCTGCAGCCAATGTAATAAATATTATATCGGCCAAACAGGCAGAAATTTCACAACCCGATTCAAAGAACATTTAGACTGCTACAGGCTTGATAAATGTGACAAATCAGCAGTAGCAACTCACATTAAAGACACAGGCCAACCTCTGAAAATAGAAGACAACCCTCGAAATTTTACACAAAATAGGAAAAAGCAAAAGAATGGATATCATGGAAGAAATGGAAATTTTCATACATAACACAAAGCATCGATATAACATTCTTAATAAAATAACCGTATTCAAAAACTCACAATTCTTCAACAGTCTTAAGACAGTTGTAACTCAATAGATTCATGAAATGTCGATGTAAATAATCTACCAGAACCAAGAATGTCGATACAAACCCTTGATAACCGATATAGACTCACATGCTACAGTCCGCCATCTTGTGTTGTGTGTACAACATCGAAGCAATTTGTGCAGTGACATTCAGTGACAAAATAATGTGCAATAGTGTGATGTCTATCAACAGCTCCGCCATTACACCAGTGATACAAGTGAAGCAGCAAGAGGATGTAACTGTAAGTGATCAACTGCCATATAAAAGCCTTTCACACTATTTTCGTAACACATAACTGATGCAAATCTATCTGCATCCGATATAGGCCGTGAGATACATAACCAACAACAGAGAAGAAAACCAGCAGAAGACATCACTGACTTCGATCTCTGTATATACACTGCCCCCCTACTTCCTCCCAAATGCCACACCAGCAGCTACAGTAAAAAACAAAGTGTTCTAGATTAATCTAATTTGAAATTGTTTATTTTAAGTAACATTTCTCGATGTATATATGTATGTACAAACGCTTGAAAATAACAAAATATGTTCGAAACGCGTTGCGTTATGTTAGATTAAAATAAAAAAAAAAGTGACTGGTAGCAGGTACTTGAAATATATGATGAGAGAATTTATGGAGCCACGCTTGTGGATGAATGTCGTTGCCAGAATTCTTAAATGTTTTTAATTTACGTGTAGTAATAAACAGCTTACAGTCAAAATCATCATGTTGGCGAGTAGCATATCGGTCATTGTTACGTCGTGTCGGCGGTTCCATCTCAAAATTCGGTGCACCTTTCCAATTTCTTTCATAATTTCCGAAATGCCCTGTGTTATTATTTTGTGGCTTTTCCGTATTTCTAAGTCCCTCTTCCCGTGTTGGAGCGCGAGTGTCCTCTGAAATAGGTAATTCTTGTATTACCTGTGTCAGCTGATCTTGTACTTCCCGGATTTCTCTTTGGTGTGGCGTATTAATGTGATTCAGATTTTGTTTGAATTTCCTAAATTGTCCGCACTCTTCTGTGTCATTCAGATCATCATCTACCTTTGCAGATAAGTTAGTGAACTGATCCGAAAGTTCGGCTACTTTCTCCGATAGTGTACTTATTTCCTCAGTGTGTTTTTCTTAACCAAATTTCAGAGTGTCCATTTGTGTTGAAATCGTATCTACTGTGTCCTTTAAGTTTTCCAGAGTTTTTGCAAGTTGCGTAACCGAATCGGTAGATGCCACTAAGTCAATTTTAGGTAGCAAGGTCTCATGATTTTCATGAACAATTGTTTACAGTTCTTTTATGTCTGATTCGTGATTCTGTAATGTACACTCCTGGAAATGGAAAAAAGAACACATTGACACCGGTGTGTCAAACCCACCATACTTGCTCCGGACACTGCGAGAGGGCTGTACAAGCAATGATCACCTGCACGGCACAGCGGACACACCAGGAACCGCGGTGTTGGCCGTCAAATGGCGCTAGCTGCGCAGCATTTGTGCACCGCCGCCGTCAGTCTCAGCCAGTTTGCCGTGGCATACGGAGCTCCATCGCAGTCTTTAACACCGGTAGAATGCCGCGACAGCGTGGACATGAACCGTATGTGCAATTGACGGACTTTGAGCGAGGGCGTATAGTGGGCATGCGGGAGGCCGGGTGGACGTACCGCCGAATTGCTCAACACGTGGGGCGTGAGGTCTCCACAGTACATCGATGTTGTCGCCAGTGGTCGGCGGAAGGTGCACGTGCCCGTCGACCTGGGACCGGACCGCAGCGACGCACGGATGCACGCCAAGACCGTAGGATCCTACGCAGAGCCGTAGGGGACCGCACTGCCATTTCCCAGCAAATTAGGGACACTGTTGCTCCTGGGGTACCGGCGAGGACCATTCGCAACCGTCTCCATGAAGCTGGGCTACGGTCCCGCTCACGCCCCAACACCGTGCAGCCCGTCTCCAGTGCGTGTCGCGACAGGCGTGAATGGAGGGACGAATGGAGACGTGTCGTCTTCAGCGATGAGAGTAGCTTCTGCCTTGGTGCCAATGATAGTCGTATGCGTGTTTGGCGCCGTGCAGGTGAGCGCCACAATCAGGACTGCATATGACCGAGGCACACAGTGCCAACACCCGGCATCATGGTGTGGGGAGCGATCTCCTACGCTGGCCGTACACCTCTGGTGATCGTCGAGGGGACACTGAATAGTGCACAGTACATCCAAACCGTCATCGAACCCATCGTTCTACCATTCCCAGACTGGCAAGGGAACTTGCTGTTCCAACAGGACAATGCACGTCCGCACGTATCCCATGCCACCCAACGTGCTCTAGAAGCTGTAAGTCAACTACCCTGGCCAGCAAGATCTCCGGATCTGTCCCCCATTGAGCATGTTTGGGATTGTATGAAGCGTCGTCTCACGTGGTCTGCACTTCCAGCACGAACGCTGGTCCAACTGAGGCGCCAGGTGGAAATGGCATGGCAAGCCGTTCCACAGGACTACATCCAGCATCTCTACGATCGTCTCCATGGGAGAATAGCAGCCTGCATTGCTGCGAAAGGTGGATATACACTGTACTAGTGCCGACATTGTGCATGCTCTGTTGCCTGTGTCTATGTGCCTGTGGTTCTGTCAGTGTGATCATGTGATGTATCTGACCCCAGGAAAGTGTCAATAAAGTTTCCCCTTCCTGGGACAATGAATTCACGGTATTCTTATTTCAATTTACAGGAGTGTATTTTTATGCCGCTAAAAAATAGGTTGGAAATGCTCACAAATTTGTGTTTTTACGTCATTACAGACTTTTTGGCATTTCGATTCGATTTTATGTAAGTCAGTAGTTAAATCTTCACCTGTTTGTTCAAGCATATGTTCCACTGAAGATTTTGTTCCATTGTGTCTAACTCTTTAAGATTTTGGTCCATTGTGTCTAACTGTTGCTGTGTTTCTCTCTGATTTTGTTTCATTGGTTGCATTAATTGCAATAATAATGTATTTGTGTCTGGAATCTGTTTCTCTATGCATTTTGGCAGTGCATTTCACCGGCAACATTCACATTTTGACAAGCAGAAAATCTGTCTAGACTCATTTGAGAAAACGGTGAGGACCTAAAATCTAAGTCTACAGTATTTGCAATATTGTTTTCTGTCATTTCGGATTCTTGAGGCGAGCTGTTGCCACCGATCGATCGATAATTGTTCCCTGTTCACTACTTGTTTGATTGTCTACACCATTATTTTCCGCCCGCTCCATTTCCCTATACACAATTACCAAATTACTACTTTGAATGCCTGTTAATCACTACACAGTGGTGCTGATAAGCTGCGATCGTCGTCACTATTATTTCTCAGTTTACTTTGGAACCTGGTGTTACGTTTTTCACACGCCATTATTGTCACAATATTTCACACGATAACACATAAAAGCACAATTTGAAGAGAAAAAATAAGAGAACACATTAACATAGCATTGAAAATAATATCTAGTTAATTGCAAGCGCAGCTGCGAAATACTTGGTGCAAATCTACATGCATGCCACAACTGTTTTACTGTACAACAATGAAAAACTACAACTACAAAAGAAATTCTCTCTATAATTACGCGCTAGCAATAAACAAAAGCTACACTAATTACACAAACTACAAGAAAAAATCAGAAGATTCCAGTGACGTATCCTCGGCTACGGGTCGACATATGAAACGTCCCCTTTGAAAATTTATACAAGATTGTGCTTAATCTGACACACAATATTTTTAGCGCAACGCAATCTGACTTTCAAAAATCCCTACAAAAGAATGGCCCTGACTAACATTAACCTATACCTTTCACAAATCACTTATCTCACAAAAATCATCGTTACTCAAGCTATTGCAATACAGCGAGCGCCACTACTGCCAGTAACTACTGATAGGCATAGTTAGCAAATGAAAGATTTTAATAGAGAACAAACAATGTATTTACCTTAATATTCATATATATATATATATATATATATATATATATATATATATATATATATATATATATATATATCAGTTCATGACATCCATTCTTACAAATTTCAAAACTCCGCCATCTCTCCCCCCACATCCACCACTGCTGGCGGCTCACCTCCAACTGTGTAATGCTATGTGCTGTTAACAGCCAACAGCCCAACACTACAACGGCAGACAACAATGCAAACTAGCCACAGACTGCACACGGCACAGTCAGTGATTTTTCATACAGAGCGCTACGTGGCGTTACCAATAAGAAAATCTAAACAGCCTACTTACAGTTTCCCCAGGCGGATGATAATGTTCATGTCTTGATTACTGTACCAAACATAAAATGTGACACAATGGACCTCTCAGATTGAAATTTTAGCACATCAAAATTATTCTGTGATGCTTTTCCAGTGTCACATAATTCTTTCCACATATAAAATGCCTGCAAAATATATCAGGAAAATTAATGTTCAATTTTTGCGTATCATATCGCTATTTTTCCACATTCACACACACACATCTAAATGAGTCTAAAACACGATAATGTACTCTAGGGTAAGTGCCAAATACTACTTCGACGCCTAAATAATTACAAATAAGATGCAAAACCGACAGTTGAGACTTGAAAGTAGGGACAACAGATTCATGTAGTAAAACTAACTTGTACTGTCTTATACCAGCTGAAAACAGATGTTACTTAAAATAATACTTTAAGGAGATGGAGATACAAAGCAGTAGGTATTCTGTGAAGATACCAAGCAGCAGGTATTCTGTGTTACTGCACGCTGTTAGAAAAATGCAATTAATGCCATTATTTAAGCTCACTTTTGGCTTAAGACACAATGCACACTCCAGTTAAATATTTCCACATATAAATTTCCCTGTTATGCCTGTCAAGCATTACAGAGGTATCTCCACATCTAAAATACATGAAGGATGTTTTCACTTCAATGTGAGGAAATGTTATTGATGGTTTACAGAATGCATTGTCTTCACATAAAGTTTTTACAAGTTTTCAATAATGTGTCACCTTAGCAGACGCCAGTTTCGAAGCGAAAAATCTAATGTATCATGATCTACACTAGGGAAATATAATCAGCGATACTGACTGGCAATTAATGATTTATATTACACACGGTTTGGACTGGCCGATGTTCTGTACGACATCTACTTTCGACAAAAGCTGCAATATTTACCAATGTGATATGTGGTGTCCAGACTCTTTATGCAGTTTACTAACTATATATATTTCCTATGACCAGCTACTAAATAACATCAACATCTAATAAAACATGAGGTCTAAAACCACCATACACACACAATATATAAAAGAAACAAGGAAGGAAGAAGATGTTTAGATGAGCCTTTATTACAGTGTATCACTAATGCTGTATATTTTCACAGTACACTAGGAGATATTCTTTTTGTTTACATATATCATAATATGACCAGAGACATTGGTGGAAAAATACAGAGGAGAAACATCACCGAAACAAGACCGAGATGGCTAGTTGATTTAGCGAGAGTGAAATCTTTACCACCAGAATAAAATTATTTACATTTATCTAGTGCACAACACATGCAGGTTGCTTATCATAATGCGGAAGTATAATTGTAGTTCTCTGATTGCAAATAAAAAGCCAAACCTCATGAAAAGAAACTTGCATCATGCCTCAAAATGTGTAAGAGTTCAATCACAAAATACACACGACACTACTGCCGTGAATTAATTCGTCTATATGATTTCAAACAAATGTGCATGGTTTACTCATAGTTTGAAGTAAGTACCACATTTTAATTTCACCAAAGATAATTGATTTTGATTCAGTAACTTTGCATAATTTACATGGGCACTAATGCTGATCTGACATGTAGTTTAAAGTGCATTTGTCAATGAGCATTACCAAAACATGCGAAGTCATTCCAACATACAAATTTTTCATCAATTCGTTTCCAATCTCACATCAAAGTCAGTGAGACATCATATCACCCTCCCCATGCTAGAGTATTAAATTCATTTTGCAATTCATAGTGTTACTTAGGTTCCGCTGATAATCTTAGACCATGGTGTCACATAGTGGAAACGCTGTGACATTTCGATGACATAGCATACTCAAGCATACTAGCAAACACTTTCACAGATGTAAGAAATTAGGCTCGCTGTGCTTTCAGTTACACACTTTCAAAATCAGTCAAACATTATAGCAACAATGCGCTAGGGTATTAGCTTTACCTCGCAGTACAGACATTTGTCATCTTTCACTTATAATTTTAACATGTGCCAACATTCTGTACATACATTTTCTCTACTCTAGATCCTCATTCCACAGCCATAGTGTAACAAACTGTCCTATACGACACCACAATGCTGTGAAATTGTAACAAATTTCCCTTCATGTTATTATAAAATTTTAACAAATTGTCGCCAATGGTACAATAAAACTGTAACAAACTGACCTCTTTATTACAACACAAAAATGTAACAAATTTCCCATGTTGCAGGAAAACTATAAAAAATTGCTCTCTTTGTTACGACAAAATGTTACAAATTAACCCATATTGCAAAGAAACTATAACAAATTGTCTTTCATGTTACAGCAAAACTATAAAAAACTGCCATCCACTCCATATTCTGTTACAGTTAAGCACCAAAACTAACCTGTAACAAATTATGTTATTCTAAATTTAAAAAATTTTCCGTGTACATGTGCAGACACCAACAGGTTTCGACTTTTCTGCTAAACTGAATGTGCATATATATCAAAGCAGCAAACTAGGACACGTGTGCAGGTTGTATCAGTGTGTGTGTGCACAGAAAGCAATTCTTGTTGACTAAGGAAAAATTCAGATACTAAAAGAAAATTATCGATGTTGTTATGTTTGCTGTTATCTGTGTGACTCTTATCAAGAAGTTTAGCGTATATATACACATTAATACACATACACAATGTAATTAATAAGAATGTTTCTACCACTTCGTTCAATCCTTACTTACTTTGTATGATTCTTTTTCGATATTGTCTCCAGATAATCTTCTTCTGACAGTGACGGATGAGCACATGACTATCAGAAAGACACATTTAAGTGGTAATATGTTATCGCAGTCGTTGGTGTCTTCTCTGCCAAAAATCAATCAAATTATAATATTTTCTACTATATTAACACTCAACCAGAGCATTAACTGTTAAATTAAGTGAGCGAAATGAAGTAGTATTAAACGCTCTGCAGTCAGAAGTGTCTTTAAAGCATTAATCTCTCCTGTTCAGTAAAACGCTGGATGTTTCTCGAAAGTTGATTGCCAAGATGTCTTCTACATTCTGAAACAAATTATCAGTGAAGACGTCGAAGTGCTATAACTAGGAGATAATGTATTCAATGGTGCTAATGAAAGAAGGTACCTAGTGCAAGTTCTGATACCAAAAATATCTTATTCGGGTGAATTAAATAAAAAAATTACATATAATTTTTTTTAAATTTATAACAAAACTGGAGAAGAATGTGGTAATTTGAATGTAATTGACGACTCTTTGTTTCCAGAACAATTATTGGCATCGTTAGGTGATATTTCATACAGACTCATAGACTACGTTTAGTCTATCAGACTGATGACTTTATTTCTCAGCATCAGTGTTGTTATGAGTATTAAAGATGAATGCATGGTGTCAGATTGATGGTCCACCTCGTATTAAACTGAACTACACAGTTTTAAAAGGGACATTTTGATGAAAATAAAATAACGACGTTGACTAGATTGGTGTGTAAACTTTATGGACAAAAGTAACTAATGCGTCACCGTCAAGCAACTAAACTCGGTGGGTATTGGCCTCTACATAGGAAAGACTACTATAGTACAGTACAGAAAGTAACAGAAGGAAAAACATTACGAAAAGAAAAGAAATGACGTATTTTCAAAGACAGTAATGACACTCAATTCATGATGTACTCTGGACATTACAAAAGGTATGACATTAGGACGTGGTTTTTAAAGTGTGTGTGATCATCACAGACGGCAAATCATGCTTTCTGACGTGCTCCGTTACTGGCCACAAGACTGATAAGGATTTATTGAGGTAGGCTGTTACATTCCTCCACCGACGGTCTTAGTAACTGTGGGATGGTCGTTGGTCCCTTTAGACGTGCTGCAGTAAATCTGCCCAATGGGCGCCACGTATGCTCGATGAGGTTTAAGTCAATGTAGGCCACCCATTCGTCGAAAATCATCTGGTTTCAAGAGCTCCTTCTTTCCACGAACAATACGAGACTGGAATAGAAGGGAGGACCGATAGAGGTACTCAAGGTACCCTCCGCCACACCGTCGGGTGGCTTGCGGAGTATGGATGTAGATGTAGTTGCCCTGTTAGATGCGGTCACTCAGTGTCACCCATAATGCAGCCAGGGCCGAATGCATTCCTGAAAGAAAGTACATGGCGAAGGAGTACAATGTTATAATAACCTGAGTTACGATGTTCAGCGATTTGGCCGGTATCCCTTTGTAACTTTATGCCTGGCCACATGATATCAAATTGACCACCAAAATGGCACCGATGGACATGTTGCGGCATGCGTTAAGTGCTCCCACCTCTTGCCATTTGAGTATAGGTGCACCATTGTTTTCCTTCCAGCACCAGAAAATTGGTAGTCCACGTGTAGTAGTGTGAGGAGGTTTCAACTAAAAGTATAACTTCCGTTTCTCTCACTGAGTATTTCTTTCCTTTAACTTTTGCACTGTACTGAAGCAGTTCGCTCTGTGTATCCTCTGTGTTTTATCGAGCTATATTACTTGGCAGCGCCGATGTTAGTCATCGTCTGCAGCTCAGTCATTGCTGCCATCAAGTCTTTGTAGCTCCGTTCCAAGTTAGTCTTAAAATTCACCGGATTCGACATTCAAGATTACGAGAGATAGAATCGTCACTGCAAGATTTGTGACTTGTAAATTATGTCATTCTACAGACGCTTAGTGTCTAGTCGCGTCTTCTATAATTGTCAACCAACTGATCATGGACCACAGCCAAGTTAAGTAAAAAATACTTTCTTATTTTGTACTCCTGCTAATTAATTGTGTTTTCCTGTTGTAGCTACCAAGCAGTCTTGGCATAATAGAACCCACGTTTCCACATCCTTGGTACCTCATATTTGCCTCCTCATGTTGATGGACTCGATTATGGTGGAAGACCGAGAGCCATCACTTAAGTTTTGCGAAGCAGTGTGTGTTAGCAAGTTTCATTGCGCCCCATCCTATTTTCTGGTGCTGGAAGGAAAACTCAGTAGCCACTCCAGAAGCATTCCTGCATAATGTAGGGTAATATCTGGTTTGTTAATGTCTGCTAAACTCTTCAGAAACTTGTAGGGTTCTAAATTTTCTTGTCTTGAGGCGTTTCTAAGGTTTGTTATCCCTGACGTACAGGACAAAAAACAAACTTTGGGCCGACTCCTTCGTTCATTCACTTATTGTCACTTTCCAGAACGTGCCAATGTCCCCTATAACACTGTCAACCCAAACATTTTATAATTTTATTAGTCACATAGCGACTCTAGTACACCACACGTATTAGTAGGAAAAGTTGGTACCAAACGCTATTATATTTAGTTCAGCGTCCAATGATATTAGATTAAGTTTGGCACTCTACGTATCAACCAAACCCACAGTTAAGTGAACGATTTGTGCACTGTCCAAACCGTTGGGACAAATGAAATTCAAATCTACATCCATTCAACCAGATATACATTTGTAACGGTTAGTTTAAACCACTTGAGGTTCATGCTGAAATGACTCCGTTGAATAAACTCTGGCCAAATTCTTCCTGGACCTTGTTACAGTAAGCTGTTGCTGCATATCAAATAACTCAATGGCGAGGAGACGGCAAATACTGGATAGTTATATTGTAAAGTTGACTCTAACTGACCTTAAATATTCAAGCACATCTATCTGCTACTAATCATTTGCGTGTAACTGATTAATAATAAACATTCAAGTACATCTGACTAACATTTTCATAAATCATCTCTGACTGAGAATGAATATAGCGGCTGACTAAGGTTTACATGTTTCAGCGCCAACATAGAACAACACCATACATTAAAAGGTTAATCAATAACACACTCTAACAACATAGTAAAGGCAAAACCAGGACTCTAAATGGTTTTACTTTACCATTCCTTTACATAAAGGGCATACTACACAACGATTGTGATTGCTAGAAGACAACCCCTACTATTTGCTGTACTTTCTGTATCTAACAACACCTGAAGCATCCCAAGACCAATCTGAGGTCAGGGGACAGCTCAGCGCTGATCCGCAAGCTTGCTTGTAGAATTCGAATCGAAGCATACCTATAACGTTCCCTTCACAGTACGCTATTACCATAGTCACCTAATTTTTTGAGTCATCAGGCTTCTGACTGGTGTTATGCAGCCCGCCACGAATTCTTCTCATGTGCCAGAGGAGCTCTTTCAACCTAGGTCCTCAACTATTTGCTGAAAGTATTCCAATCTCTGTCTTCCTATACAGTTTTTGCCCTGTACACGTCCCTCTAGTACCATTGAAGTCATTCCCTGATGCCTTAACAGATGTCCTGTCATCCTGCCCCTTCTCCTTACCAGTGTTTTCCACATATTCCTTTCCTCTCCGATTCTCCGCACAACCTCCTCATTCCTTATCTTATCTTATCACTTGCTGTCTGGCCTGCCCGTGAGCGACAGCAGCAGCGCTTATCGATATAGGCACTGACGTATTATCTTTGCTAAATTGTTATTACTTCCCGGTGGTCGTGTGTCGACCACTTGGTTGGAATGCGCCAGCAGTGCAGTTCGCACCTGGCAGTGTTTGAGTTAGGATGCGGCAGAAGTTCAGTCGGGGCGTGGCAGCTGTGAGGTCCGGACAGCCGTGACTCGCCCAACCGTTGCCGACACACATCACTTGACTGCGGACCACCTTGGCTGGTCGTCGGTCGGACGTCTTGTCGGACGACGTGTATGCTGGCCGGCGATCGCTTATGGGTTCCTTGTGTGTGCCGACTCGTGATTCGTCCTTGTTACGGCACAGTCACTGCCGTTAGTATTGTCTAGTTCTTCGTGCAAGTGTCCGTGGAACTGTGTGTGCTTTGTGTGATATCGACTGACAAGTTATTTCAAATGCTGTCGGCGTGCTGGTGTGTACCGAGTCGGTCGGTTGGCGTGGAGCAGTAAGGCATTCTCCACGGGACGTAGTTTGGCCGTGGCCTCTGGCGGTCTCTACACGGTGTCGGAGTGTGTGCGGCTGTTCCCATTGCTACGAGGTCCGTGGCTCGTCGACCCTGGACACGAAAGTTGAGTTTTGATTTGATCTACCAGCAAGTCAAGACTGTTCCATTCTGTTATTTGGAGTTCGTTGTCGGCTGTTGGGATATTCCCGCGAGCAACAACGTGGTTTACAAGTTGAAAAATTCTAGCCACCATCTGGTGGAGTTTAGCTGTATTTGGTTATTTGAACTGAAGGGCACGAGCTGAACCTTCTGCTGTGTGGCCGTTAAAATTCCGGTTACCTGCCCTGGCCGTTCACGTAATTTTCAGGCAGTGTTGTTTCCGCATCGTGTTGTTGCTGTCCAGCACGGTGTGTACTTTGAGAGCTGCATGTATGATTCGTTGTGGGCGCCAATATGTTCTACGTTGTTCCATTGAATATACCTGTTGTGCCCTGGTCGGGTGAAGTGGAAGTTTTCTTGTCGGTGGGTCCGTTGACTGTCTGTCGGTTGGGTTGTCATCGGATCGTGAATGGTTGGCCCCACTGGCTGTCTCACCTAAGCGACGGTTAGTGTTTGAATTCGAGGCCGACCCTCGAACATCTGAGCGCCCTTGGGTAAACTGCCTTTTTCTTTGTTTGTTCTTGTTGTTTATACTTGTATGGCTTCCAGCCGATATACTTTTTTTAAATTTAAGATTGTTTTGCCGTTAAGGCGTAAGATTCTTTAGGCCTTCAGCCTAATTTAAAGAACTGTTTCACGAAAGAACTTTGGCATTTTAAGGTTTTAATGTTGAATTTTAAGTGTTGGGCCTTCATGCGATTTTGAGTTTGATTTGTTTTGCTCTGAAGGCCTTTAGTCAATTTGAATTTAACTTGTTTTCTCTTGTATAGAAGTGTCTGATTCTTTGGGCTTCAGCTTAACTAAAAAACTGTTTTAAGATAATACTTTGCCCTTTAAATTTATGTTTCAGTTGCGTTTTACCTAATTAAGAACCGCTTCACGTAAGGCCTTACTTTTTTTTTTAAATTTAATGTTGTGTAGCCTTAAATGTTGGGCTCTCAGCCGATTTTGAATTCAAATTGCTTGCTCTGAAAATCTCAGATTCTTTGGGTCTTCAGCTCAAATAAAGAACTATTGTAATATAAGGCTTGCCTTTCAAATTTTTGATTATGCTTGCGTTTGAAGTTACTGGCCTTCAGCCGTTTTTAAATTAAAGTGGCTTTCAGCCCGAAATTAAGTACTAAAGATTAAAGCTGTATGTTAAAAGAAAATTTTTTTCGGGCTCTTGAAATGTTTGATAAAATAATAAATGAATGTATGTTGGAGTGTAGCTGACAACCCCTTATTATGGCCTCTTTCCAAAATTTAAACTACCTGTCCTGTCCTGCGGGCTAAGCAGGGCGTCTCGTCCGTATTCCATACTCATTAGACTGTTCAGTCCGTACTTAGAAATCACGTACAACCTGTCGCTCAAAGAAATATCCGCACCAAATGACTGGAAACTTACACAGGTCACACCAATACTCAAGAGAAGAAACAGGAGTAATCCGCTGAATTACAGACTTGTATTGGTAAAAACGAACTGGAGAAGAATTTTGGAACAACTACTGTGTTGAACATTATGAATTACATTTTATTGGCATACATGTAGAACATATTCAGGAAACGTCGATCTTCTGAAACATGATAGGCTCTTAATTTGCATGGAGAAATCAGTGCTGTTAAACAAATTGATTTCATATCTGACACAGCTCTTTACAAGAGACGTCTAGTGCGGCTGCATGCGTATGGAGTATCGCTTCAATTTCTGCAAAAATCAACCAGAATACGAGCAACATATTCACAATGCAATTCAAAGAACCCAGGATAACCAGGAAGGCTTAATTGGGAAAACAATGCTATGAAGCAGCTTATATTTTGAATGAAACCATAACAAATATGGAAGATCTTAAATTACAGAAACCGTTATGATGGGATGGTAAAATATCAGCAGTCCAAGTGGTCTGGTAGAGAATGAATGTCATGATACCGGAAGTTCCCACATGTATTTCACGCCGTGCTTTCGCAAGCGTCTGAGTTAACGGCCTCTTTGCTTGCTATTTGCAATTCCTATCTCAACACCTGCTAAGATAAACCACTTCTTCTTAGTTTTATAGACTTTGTACAGATCCGCCTTTTGTCTTACTGGCACAAAATTAGCCTGACATATTTAACCAACAAGACAGCCTGTATGGTAAATCAAAAACTCTGTACCAGAAATGGAAACCTCTTTTTCTCTCTGCTCGCGATGCCATATAGGCATGTGATTTGGTATGAAATTTGACAAGTACATTAACAGCCGTTAGAAAAACCTGTTATACGCTGTTATTGAATTAGCCTCTCACTGCAGAAACTTTTCACACTAATCGTCCTTCAATGCACAGCATTTTGTGTCTTTAGAAATCCCAGATTTGCAATTATAAAATCACTTTGGGTACGTTTACCGACCCGTGGGATACGAGAAAGTCAAGTAGGAATAATCAGGTTTCAAGAGTATCACTGGTCCTCAGTTTCAAAACTGATGTCTCGTTCTTTTTTAGAAAATCATTCAAAATTGGTACATTCGCCACGTTACTAATTCTCATAATGTTGCCATGTCACTCTCACTTAATATAACGGATGATGGTAACGTAGTGCTACTACTCATGCAGGTCCTGTAAGGGCAGTAATCATCATATGGCAGCGAAACATGGTGCATATTCTAATGTATTAATGAGAAACTGATTTACGTTGAAAATAGTTGTAAATAAGGCCACCACTTGCTAATCTGGCGCTGTACAGCGCGTCGTCGACGTCTCTGGAGCTTACAATGAAAGAATTATGTAAGCGGTGGTTAACAATAAAATCAACATCACGCCTTTCTCACTTGTTTGACCACACCGGCCCACTTCCTGTTCCTAATTCAATACATATGAAAAATGTCTAGACGTCAGTCTTGCATTCACAACGCCATTGCACCTGGTGGCCAAAATTGGAACCATTATTTCCTTCCACCGTAAATCGGTTCCGTATTAACACGTTGGAATATCTAACAAGTATCGCTGCCATTCTACTATTTAAGTCCACACTAGACATTTGTTATTGGCTCCAGTTTTACTGGAGATTAAGGTGGTGATTAATAATCAGCGTTGGTGGCCGAAGACTTCTGGCATAAGAAGCAACCCTCCTTCTGCCAACGGCCTTGCCAAAAAAGGTGGAGGAGCGGACAGAGGTTTAGGGCACTCTCTTGCCCTTGGATGGGAATTCCCTCAAAGCGGAAAATTCAGCAATGATCAACTCCATGAGGATGCCGAAAGCAATGGAATCCACTACATTAAAAACACATAACGTGTACCACTTGACATGTGGCTTGTAACTTAAAAGGTGTCATGATGATCTCTCCTTTGGCAAAAGATTCCACAGTACCCCCATTCGGATTTCTGGGAGGGGACTGCCAAGGAGGAGGTGACCATGACAAAAAGGTTGAATAATCAACGAAAGCATAACGATCTTCGAGTCGGGGCGTGGAATGTCAGAAATTTTAACGTGGTAGGGAAGCTACAAAATCTAAAAAGGGAAGTTCAAAGGCTCACTCTAGATATAGTAGGGGTCAGTGACGTGAAATGTAAAAAAGACAAGGGCTTCTAGTCAGATGAGTATAAGGTAATTTTAACAGCAACAGAAAATGTTATAACGGGATTCGTTATGAATAGGAAGATGAGGCAGAAGTGTGTTTCTGTGAACAGTTCAGTTATAGGAAACCGACACCGACGCCGGTAGTTCAGACATAAATGCCTACGTCACAGACTGAAGATGACGAAATAGAGAAAGTTTATGAACGTATTGAAAGGATAATACAATACGAAAATGGAGATGAAAATCTAATAGTCATGGGGGACTGGAACGCACCTGTAGGGGAAGTAGTAGAAGAAATGGTGATAGGAGAATATGTCCTTGGGATAAGGAATGAGAAAGGAGAAAGACTAACTGAGCTCTGTAATAAATTTCAGCTAGCAAAAGTGATTAAAATGTCAAAGAATCACAAGACGAGGGGGTATGCTTGGAAAACGCCAGGTGATACGGGAAGATTTCCGTGACATTACATCGTAGTCATATAGAGATTCGGAAATCAGATTCTGCATTGTAAGGCGTATCCAGGAGTAGATAGAGACTCAGTTCACAATGTAGTGGTGATGCAGAGTAGGCTGAAGTTCAAGAGATTAGTCAGGAAGAATCAATAATCAAAGAATCAGGATACGGAAGTACTAAGGAGTGACAAGACACGCATGAAATTCTCTAAGGCTAGAGATACGGCAATAAGGAATAGCTCAGTAGGGAGTAGAGTTGAAGGGGAATGGACGCCTCTGAAAAGGGCAATCACAGAACCTGGAAAGAAAAACATAGGTACAGACAAGGTAACTGCGAAGAAACCATGGGCAGCAGAAGAAATACTTCAGCTGATTAATGAAAGAAGGAAGTAAAAAAATGTTCAGCGAAAATCAAAATACAGAAATACAAGTCGCGTGAGGACAAGTAAATATGATGGGCAGATGAGCTAAGACGAAATGGCTGCATGGAAAATGAGAATAAATCTAGAAAGGAATGACAGTAGAAAGGAATGATAGTCGGAAGGACTGGCTCAGAGTGTAGGGACATCGGAATAATCTTCGGTGAAATGAGAGAGGTAACATTAAGAGTCCAACCAAATTCCATTGCTAAATGCAGAGGAGAAATGATTTGTGCAAAGAGTACGCTGATGGCATCTACGAGGTGAAAGATTTGTCTTGTGTGATAGAAGAAGAAACAGGAGTCGATTTAGAAGAGACAGAGGATTCATATTAGAATCAGGATACAAGAAAGCTTTGGGGAACGTAGGATCAAATAAGACAGAAGGGATCTATAACATTCCATCAGAATCATTATGGTAATTGGAAACAAAACGACTATTCACGTCGTTATGTAGAATGTATGAGTCTGGCAATATACCGTGTCGCTTTCAGAAATATATCACCCACACAATTCCGAAGACTTCAAGAGCTGTCAAGTGTGACAATTATCGCACAATCAACTTAACAGCTTGTGCATCCTAGTTGCTGACAAAAATAATTTATATACGAATGGAAATGAAAATTCAGGATGTGCTACATGACGATCAGTTTGGCTTTAGGAAAGGTAAAGACACCAGAGAGGCAATTCTGACGTTGTGGTTGATAATGGAAGCGAGACTAAAGAAAACTCAAGACACGTTCATAGGTTTTGTCGACCTAGAAAAAGTGATCGGCAAAGTAAAATGGTGCAAGAAGTTCGAATTTCTGAGAAAAGTATTGTAAGCTATAGGGAGAGACAGGTAATATGCAATATGTACAACAGCCAAGAGAGAATAATAAGAGTAGACGACCAAGAAAGAAGTGCTCGCATTACAAATGGTGTAAGACAAGGACGTAGTCTTTTGCCCCTACTGTTCGATCTGTACATCGATGGAAATAAAAGAAAGGATTCAGAAGTGGAATTAAAAATCAAAGTGAAAAGGTACCAATGATATGATGCGCTGATAATATTGCTATCCTGAGTGACAGTGAAAAGAATTACATGATCTGCTGAATGGAGTGGACACTAATGAGTACAGAATATGGGATGAGAGTAAATCGAAGAAAGACGAAAGTAATGAAAAGTAGCAGAAATGAGAACAGCGAGAAAAATAACATTAGGATTGATGCTCACGAATTAGATGTAATTAAGGAATTCTGCTACCTAGGGAGCAAAATAACCAATGATGGACAGAACAAGGTGGACATCAAAAGCAGACTAGCAATGGCGGTAGGGGCATTCCTGCCCATTAGAAGTGTACTAGTATCAAACATCGGCCTTAATTTGCGGAAGAAATTGCTGAGAACATTTGATTGGAGCGGAGCATTCTATGGCAGTGGAACGTAGTCTGTGGGGAAAAAAATGGTTCAAATGGCTCTGAGCAGTATGGGACTTAACATCTGATTCCATCAGTCCCCTAAAACTTATAACTACGTAAACCTAACTCACCTAAGTCCACACACATCCACGCCCGAGGCAGGATTCGAACCTGTGAGCAAAGCGGTCACGCGGTTCCAGACTGTAGCGCCTAGAACCGCTCGGCCACTCCGGCTGGCTCTGTGGGAAAACTGAAGAAAAAGAGAATTGCAGCATTTGAAATGTGGTGCTACAAAAAATGGTTCAAATGGCACTGAGCACTATGCGACTTAACTTCTGAGGTCATTAGTCGCCTAGAACTTAGAACTACTTAAACCTAACTAACCTAAGGACATCACACCCATCCATGCCTGAGGCAGGATTCGAACCTGCGACCGTAGGGGTCTCTCGGTTCCAGACTGTAGCGCCTAGAACCGCACGGTCACTCCAGTCGGCCTGTGGTGCTACAGACGGATGTTGAAAATTTGTTGAAGTGATAAGGAATGAAGAGGTCCTGCAAAGAACTGGAGAAGAAAGGAATATGTGGAAAACTTTGATAAGGTTGGAAGTATCTAACGAAAATTGGTTCCTTTTTAATTTGTGAAAGTATCAATGATAAAATTCTTTTAATTCAACAAACCAGCATCTGATTGTGTCTGCGAACTTGTTGCATGAACTGTTCCATTTTGCCAGTCATGAAACACGTATTTGCCTCAGCATTCAAGTTTAAGAGAATAAGGCCATTTGAGCAATGGCATTGAGATGGTACTGAAAAATTAACTCTTGGCCCTGATGTTTACGTAATGAAACTATATCTTGACTTGAATAATGTCAGTTGTGCAATGGCATAAAATTTGTTATTTAAAATAACTTTGCTCTTATAACTTTAGTTATACCAAAATCGATTTCAAACCATGAACTGCACGTATATATTGCATAGAGGACTCATTTTCTTTATGTTCTTTCATTGGTGGGTAACTTTACTATACCACTCATTTTTATATTCAATACTAGCAAAGGATGTGGATTATGATTCAGGCTGTAGGATTTAAACACAATGTTGATCTCAAGATATATATTGTTAAAATTTTAAGTCATACACAAAACCTACCATTTCCAACATCTTTGCAGTAACTGAAAACGTTTACTGTGTCAAACCTTGGACATACAAATCTTAACTCTGAGCATTATCTTACAAAAACCATTTTGAAATCATTATATATCTTCTCTAACTTACATGCTAAAGTTTTTGCTTAGGGTAACTGCACAGCGAGCGTGACTCCTACCTTAAAACTGTCCGTACATGTGTGCTGCCTCCGGGCACATAGCTGCAACTCCCGAGTTTTTTACTGTGTGTCCCCGGCTATCTTAACCATCAACAATCCTCCTATTCATTCCACCTTGCGGTTGGCTACTACCGACTTTATTTTCTGGATCTACCCTGATCAGACCTTAGCACATACCTTTCATAATCCCCTGGTCTGCTGGACCAGAGTTTTGTGGGGGGATCTCTGCAGTTAGTACAGATTTCCCCGCAAAATTCGTAAAAAAATACAATGTAATATACAATACAGAACATGCATAGGATTCCAATTGAAAGATATTGCACAGAACTAAAATTCACCAATAGAAACATAGAATGTGAAGTAATATGCATAATATCATTACATTGTCAAATTGCAGTGAATCAAAGAACATCAAAAATTACAAAACAGAATCATATAAATGTGGGGTAAAGACATCAGACTTTTGGATTATTAAGAGAAGTGTATCAAATACCGTCAAAATTACAAAACAGAAGAAAACAATGTGAGGTAAAATCCATAAAGTATTTAGATTTCGAAGTTGAATTGTCTCAAATAACCTCAAAAGTTATAATACAGAAATGTGGGTAAAATGCAGAATATACTTAGATTTCTAAAGAGAACTGTATGAAATAGTATTAAAAGTTACGAAGTGGAAGCATAGAAATCTGGCGTAAAATACCTCAAATAACATCAAACTTTATCAAAGAGAAATGTAGAATGTGAGGTAAAATACATAAAATAGTTAAATATCCGCTAGAAGTTAACAGCAAATGTGCATAAATGTGTCATAGAGAGCTCTTAATGCAAGTGAAGTAATGCAATAATATACTTTAAGTAATAGTAGCATTCAACATAAAATATATATCACATCGAGACACAGCATATATTGACTTTCAGTTACAATCATTATCTTGTAGTAGACCTAGAGTACACACCGAGTTTCATTGACAATAGTAAATGAAGAAGACATGTCATGTTAGGTGATGGTTTACATTGAGTCTAATTGTAAACTACAGTAAAATGTGGGGCCTCAGGTAAAGAAACACACTGAGCCACAACTAATGTCCATTGTACAATTCATGTCACGTCAGGCGACAGTTTACACAGATTCTAATTGCAAACCATGGTAAAATATGTGGCATTGGGTGATGAAACACACTGAGCCACAAATAATGTCGATTGTACAATAGACATCACGTCAGGTGACAGGACACACTGACTTTAATAGTGATCAGTAGTACAATAAGGATTAAGAAGAGTGGGCATCAGGAGGTGGGACACACTGAGCCATGTTAGTATCAATTGTAGAATCTATGTCAAGATTGTTGACAACACATACTGACATTCAGTTTCAATTATGATATTCTGTCAGTCATAGGACACATGTTATGACAGGTGGTAGCTCATCTGACGTACCCTTAAAGTTGTGATATTCAATTTGTTATAGGACATATTTTACGTGATAAGGTAGCTCACACTGACTTTCATTCTATTCTCGTAGACTCACACCAGTTATTATGTCAGGTGACAGTTCAGTCTGAGTCTCACTTATATTTATGTAGACTCAGGCTACTTATTATATCAGGTGGTAGTCCACTCTGACTCTTAAACACAATCATGAGACTCTCACAGATGCAGAACGTATGTCCTGTCAGGTGACAGCTTAGTCTGACACTGAGTTAAAAACATTTACAAAATACGTTTGTCATAGTGACAGAACTGTAATCTTAGTTACATTGATATTATCACTGTACATGAAATTAATTTGAAAAGTAATGTACAATAACTGTATGCAGTGGATATTTGTTGCAAAATTTTTATATATCTTGAAGGTAACAATAATGTCACATACTTTGTAGCAATAACAGTAATTAGTTTTATAGAATCTATGTACAAAATAATTCCTACTATAGATAGAACACCATAATAATAACACTATGCAGCGGACATTTGTTACAAAATAAATGTTTGTATGTATTTAAGGTGAATAGGACCTCATATTATCAGTAACAATGCTGTATTGAAATCGTCATTAAGACTCTTTTTACAAGTGAATATTAATTATTACAATAACCTGCACAGTCACAGTCGTCATTTTAAACTTTACATTAAGTACTGACAGGTAATGGTGTAACAAATTTTATACAACCTTCTTAAATAGGAGTTTTGATAAAGTCTGAATAACTATTTTAACTTCACAGTATAAATCTTATTTCTTTTCAGTACAATTATTTAAAAAAGTTGTTTACCTATAAGAGGACAGTTACACTGATATCTTGGAATAATAACAAAAATATCTAGTACAGAAAGAAGAGTAGACTGAGAACTCAGAAAGGAAGAATGAGTTCTACAGAGCTCAAGGATACGGGGCCCCATCACCAAATGGTGTGTCAGTTAAAAAATGACCAATCCTTTACCCCATCAGTTTTTTTGTGTAGACCACAAGGTTAATCTGATATCAAGTGTTGAAATAATGTGAATAACGGAAATTATTTGATAGAAAAAGAGTAAACAAATTACTTAAATAAATGATAGGTAGAGACTATAAAGAGGATACTAATTACTGTAGCTGAAAATGATGGTAGTTATGGTACACCAAAAACATAATTGTCATGGAAACAAAACACAGTAATGTTATATTAATGTAGATTGAAAATACGATCACACTTAAGGAACAGGCATTAGGAATAGACAAAACGCTGAGCACAGCCAAGAAGAGGTACTGTCATGTCTTGGAAACTAATAGTGCAACAAATCAAAAGTGTTCATAAATAGAATTACCGTCACAAAGCACATTGTTTAAAAGATCCAAATTCAGTATAGCATGAACAAAACATAATAAGCATTCAGAGAAAGTCTGAAAATAACTGTAACAAAACGTAACATGTCAACTTCAGATAATAAAGCAAAAATTGCATGCCAGCACAAAACAAACTTTTAACTGAGAGCATAGACCATAACATTATATTAATCCTGAAATAGGTAACACTAACAAAATAAAAGTGTAGAGACACATAAAGCAAAGCACAAGTGATAAACAATGAAATAGTAACAGATGATTATATAATTGCTTGAAAAACACGTGAAAAGAGAAGAAGGCAACACAGAAGGTAGCAAAGAGACATCATAAAAGGTAAGAATTATGATACTTGTGGTGCTGTAGGTATCACAGAAAAAACGATTAAAGAATGCTTGTAGTATGTCATGAAGTAAGTCCTGAGTGGATCCTCAACAATGAGTCCGAAAACTGTCCCAATTGGAATCTAATAATTCCAAGTCATCATATTATTTCATTAATGGCATCTGAAAAATAGCTGAAAATTAATAAACAGTATATAATCGGAGTATTTGCTTACTATAAAAAGGAAAGGGTCAGAAATGAAAGTTACTTGGTACATCGTAAAATAGTTGATACTTGTTCTTAAAAGCTGCAGAGAAAATTAATTCTTAAATTGTATTAAAGCTAATCATGAAACTCGTCAGAAAATCACCATCAACATTTCTGGAAATGTAGAACAACATTGTTCACACTTCATGTTGCTATGGTCGGAACTTCAGCACACAGTATTTGCTAATCATCACCTGTAATATCCAAATATCCAAGATTCCAAAGTCACAAAAAAAAACTTAAATCTAACAATATCTCATTCCGCTCATAAGTTTCAAATATCATCTTAAAACCATCAGAATCATTAGTCTCATCATCTCATCTTCTTATATACATTGGCAATACTCATATTACATACTTTAACTCCAAAACCCTAAGTGAACTACAGGAAAATTGATACCACTAGCTTAATATCAACATACAACGTGGCCTTCGTTCCTATAAAATCTTCGTACAGTTAGTGTAATTGTAGCATACAAACATAGTTCAATGTAGTCATCGTAAAGTAACAAAGGTGATCATCCAACAAAAAATAGGAGCAAAGATATGTAGAAAGTACCAACATCAATTTGATGACCGAAATTCTCCACTGTAATCTCAGCTTCAAATGCCAAGGTGAAAAGTGTTTAACAGAAAACAATAATGTAATTCATCGCAATGTACTGAAATAATGCAAGGTTATTACAATAAGTAAGGAACCTATAACGCTCTGGAAAGAAAGCAGGTAACACAGCTAAGCTGTCTCCAGAAAAAGATGTCTCTGAACTCATGTCTTTATCTGATGCAAGAACAAAATATAGGGGCTGTTATTTGCAGCTTTTACACGGGAAAATATTCTGAATGTTTGCACGCTGGAAAAGAAAGGTACGCGACCCAGGCTGAACGATGTGGAAATGGTCTGTCCTGCCAGCGGTGCGCGTTGTATCCATTGTAGTCTACGCTAGCTGTGACAGGAATTTGTGCCACACAAGCCCTTAAGAGGTTTCCAGGCTACCGCCACAGAGGAGCTACATGTCCGCAAACCATGTCCGGGACAGGGAGACATAATATAAATAAAATAGCTGGACATCCGTAGTTGGGATTTGCTGTAATAAACCGAATTAGTGAACCCTAAATGTTACCAACGAAAACGGTACTGACTATTCAATGAAATGTTTGCAGTTTGTGATATGGTGTACACCACGTGATTTTTTGTACGTAGTGTTTGGATTTCAAGTGCATCAGGATGTGCTATACGGACTACTCTATATGGACCGTTATATAAGAGAAAGAATTTTTGACATAGATTGCAGGCTTTATGTTATGGAATAGCCTGTGGGAGCGGGCCAGAACTTTATCTCCTACTTGAAAAGCAATATTCCTCTTTGGTGACTTCATTTGGCGCAGCCGTTGGTCAGCAGCTCGCTTAATATTTTGTAATGCAATTTGAATGATCTCGTGATGCCATAGACAACGAGACTGCGGGAAACGTATAATTTCTTTAATTTTGTCAGGCGGATGTTAATTCTTTAAAACATGATGTGGAGACAACTGTGTGAAAGTATTTGGTAATGAATTTATTACCTCCTGAAACATGTGACGGTATTTGTCCCCATCATTGTATTTTTCATGACAAAAGATTTTAAATAATTTCACCAATTCCTTCATTAACCTCGAAACGTCCCCTTAGAACAATTATATACGACTGTGCTTAAACTGACACACAATATTTTTTAGCGCAACGCAATCTGACTTCCAAAAATTCCTACGAAAGAATGGCCCTGACTAACATTAACGTATACGTTTCACAAATCTCTTACCTCACAAAAATCTTCGTTACTCGAACTACTGCAATACAGCGAGCACCACTACTGCCAGCTAAATAAAAGATTCAAACTACTGAAGGCACTAACTACTGATAGGCATAGTTAGCGAATGAAAGATTTTAATAGAGAACAAACAATGTATTTACCTTAATAGTCATAATATATATATATCAGTTCATGACACCAATTCTTAAAAATTTCAAAACTCCGCCATCTCTCTCCCCACATCCACCACTGCTGGCGGCTCACCTCCAACTGCGCAACGCTACGCGCTGTTAGCATCCAGCTGCCGCTGCCCGACACTACAATGGCAGACAACAATGCAAACTAAACACAGACTGCGCACAGCACAGCCAGTGATCTTCATACAGAGCGCTACGTGGCGGCGGCGTTACCAATAAAAAATCCTAAACAGCCTACTTACATAGCCCCCATGCTCCCCACAAAAAATTTTATAAATTGTTTTGGGCCCTGGCCAATAATGATTTGATAAAATTTTTCATAATTACTATAACAAAGATATCAAATGCACACACTTATTGATACAATGTTGGTCAGAAGCTAAAATTCTCTCACAGTCCATAAAGACAGTCCTGATCGTTCATCATAGTAAAATTGTAGTGTTTTTTTTAAGTCTGAGCAATAAAAGAAATTGCACTTGGAAGTAGTGGTTTTCTAAGCAGTCTTGAAGAAGTAGTGTTGTCCTTCCAACGAAAGACAGTGCTCACTCTTGACATGCTGACAGGTAATGGGCCACAACAGAGCAAACCCACGGCAGAGTCAGTCCAAGTTTTGAAGAATATTGGTAGGTAGGTCGTCACAGAATAGGCCCATTGTAGTCCTGGTAGAGATTACGGTATTGGTGGGCCACCAGATGTGCAGACCCATTGCAGTCCTTGTAGAAATAATGGTATTGGTGGGTCGTCAAAGGTGTAGACCCACTGTAGTCCTTGTAGAGATAGCCAGCAGCCATCTGTTTGACTGTGCAGGTGCACAATCACCATTGAAGAGTCTTGCGGATAATATAGCAAGTCCATAACCACCACTTGTGCACTCACAAAAATTGTTTTTGAAATGTCCTTACAACCAGCAATGCTATTATCCAGTCCCTTACTGAATTATTAACACACGTGCAAACACTATCAGTCACTACTTCTCACATATTGTCCATATACTATGACCGAAAGAAATGTGTGCAGTGAAATGTAATTTACAAGTTAATTTGATGAACTGGTGTCAATTACAATTTTATAACATAAGAATACAATAACAAAGGTACAAAATATATCATTAAAGAACATAACAGTACAGATAACTTTTGGAGTAATACAGGCTTTACAAAAGAATCGAAATAACAAACACATCAGTGTTACAGGAATTACGACATAAGTACATACATAAAAGATCGGAATAACTTTTTAAACATCAACTTCACACATGAGCATTAAAACAAAACACAATAAATAATGTCTGAACATATTTACAAAGAAAATAACATAGTATTTGAAAAATTCTACAACATAAATCTTATTAGCTAAACACATAAAGACAGGAAAAAGACAAATACACAAGGGTACATAAACACATAGAGGGATAATACGAAAGGAAAGGACAGGCTTTGTTTTACTGCAGTATTTTGCATAGAGATCTCCCTTAGTTCATCATTATTCCCAAAAAGTCCTATCTAAACCTGCTTTCTGTATTCTGTTCACACCCTCTTTCAAAAATAGTTTTTCTCCACTGGACACTACTTTTTTGGCCAAACCATTTCCTTATAGCTTCTCAATGCTTTTCTTCCAATTCATCATAGTTAGTTTCTTATATAGTCTACCCCTTCTTAAGCTAAGTTAAATCTACTGAGCTCAGATGCTAAACTAAAGGACGACGCAATGCAGCAGCACAAAACAATTAACACAAACAACAAGGACAAAAAAATCCAAGTAACCAAAGCAAGCAGCAATAAATGTAATAACTTATACCTAAACATGACAAACCCACAAGCAGAAAAAATAGTACACTAAAGACAACAATGCAGATAAGACAAATGTATATTCACATCTTAATGTCTATGAAATTAAAGTGGCACACTACAAAAACTAATTCTAAAAAAATTACCATGTACTGGAAAAGAAAATTATATATGCAGTTACTGTTACTAGTCCCTTCTTATTGTTCTTTCCTTTCAAAGTGCTCCTTTTTTTGAAGAATGTGGATCATAAAATTATTATTTAACATATCTGTTGACAGAAAGTTTTCACATTAGCAAATGCATTTAATTTTATTTTATAAAACCAATGCTGTAACACAGCTGTAAAACAGATATCAAATGAAACAAGCAACTATGAAAGACAAAGCATAAAAATATCATTCAATAGTCATGTGACATTTCATAAGTTAGTACAAATTCTCTCAACTCTCGTAGAAAGACGTTTGTTATAATCAGGTGTCAGATGTAAGTATCTTTCTCAGTAATGAGCGTGTCGTATTTGCGGTGCTTTCTACAAAGGAATGTCAATAGCGAGGATAATGGCCTTTTTTTTTTACCTAATGGCTTTCTTTTGTCAGACGACTACCTCTCAGCTGGGCGCCCAAAACGCATTACGTCAAGGTCACTTACCTTTCTTACTGAAATATTTACGGCAGCAGTTTCCACTACAGTGACAGTATCATATAAAAAAATTTCATAGGTCAAGAATTTGCGTTACACATCTGTAGAAATAAAATCATTTAAATATAATAGTGTCCAAAAAAGTTTCACCAGCATTGTAATACATTACGCATTTACACACATTTCATAACTCTTAAAGTACGATTCTTGGTTTCCTACATCCTTTTTCACAAACCAGAGTCCCTAACCACTACTCATTATTCCTTACCTTATTGCACATATACATATTCGTCGACACTTTTTCAATATTTCATCGTAACAGATATGTAGCATAACCAAATAACTCACATAGCATCAGCTTAAACATACCTCAGTAGCATAATTCACATCGTCGTCGTAATAATATCATAACACCTCAGTCAAATTCTCAAAATCTCCGTAGCTTCCTCCAATAATTTCAAAACCTAAAATAAAATTCTCTGCTCATGTCAAAAGTGTCATCTGCCTCAAATGTACTTTAAAAATCGTGATCCCATACCAAATACACCATTCAAAGCTCTCATAGTATCACAATGGTTCTGAAAAAGTATGAACAGTTCACAAAGTACAGACAAAA
Source organism: Schistocerca gregaria (assembly GCF_023897955.1). Taxonomy (NCBI): domain Eukaryota; kingdom Metazoa; phylum Arthropoda; class Insecta; order Orthoptera; family Acrididae; genus Schistocerca; species Schistocerca gregaria. The sequence goes on from NC_064923.1 coordinate 306,795,540, forward strand.
TACAATTTCATAAGTGTGAAGTTATTCAACCGTGTAATTACGTAAACATCTGTCACTGAAGTAGTAAAATAAATATTTGTCTCTCTCAGTTAAATGATCAGATAGCTGTGTAATTCTGTGTTAGAGAAATATGGTACCGATGTGTAATGTTGTATAAGCAAATACCATATTAGCTAGGGCTCCTTGTGCTTGCCAAACACATGGTACACAAAGTAAGCGTGTACCCCCCTGACGATTAATGTAATTATACCCTCAGGTGTTACAGATTACAGGAATGGAGTGAAATGTATCACAGAAAACCTTTGTATCATTGTACTTCAAATATCTTTAAAAATAAATGTTTTAAGTACAAAATTAATCACTCAAATACGTGTACTGTAGCGCTAAACTGTGCGTCTTGTTGTAAGATAATCTCTGTGGAAGTTTCGTAGTTATAGTCCTCCGAAAGCTAAGTTCTGCAGAAGTCAATGTACTTACCTCCTGATAAACAATAGAGAAATGCTTTGCGTATAGATATTGTAGTTACTACGCTTATTGCCGTGATGAAGTAAGTACTGTACTGTAACGTATTGTTGTGCTACAGAAAAGGCTGTTTCATTGTAGCTATACCACAAAGTTACTACTAAAACATGTTTTCCTTTCCAGAAGAATTCAGAAAAACTGTGCAGATATAAAACAGATACACCGCAAAAGCACAGTGTAAATTGTGTCACACATTAGTAGCGTCGTGATATAATCGTGTACCTGTCAAATAAACCAAATTCTAAGTCATCTTTAATTTCACAGAAAGTACTTCAAATAAAGAATGTCTTTTCAACTAAACCAAAATGTAGCATTAAAATCTCATTAACAGTATATGTTCTAAGAATGTAAGCCTTACAGTCGTTACGTAATCCTGCAACTAACAAGCAAGAATGTACAAATAACAACACTGTGTCCTCTGTTCACTATAACAATGCATTCGTAATTTCTGTTTAAAAATGTTCCCTAGGTTCTAGACTGGATAGTTAACTTCAAAACATTGTTGCATGTTAACAGTTTCTCAGTGTGACAAAACATACTACAAATGTGAAGTGAAATGTTTTATGGCAAAGACAAACTTAAAAAGCAGATTATCATTCAATAGACGGTTTTACATGTAAAATGTTATGCAAACCTTTACTCTTCCTAGTACGCAGACTATCAAATGAAAAGCAATTATCATGTGATTACGTCGGTAAGGAATACTGGAATGTTGCTCAAGGTTAGCGCCTATGTTACTTTTCTCTGAGGCAGCCGGCGCACGCGGCTGCCTGCGGTGCGAGTTATTGTCTGTTTCTTTGTTGGCGCGGGTCGTTATTGGGATTAGGAGACCTAACTTCTACAAATTCACCTTGCCGAGAGAGCCCTGCTCTGTTTGAATCTCGCCAGTTCTGATGCAATTCAGGTCTGTCGTTACGATCATATCGTCTGTCGTCATGTCGGTAATTTCTGTAATTAATTTCTTGTCGGTCACGTGGCGGAGAATTTCTCCCTGAATCGTAACTGCGCGCTGGACCGTTGCGTCTGAAGTTATTCCGTCTCCCTTGATAATAATTATTTTGGTTTCCGTATTGTCTGTTTCTCTGATTGTCTCTGTGATAGTCACTACTGCGGAGAGGTGATCTTTCCCTGTAATTATTACTACTCTGCCAACGGTTGTCATACGGGTGGTGTCCGTTTTGGTCACGATTTGTGTTGTGAGAATAGAATTGTCGTGTCCAGTTATTATTTCTTTCATCGCGGAATTGCGACGGATGTGACCTGTAATTGTTGTGTTCCTGTTTTCGCGTTCCGCGATTGTCAGTGTCAATTTCTAATTCTTGTAAGAGTCCGTGAAAAGCTTCAATGTCGTCTTTGCAACGGCCTGCCAAAATAATATGCCGTAAATGTTCAGGCAATTTGATTAAGCAAATGCGGATGAGTTCTGACGGGCTGTATGGGTTTGAAAGATACTGATTCTTATGTAACATGTCTTCAAAATACTTGACAAAACTGGAAAATTCAGATTGTTCGAAATGTTTCATCATTATGATGCTATGTATTACTCGGTCTTGTGTAGCTTGAGACCAATATGCTGAGAGGAAGGCATGATAAAATTCTCCTTCACTATGACAATCGTGAATGACCGATCGCATTCTTACAGCTGGTTCATTCTCCAAGTAGCCACACATAAATTCTAATCTGTGCTCCAATGACCAGTTGAGAGGAAAACAATGAGAGAATTGATGGAGCCTCGCTTGTGGATGAATGTCGTTGCCAGAATTCTTAAATGTTTTGAATTTACATGCAGTAATGAACAGCTTATAGTCAAAATCATCGTGTCGGCGGGTAGCATATCGTTCATTGTTACGTCGTGTCGGCAGTTCCATCTCAAATTTCGGTGCACCTTGCCAATTTCTTTCACAATTTCCCGTGTTGGAGCGTGACTGTCCTCTGAAATACGTAATTCTTGTATTACCTGTGTCAGCTGATCTTGCACTTCCCGGATTTCTCTTTGGTGTTGTGTATTAATTTGATTCTGATTTTGTTTGAATTTCCTAATTTGTTCGCACTTTTCTGTATCATTCAGATCATCATCTACCTTTGTAGATAAGTTAGTGAACTGATCTGAAAGTTCGGCTACTTTCTCCGATAGTGAACACATTTCCTCAGTGTGTTTTTCTGAACCAAGTTTCAGAGTGTCCATTTGTGTTGAAATCGAATCTACTGTGTCCTTTAAGTTTTCCAGAGTTTTTGCAAGTTGCGTAAGCGAATCGGTAGATGCAACTAAGTCAATTTTAGCTTGCAAGGTGTCGTAATTTTCACGAACAACAGTTTGCAATTCTTTTATGGCTGCTTCGTGATTCTGTAATGCGTTTTCATGCCGCAAAAAAATAGGTTGAAAATGCTCACAAATTTGTGTTTTTACGTCATTACAGATTTTTTGACATTTCGATTCAATGTTACGTAACTCAGTAGTTAAATCTTCATGTGTTTGTTCAAGTGTGGTGTCTAACTTCCGAAGATTTTGTTCCATTGTGTCTAACTTTTGAAGATTATGTTCCATTGTGTCTACCTTTTGAAGCTTTTGTTGTGTTTGTCTCTGATTTTGTTCCATTGTGTCTAACTTTTGAAGATTTTGTCCCATTTGTTTCTGATTTTGTTCAAGCGTTGTGTCTAACTTTTGTAGCCTTTGTCCAATTTGTTGCATTAACTGTAATAACAGTGCACTGGTGTCTGAAACATGTTCCTCAGTGCTTTTCGGCAGTGCATTTGAACCGGCAATATTCGCATTTTGAAAAGCAGAAAATGTGTCTTGATTTATTTGAGAAAACGGTGAGGACGCAAAATGTGAATGTACAGCATTTGCAAGGTTGTGTTCTGTAATATCGGATTCCTGACGCGAGCTGTTGCCGACCGATCGATCGATAATGCTTCCCTGTTCACTAATTGTTTCACTGCCTACACCATTATTTGCAGCCCGCTCCATTTCCCTATGCGCTATTACCAAATTACTACTTTGAACGTTAGTGAATTCATTACATGGTGACGCTAACACACTGCTTTCGTCTTCACTGTCATTTCTCAGTTTACTTTGAAGCCTAGTGTTACGTTTTTCACAAGCCATTATTGTCACAATGTTTCACACAACAACACAGAAAAACACAATTTGAAGAACAAAAATAAGAGAACACATTAACATAGCACTGAATATAATATCTAGTTAATTGCAAGCGAAGCTGCGAAATATTTTGTGCAAATCTACATGCATGCCACAACTGTTTTACTGTACAACAATGAAAGACTGCAACTACAAAGGAAATTCTCTCTATGATTACGCGCTAGCAATAAACAAAGGCTACAGTAACTACACAAACTACAAGAAAAAAATCATAAGATTCCAGTGAGGTATCTGTGGCTAAGGGTCGACATATGAAACGTCCCCTTAGAACAATTATATACGACTGTGCTTAAACTGACACACAATATTTTTTAGCGCAACGCAATCTGACTTCCAAAAATTCCTACGAAAGAATGGCCCTGACTAACATTAACCTATACGTTTCACAAATCTCTTACCTCACTAAAATCTTCGTTACTCGAACTACTGCAATACAGCGAGCACCACTACTGCCAGCTAAATAAAAGATTCAAACTACTGAAGGCACTAACTACTGATAGGCATAGTTAGCGAATGAAAGATTTTAATAGAGAACAAACAATGTATTTACCTTAATAGTCATAATATATATATCAGTTCATGACACCAATTCTTACAAATTTCAAAACTCCGCCATCTCTCTCCCCACGTCCACCACTGCTGGCGGCTCACCTCCAACTGCGCAACGCTACGCGCTGTTAGCATCCAGCTGCCGCTGCCCGACACTACAATGGCAGACAACAATGCAAACTAAACACAGACTGCGCACAGCACAGCCAGTGATCTTCATACAGAGCGCTACGTGGCGGCGGCGTTACCAATAAAAAATCCTAAACAGCCTACTTACAACCTTTCTGAGAGATTCGATGAAGCATGGTATCTGGAGATATAAATGTGGGGAATTCCAATGTCTGTGTTTGAGGAGACTGTTCAGATGCAAAAATCAATACTAAGATCGAGGAAGATAACAGGGGTGCATCTATAAGAGACTATTTTGATGTCTCAAATTCCTCTTGAGCAGTATTATCCCTAACACAGACAGAATTTTTTCGTGTTAATTTACACAAAGTTGGCGTATCTGAAGCTTTGCTGTTAATGAAAGTGCGAAAAAAGTTTATCATTTCAAGAAAACTGTGAAGTTGCTTTTTAGTGTGAGGAACCTGGAAGTCATGGATTGCCTTTAGCTAATCAGGTTTGAATTCTGGATGATGAAATAAGATGGACTAAAAATTTGATTTTAGCTTGTCCAAAATGAGATTTTTCTGAATTTATTGTAACACCGAAGCTAGAGAACGAGTGAAGAAGTTGAGACAATATTTCATTATGCTGTTGCCAGGAAGAAACAGCAATGAGAATATCGTCCACGTAAGTGGTAATCCTGTCTTTCAAATGAGGTGACAACACATTATTTAGTCCACGGATAAAGGCTGCAGATGGGATTGTTCACCCAAAGGGGAGTTTGCAAAATTGGTAGAACTGACCAAAACAGAGAAAAGATGTGTATTTGCGGCAGCTGGGGTGAAATTCTATTTGGTAAAAACTGGACCGAAGATCTAAGGAGGTAAAAATAGATAAGCCGTGAAACTCTTGGAAGATTTCATCCAAAGTTAGTGGCCTATCCCTCTCTGGTATGACGATCGTATTGATCTGTCTTGAATCCAAAACAATACGAATTGAACCATCCCGTTTAGACACAAGATGTATTGGGGAAGTGTATGGACTGGTAGCACTTTCCATAATATTGTGAGGTACCATAGATTGCCTTTCCTGTTTGACTTTGTCATGGTGAACTAGCGGTATCGGATAAGGCGGAACAGCAAATGGGGTATAGGTTTTACTTGAAATTCATATAAAAATCTTTAATTGTGGCTGGAGCCGTGTCAGAAACATAGAAACATGGGAAAACTCAGTTAAAATGGCAGGTAAATCTTCCTTTTCTTCAACTGAAGCTGAATCAACTACCTTGATTTTCTCCTGAATAATGTTACCAATGTCTGGCTTCGTATCGTCATAGTCAATGTTTGGGGAAGGAACAAAAAATGACGTCAGTGTTATGTCCGACGGGAGCTGAGACTGAATGAAATTAATTTTGTTAATGTCTTGTTCTGCTTGCAACAAATGTCCAAAAAGAAGCAAACTTCATCATCACAAAGACGAATCCAATGATCTTCAAAATCTAAAATTACTTCATATTTGTTCAAAAAATCGATCCCCAGAATGACGTCTGTAGTGAGAAGCGGAACTATTAAGATGTAGCATATAAAAATGTGTATCGACTTGAAATTGCAGAAAACATTACTGTTTAATATCTATACTATTGCCAGGAATAGCACCACTGATCTTAGTATGCGAAAGCGGAAGGGTTGGAATGCTAGAAACAGTGGCGCGTTTTTGAAAAGTGGCTTCGCTAATAACCGAAATGGGATAACCCGAATCAAGGACTGCAGAGAATTTGTGTGTGCCTATCGAAATATTAATGAGGGGATGATGAACAGTTGGTTGTAGTTCGATTTTTTCCAGCAGAAGGTCCTCTCGTATATCGTCACAACGGATAACGTGTGATGTAAGATTTTCAGAAGACTCATGTCACAGCTCGCGCTGCAGCGAGCACACGGTAGGCAGAGCAGTTAGTTGCTATTGTTGGTGTTCTGTCTCACGCTGATGATCTCCATTTTTTCGTGGATTTGGTGGGCGAATTTCTACTAACTGTACTGTTCTACCTGATGAATTATTGAAATCGAGTCTGGGGATTAAACGGGAATCAGGCTGATGAAATGGTACTCGTCTGTCATTGCCGTAAGGCTGTTGGCTGTCATTGTTTTGTCATTAGTTATGACTTAGATAATTATCATTACTATTTGAAAAATTCTGTTGACTGTACTGATGAGTTGGTGGGGAATCAAAGATTTGTCGTCGTTGGTAGTAATCATTGGTTCCGTATGGTCGATGGCCGTTTTGGTGCCACATTTGGTTTCTTTGTACAAAAGAAGTGTTGGAATTATGACGCTGATTCTCCAAGTTTCTCTGGTTGTTACTGTTCCGCCGATTATTTTGTGGGGTATTGCCATATTGACCATTGTGGAACGACATTGTTGGAAGGGGATGATAATTGTGATTCCTGGATGGGTAGGCATTCACAACATTCTGCTGATACTGGGGTTGTGGAAGAAAGCGTCTTGCATTTCCATATTGAGGTCTATTATTCGGAAACTGCCTGCCGTTTTACGGAAACGATTGTCTCTATTCTTTTGTGTTTCCGGGAAAGAGTGTAGACTAGATCGTGGTTTGTGTGTTTCATCCAGTTCAAGAAGCTGTAAAAGTCTTCACGTTTTATGTGCGGTTCCCTGTCAGCAACGGAAATCTCAGTGCTCTAGGTATTTTTGAAATACGAAGCTGATTGAGACCGGAAGGGCTGTAAGGTTCAGTTAAATGTTGATTCTGTTGAATCGTGTGGTCAAAATATTGTGTCAAAGTGCCAAATTGTGAGTTATAAAAAGGTGGTATATCTAGCAACTGATCTTTTATGTCACGCTGTGAAGTGGGATTCCAGTAAGCATCAAGAAATTGTTGTTGGAATGACTGGAAAGACAAACATTGCCGTGCAATGTATCTCATTCGTGCTGCTGGTTCGCCCTTAAAGCACCTGCAGACAAGTGCTAATTGATGTGCCACTGGCAAATTTAGAGGAAAAGTGAATGAAAATTGCTGAATTCAATCAGGAGGATGTAAATCATTCGAGTTATTGCGGAACGTTTTAAATTTCTTATCGACAGGAGGTGTTGGTAATCAACATTGTCTTGGCGTGGAAAAGAAGGAGCATAATGGGACAAAGGAACCTTACCTGGGAAGGTACTACTTTGTACAGGATAATCTTGTGCACATGGAGCCTGTAAAGATAAGAATGGGGCCTGTTGTTGCTGGTATGCAAACGGATTTTCCTGCTGTTCTGGGACAAAATTACAACCCGCACTGTCATCCTGCAATTGTTGCTGATTATCGGAGAGTTTACCATTAATTGATTTGACTTCTCGTTTTTGCTGTTCATTAACAGTGATTTGTTTACTCTTAAATTTAGCCAGAGGTTGGTTTTCAGTTGTCTCTGAAAAGGGGCCTGGGGTTGTCTGATCTAATTCATTTTGTGCTTGAGTTTCCAGAGCAACTAATCTTTCTCTTACGTTTTCTAATTGTGAGTGGAATTGCTCACCCTGTTTACTGACCTTTGTTTTAAGTTGAGTTACGTCAGATGTCAGGGATTGGGTACATTATTCTAAGGCCTGTATGTGCTCAGAATGAGCAGCGGATGTTTGTTGCAACTTTTCTATAGACTCAGGTGGAAGTACTGCATTGATTCTGTCCCTAAGGGCAGTAGCGTCGCGCTTATGCATTTCAATGATATCCTGTAATTTATTGTCAATTACTGGTTTAAATGTGTCGATAGTATGCGTTAATTTCTGAATGTAACCGGTAAGGTATTCATCACGTAAGGTACTCATCACCGGTAAGGTATTCATCACGTCTGCACGGTATCGAGCAAATTGTTCATCACGTTTAGGATTGTCTGCACAGTATTGAGCAAATTGTTCCTCACTCGATGTGTCACGTTCGCTCAGTAGTCGAAAAAAATAATCTAATTTATATTCAGCTAGAGCTGCGGATGTCACCTCAGGAGTTTGGGTGTTGCAACTCATATTGCTGGAGAGGGTTGCTAAAAACTATTGGAGAATTCTCAGATGAAGCAATTTCTCTGTCTGTGCAAGAATATTGCAAGGAAATTGGTTGTCAGTATCAACCGCATGCCTTTCTGAAGGTTGAATTAATCTGAACGAATCATGGGAAACTGTTTCTAATTGGCTTACTACGTTCTGATAATCCGAAGGCAGAAGAGGAACCGATGCGGAATTTTGTGACTGTGGTACCATTACTTACTGCAGCTTTGTTGTCTAATTCATGATCACTTTGTGAAGTAGGACGGTTAGCCGACAAAACTAGGTCATTGGCCGGCTGTTGTTGGTTACGCGATTTTGAGGAGCTGCGTAACTGCATTTTATCACACTGTGGATTTGCTTTGGGCATCTTGAGGGAGACAATATGGCGGACAGTATCACAAAATGGTCTTAATTCATAAGATGATATTTTGTACACAAAAAGTAAAAGAATTAGAATGGACACACAAAATCAGTATAAGCAGAAGCTAGAGCTAAAATAAATATTCACAAGCGTAGCAGGGAACTCAATATTACGCAACTAGCGATGCAGCGCAGAGCTGAAACAGTGGTTTAGCAGCAAACGCAATATTACGCAACTAGCAATGTAGCGCCCATTTGAAACAGTGGTGGCGAAAGGAATGCTCGAAAAAAAAGTCCACAGTTACAGAAAATATATCCAAGAACGCCGCGGCACGGGATATCGCCAAGTGAAAGTATCTAACCAAAATTGTTCCCTTTTTAATTTGTGAAAGAATCAATGTTAAAATTGTTTCAAATTCATTATTCAACAAACCTGCAACTGACTGCGCCGACGAACTTGATGCTTTCACTCTACCATTTTGCCAGTAATGAAAGATGTATGCCGGCCGCGGTGGTCTAGCGGTTCTAGGCGCTCAGTCCGGAACCGCACGACTGCTATGCTCGCAGGTTCGAATCCCGCCTCGGGCATGGATGTGTGTGATGTCCTTAAGTTAGTTAGGTTTAAGTCGTTCTAAGTTCTAGGGGACTGATGACCACAGATGTTAAGTCTCATAGTGCTGAGAGCCATTTGAACAATTTTTTGGAAAGATGTATTTGCCTCGACAATCAAGTTTAAGAGAATAATGCCGTTTGTGCAATGGCATTAAGATGGTACTGAAAAATTAGCTCTTGTCCCTGATGTTTACTTAATGATATTATATCTTGTCTTGAAGAATGCCAGTTGTGCAATGGCATAAAATTTGTTTTTCGAAATAACTTTGTTCTCATAACTTTAGTTATACCAAAATCGATTTCAAACCATGAACTGCACATATATATTTCATAGAGGCCTCATTTTTTTACGTTCTTTCATTGGTGGGTAACTTTACTTTACTACTCATTTTCATATTCAATACAAGCAAAGGATGTAGATTATGATTCAGGCCGTTAGATTTAAAACAATGTTGATCTATATATATATATATATATATATATATATATATATATATATATATATATACTGTTAAAATTTTAAGTCATACACAAAACCTACCATTTGCAACATCTTTGTAGCATGAATCACTCTTACAAAATAATTTACAAAACGCTTACTGTGTCAAACCTTGGACATACAAATCCTAACTCTGAACATTACCTAACAGAAACCATTTTGAAATCATTATATATCTTCTCTCATTTACATGCTAAGGTTTGCTTAGGGTAACTGCGCAACGATCGCGGCTCTTACCTTGAAGCTGTCCGCACACGTCTGCTTCCTGCGGGCACGTGACTGCGACTCCCGAGTTTTTTACTGCGCGCACGCGGCTGTCTTAACCATCAAAGATCCTCCTACTCAAAGATATTATACTCATTCCATATTGCGGTTGGAAACTACCGACTTTATTTTCTGGATCTACCCTGATCAGACCTTAGCACATACCTTTTAAGGAGAAGGGTCCGGGGGCTAGGACGTTTGTTAAGACATGAGATAATGACTTTCATGGTACTAGAGGGAGCTGTAGAGGTCAGAAACTTTAAAGAAAGAAAGAGATTGGAATATATCCAGAAAGTAATTGACATGAAGAGGTTGGCACAGGATAGAAATTCGTGGTGGGCCGCATCGCGGCTGAAAAAGAAGTGGTGTGACATCCACTTATGCGAGAGACGTTTTTGATCCAGAAAAGAAATCGTGATGTCACATTTCAATGTCGAAAATTTAAGTTTGATGAAAGTGTTCGCAAAATCGATACTGGAAAGAGATAATTTCTCTGCATCGTACCCTACGTCGCAAATGGATTTTCTATTCTCTTTATCATTCCCTGGCGACTACTGTAGCCGTTGGGCGCTCGGTTGCAGCAGATTTCGAGAAGAGGCTTCCCTATCCAAATAAGCGAGGACCGCGCGGCAGGCTGGCTGCGCGGCTGTGTATCACACAGCCGAGCACCGCACTTGGTGTAAAATTGGCCGCTGTGTTCCGAAAGCTCATTCCCCACTCCCGCGCTGTACGAGCCCCGTGCCAGATGTTTGAGGGACTGCAATTTCCTGCGCCGACCAGGCTGATTTCCATTCTTCATCAGATACCGGCGCTCATTAATCAAACGGAGATAGCAGTCTAAAATTCCCGCCTCTTGCCGTAGCCATCCTTATTTAGAATGAAACGCAGGTGCGCTGCTATTTCAGATTCCTCTGTCTTAATTACGCTGTGTGTATAACAATTATAGCGGAACACATTTGCGCGGCGTAATCGCAGTGGTGATCGCACTCACCTCTTTCCGTTGTGACTCACATGAAACAAATTTTAACACTCATTCGTACATTCTGCTTATCCAACCCCATTTCACGACTAAAAGCTAAAAACGAAAATAGCCGCGTCCACCAAAAACAAACGCAGCTACTGTCATCATCGCTCGGTCCTAATTACGAAACCCGAATGAATCAGGACATTTCATTTCATATCTTAATTGATCTGTGCTGTGTACAACGATAAATCCGATTACCGTCGGCGGTAAGTGCGAAGTTTGTAGGGTAATGTCGTCCACAGTACATACACCTCTAAGAGAACACGTGTTGCGTGATTACTGTCCAAGGAGGGTCGGACGAGTTACGAGTAATGGCAGCTGTTACCTATCGTGCTAACATGTGGCATCACCATAGTAGCAGTAAACGCATTCGAAAGACCATAGCAAACAATACCGAAATGACCCGAAAGATGGCTACGCATGCAAGGAAGGTTCGGTATCAGCGCGAGAAACATTCGCTGTGAGTTTGTCCGTGCTACAAGATCGAAGTAAGCAGAGTGGAACAGCGTCAGTACGCGAAAACTGCAGACAGAAATGCTATTCTGTGCCATGCGGCATTGCCAGCCGCTTTGGGTGACAGGGCACTGGTCTAGCGAACAGTTGCGCGTTGGATGGAGGCTTCCCGGTGTTCACACGCAGCGGCGACGGGCTCACGGTGGAGTGGCAGTCCCATGTCCGCCAGCGCTGACCTGTCCTTGGCTTTTATTGAAGTGTATAAAGAGGACCGACGTTTTACTGTGCAGGACTTATTGACGCAGCGGGTACGTTGAGGGCGGCAGCGTTCGGCATTTTATGGCACTACGTGAAGCTTCTGGATATACGGATGCATTTTGGTGTCTGTGGTCCACTTTTTTCGACATAACATCTGTGTTGAGCTGACGTTAGAATTTTAAAATCGTTGATAACATTTGTCTCTTGAGGCGGAACGAATGGGAAACTTTTTTGTAAATATTTTCATGTGGTGGAGTGAGCTTATTTCTTGGGCGTCCACAGCTGTTACAAATCAGCCCCATTTCAACCCCCTTCGGAAATTGTGTCTTAAAGGAATTGTCAGACGGAGTGATGGAGCTATCGATTATTTATTTAATATATTTTAAATACACTACTAGCCATTAAAATTACTACACCACGAAGATGACGTGCTAAGGGCGCGAAATTTAACAGACAGGAAGAAGATGCTGGGATATGCAAATGATTAGCTTTTCAGAGCACTCACACAAGGTTGGTGCCGGTGGCGACACCTACAACATGCTGACATGAGGAAAGTTTCCAACCGATTTCTCATACACAAACAGCAGTTGACCGGACTTGCCTGGTGAAACGTTGTTGTAATGCCTCGTGTAAGGAGGAGAAATGCGTACCACCACGTTTCCGAGTTTGATAAAACACGGATTGTAGCTTATCGTGATTGCGGTTTATCGTGTCGAGACATTGCTGCTCGCGTTGGTCGAGATCCAATGACTGTTAGCAGCATATGGAATCGGTGGGTTCAGGAGGATAATATGGAACGCCGTGCTGGATCCCACCAGTCTCGTATCACTAGTAGTCGAGATGACAGGCATCTTATCCGCATGGCTGTAACGGATCGTTTGCAAGAAAACAACTATCTGCACGGACAGTTTGAAGACGTTTGCAGCAGCATGGACAATCAGTTGAGAGACCATGGCTGCGGTTACCCTTGACGCTGCATCAGAGACAGGAGCGCGTGCAATGGAGCACTCAATGACGAACCTGGGTGCACGAATGGCAAAACGTCATGTTTTCGGATGAATCTAGGTTCTGTATACAGCTCATGATGGTCGCATCCGTGTTTGGCGACATCGCGGTGAACGCACATTGGTAGCGTGTATTCGTCATCGCCATACTGTCTTATCACCCGGTGTGATGGTAGGGGGTGCCATTGGTTACACGTCTCGGTCACCTCTTGTTCGCATTGACGCCACTTTGAATAGTGGACGTTACATTTCAGATGTGTTACGACCCGTGGCTCTACCCTTCATTTGGTCGCTGTGAAACCCTGCACGACCGCATGTTGCAGGTCCTGTACAGGCCTTCTGGATACGGAAAATGTTCAACTATTGCCCTGGCCAGCACATTCTCCAGATTTCTCACCAATTGAAAACGTCTGGTGAATGGTGGCCGAGCAACTGGCTCGTCACAATACACCAGTCACTACTCTTGATGAACTGTGGTATCGTGTTGAAGTTGCATGGGCAGCTGTACCTGTACACGCCATCCAAGCTCTGTTTGACTCAATTGCCAGGCGTATCAAGGCCGTTATTGCGGCCAGAGATAGTTGTTCTGGGTACTGATTTCTCAGGATCTATGCACCAAAACTGCGTGAAAATGTAATCACATCTCAATTCTAGTATAATTTATTTGTCCAATGAAGATCCGTTTATCATCTGCATTTCTTCTTGGTGTAGCAACTTCAATGGCCAGTAGTGGATTTTTCACTCAATTACGAGCCAACGCGTTGCCATCTTTGCTTCTATCCGACTCATCGAGAACCTCTGTCAGCTCCTACAACAGTAGCGGCTCACGTGAGTCAAAATGAGATCACAGTGATAAATCTCTGATGCTGCACCTTATTTTTGATATATCACTAAATATTTACTTGAAACGGACTTCATGTACGGTCATCTACTAGAGGTAGACAGCAGTAAAATATGTTATAGATATAGACAGTTATTCAGAACGACAATAGCGAAAAATTCAAAAACATTAAACTTCACATTTAGGCGCAGAATTCTGTTGCGGTCAAATGCATTATCCTACTGTTTAAAATTTTCTGTGAAATCGTACTTAAGAGAGAACACAGTCTCAAATGAAGTTTTATTTTGTATGTCAACCGGAGTTAATAAACTTCCAATTGAATAGTTTTGTCATAGACGTTAATTTGTACCAGTCGGTATCTACATGGTGTGAGAAAAAACAGAGCTTGACTGATACTAATCTGTAAACTACATTAGAAAAAATGCAATAAAAATTTTAGGTCAGCGATTCCTTATGATATTTATTTTTACACAAAAGTCGCTCAATAATACTTGTAACTGTTGACAGTTTATACGTCGGCAACATTACGCAAGAAAATCCACGTACATTTATGCACAACCATCCTGATGACAGAGTACATGTCACAAGCCATATTCCGGTTGACGTATCACATAGATGCTCAATTTTTGTTAATGGTGCACGTTAGTTTATAAATCCATTGTTCCGCAGTAAAAGGGTGATAAGTATTGGCATAGAAAAACGTAACTTGTGAACAACTTACCTATATATATCCTTATATAAATTTAATTGTAATTTCATACTTCTATCTGTTTTAAGCGAGCTTGCATATGATGATGATGACGATGTTCGGTTTGTGGGGCGCTCAACTGCGCGATCATCAGCGCCCGTACAAAGTCCCAGTTTTTACACAGTCCAGTCTGTTCACTGTCGCTAATGATGACGATGATGATACGATGGGGCCATCACAAACAACCAGTTCCGGGTTAGAGAAAACACCAACCCGGCCGGGAATCGAACCTGGAACTCAGTCAAAATGTGCGTGTGTTTGTGTGTTACATTACCTAGGTCATAAACAAGAGAAAACGTGGGGCTGCCTGTGTATAAGTTCAATAATAGCATCAGTGTAGTCTCTAGTACTGAATAATCTTTGGACGAAAGCGTAGCAGGGGAACTTGTACCATTTCAAATGTTTGTCACTGGCTGGGACACAAATTAGCCAGTTACTCATATTTAAGTGATCGTTGGGGATAGTCATTCATACGAAAGCGGTATCAGTTGCAGTGTTATTTAATAAGATAGACGGGCATATTATTAATGATAATGAATCGTATAAAGTAAAGGGCCTTTGTTAAAAAACAAAAAGCTGTTTTTCGTCCTTCTTCCTTGGCCACTTTTCTAGTAAGTACAAAGCTATTACTTGAAAGATCTGTATAGGGAAGGTAAAATCTAGTAATATAAGAGATAATCACACAGCTCTCATCAGACTACGAAAGGGAGACGAAGTATCGACTGTAATGCTTTGTTGCCACAGTTGTTGTCTATATGATCGACAACATGGATGGACAGCAATCTCGTAGGGTGCTGAGAGATAGTGCGATCCAACTGGCTAACAAATATAGGGGCATGGTTTTCAATTAATGTTCTCAATTTGTTCAAAAATGGTTCAAATGGCTCTGAGCACTATAGGACTTAACATCTGTGGTCATCAGTCCCCTAGAACTTAGAACTACTTAAACCTACCCAACCTAAGGACATCACACACATCCATGCCCAAGGCAGGATTCGAACCTGCGACCGTAGCAGTCGCGCGGTTCCGAATGAGCGCCTAGAATCTCAATTTGCCATTTTATTTCATTGGTAACGTTAACCTATCGGTTGGTGACAGCTTATAGTGTCAAACTACTCCGTTATACCTTAACTGAATTTTAATCTTCTATAGTTGATACATTGTTCAACACACTGACGGAAAAAAGAGAACACCAAAAGTAATTAATGTAGAGTAATGAAATTTCGGGAATACATTAGTCTAGGTAACAATTTAAGTGATTAATAGTGCAAGAACAGAGGTTAATGTAAACCCATTGCAAATGTGAAATGCTGAACGTTAATAAACGATGTAACTGCCAACATGTCGAATGAAGGCATGCAGAAGTGCATGCATTGTGCTGTACAGGTACCAGATGTCAGTCTGTAGATTGGAGTTCCATGCCTCTTGCAGTTGGTTAGTCAATACAGGGACGATTATTGCTGGTCGAGGATAACAATGGAGTTGTCGTCCGATGATGTCCAATATGTGCTCGATTAAAGGCAGATGTGGTGACAGAGCAGAACCAAGCAACATATCGACAATATTCAGAGCATATTGGGTTACTACAGAGCTACGCGGGGGAACGTTGTCCTGTTGGAAAACACCACATGGAATGCTTTTCATGAATGGCAGCACAGTCGAATTACAATATTACTGCAAATTAGCGGTCAGGGTGTGAGGGATAACCACAAGATTGCTCCTGTTGTCATACGAAATCGGACGGCAGACTCGAGGTGCAGGTCGAGTGTGTTCAGGGAGCAGACAGGTTGGTTTCAGATCCGCAACTGGCCCCCTTCTGTCCAGAAGCGGCCATCAGTGGAACTTAGACAGAACAAGCTTTCATCAGAAAACACACACACCCTGCGCTCCAATGAGCTCTCGCTTGACACCACTGAAGTCGCAAGTGGCAGTTGTCTGGAGTCAGTGAATGCACGCTACAGAGCTTCTAGCACGGAACTGTTCTCGAAGTAACCGATTCGTAACAGTTCGTTGTCAGTGCGGTGTCAATTGCTGCTCCGATTGCTGCTTCAGGTGCAGAACACGATGGTGTTCCCTCTCGGTGTGCCACGTGGCCATCAGTGTCTTCCTGCGACTACCACTGGCTGCAATCAATTACAGTGGATACAACACTGTGAAGTTTCCTGCAACATCGCAGGAGGAACATCCAACTTCTTGAGCCCTATTACACGACCTCGTTCAAACTCTGTGAGGTGTTGATAATGGCGTCTTTGTCCCCTTGGAGCTGTTCTTGACTAACATGAACTCACCACACCCAGTCTCAAAGGTAACTAAGGCTCACGACCGTTACAGGATGTATTTAAGGCAAGCCTGATTTGCATGCTCATAGTGGCGTTACTACCGCCACTCTTATGCGACTGGCGCGAAATGTCAACAGACATCATCTTTCAGATGTAGAAACAGGCCTACCAATTTTATGTTATGTCGCATAACTCCTTCTTGGTGATGCGCTTTATTCCGTCAGTGTATTTTGTCGTTCTAGCCATATGCCGCCTCTGTTTTTTGTTGGGAACACTACCTGCTTCGTTAAGGTTACTGGCAATTAGCACGCATGAATTAGCTCATACGTAGCATTGTTTTGTTTTTATCCTAACAGTACCGAAAACTGCAGTGCTTCACAAAGGCTAAATATTCATATGAATAGGATATAAATCCTAATCTTTATCTCCTGCTCTCTCTGTCTATCCCCTAGAACCCCTTCTCCCTGCCCTCCCTCCCCCCCCCCCCCTATCACTGCTCCTCCCACACTCTCTGTACATCTCCTCCTCCACCCTCTCTCTATATATCCATTTCCTTCTTCCCCCTCTGCCCATTTTTTCTTCTCTCCAGTTTTTGACCTTGAGCTTTGTTTACTGTTACTGTCAGCGAATCCTTAATTAGGAAACGAAGTTGTTGAAAATGAAAGGGTAAACTGTATACATGGTACCACAAAATTTTTCTTGCTCCTGCCTCTATGACGAAGGTAGCTTCAGTGACATTTCACACAGTGTTAACTTTCGAAAGGGTAGAATTACGAAGTTTCGGAGTATTTAGATTTCGTAGCAGTATTTTAATCATAAGCCGGTAAGCCATAAATATAACTATCTTGTTTTCTGTTAAAACCAACTGCGAGGAAGAAAACAAACAGTACATTGTTATGTATACAATTTTTGTTTAAAATTATGTATGAGGAAAAAAAAATGTGTCTAACGTTATATGCTCTGCCATCATCTTTGAAATCGAGTACTGGAAAGGAAATAGAACCGCATATTTTCACGGCATAGCACAGCATAATTTTTCAATTCCCACTGTCTCTTATAAGTGACAACCTGTACAATGCAGTTTAATAAGGTACACAGCCTTTTTCTGTCTGAATACGAGGGCGAGTCAAATGAAAACCTTAAATTTGTAATAACAAATCGAAAGTTCGCGCCGTTATCCTGTAAGTTGGTAAGAGTGCTACAAACAGCGTGCAGAATCGCCTGCAGGTGGCAGCATAGTGCAGATGCACACATTCCGTCGCAGTATCAGTATATAGATGGCCGCCCCACTTGCGACTTGCATCAGGGAAGAACAGCGTTCTGTTATTCGGTTTTTATGTAGTGAAGGTTGAAACCTACTGAAATTCTTCGACGAATGAAGGTTCAGTACGGTGTTACATGTTTGTCACAGCAGCAAGTCTACGAATGGAATAGGAAGTTCGCAAATGGTGTGACTTCAGTGGAAGATGCTCCTCGTCCAGGTCAGGCACAACGAGTTGTGATTCCACAGAACATTGCAGCAATTGAAGCCATAGTGAAGGAAAACCGCTGAGTGACACTGAATGACATTGAACCATGTTTACAGATTAGTCATGGGTCAGCACACCACATTGTGCATGATGTGCTCCAGTTTCACAAAGTGTCTGCAAGATGGGTGCTACGACAGCTGACTCCTGAAATGAGAGAATGACGTTTTGATGCGTGTGAAAAACTTCTTCGGCGCTTTGAACAAGAAGGTGATGGCTTCCTTGCAAGAATCGTTAGTGGGGACGAAATCTGTGTTCATTTCCACCAACTGGAAACGAAGAGAGCGGGCAAGGAATGGCGCCATTCCTCATCACCAAAACCAAAGAGGTTTCGAAGTGAACCATCAGCAGGGAAGGTTATGCTGACTCTCTTTTGGAACGAAAAAGGCGTTATTTTGGAGCATTACATGTCTAGAGGGACCACTGTCACCGTGTGTCATAGACAGATCTCCTAAAAAATCATCTGCGGCCTGCAATCAAATCAAAGAGACGTGGATTGCTGTCAGCAGGTGTCCTTTTGCGACATGACAATGCAAGGCCCCACACTGCCCGTACAACAGTTGCAACAATCACAGACATGCATTTTGAGCGTCTTTCTCATCCACCATACTCACCAGACCTTGCCCCAAGTGATTTCCATATGTTTGGGCCACTCATGGATGCAATGGAAGGAAAGAAGTTCTGTTCTGATGAAGAGGTACACCACGCGGTGTATGAGTGATCGTGCCGACTACCAAAATAATTTTTTATATAGGTATTTATGCAGTTTGTAAGCGCTGGAGGACTTGCATTGAGCGTGGGGGAGGTTATGTTGAAACGTGATACAGCTTTGTACCACTTCTGCACAATAAAGAATATTTTAAAAAATATTAAAATTTTCATTTGACTCACCTTCGTATTTAGTAGAATATTGTCGAAAATTTTCAGGTACATGGGTCAAAAGTTTTTTATAAAAACGTTTCCCCCCCAACCTCTCTCTCTCTCTCTCTCTCTCTCTCTCTCTCTCTCTCTCTCTGTCTGATGTTGATGAGCCAAAACATCAAGATCACCTACTTAATTGGGTGTTGGTCCACTTCTGAAACGCAACTTAGCAGTTATTCTGAGCGCAATGGATTCGACATGTACTTAATAGGTTTCCGGAGGTTTGTGGCACCAGATGCATACGCACAGCTCACGCACTTCCTGTAATTTACGGGCGATGGTTTATGGGTGCAGAGCTGGCACACGACAGCGTCCCATATGGGTCTCATGGGACTCAGATAAGAAGAATGTGATAGCCAAGATATCGACGTCAGTTCATATAATGCTACCCAGACCATGTCTGCACGATTCTAGCCTTGTGATAAGAACGGTTATCTTGTTGGAAGATTCCGTCACTGCTGAGGAAGACATCAAGCATGAACTGTTCACGAAATCCAAAGCTGTCATCGTCCTTACGATTACTACCGCAGACCCCATCTAGACCCAGGTGAATGTATCCCATTACATAATACTGCTCCCACCGCCCTGCGTCCGTGGCGCGCTGTGTGCTTCGAACAGCCGTTCGCCTGGACGACGATTTTACATTTTTTTAAACAATAAACGGGTTCATCCGACCAGGCGAGACGATTTCATTTATCCGCTGTCCAATCTCGATGAACCCAAGCCCACTGTAATCATAACTGACCATGTTGTTGGATCAAAATGGGAACATGTAGGGGTCCTCTGCTGTGGAACTTTATTTTCAACACTGTGCTTTGAACGATGTGCTCCAAAACACTTGTGCCTGCGCTGTCACCGCAGTCAGTCGTCAGAGCTGTCACCGATTGCAGCTGTCTGGTTCGGAGAGCGGGCAAGCGGCCGATCCGTATGTTCCGTTATGAGGTATTGGCTTCCAGCTTCTAATTCCTATTCGTGGTTTCAGAATTCTTCAACCATTTTTCACAGATGCTCACGACACTAGCACACGAACAGCCGACATGCTCGCTCCAGAGCACTGGGCTACAACAATCTGGATTTTTGCCAAGTGGCGTAAGTCCGTAGATTACCGCATTTGCGCCAGTTTTCCGATCCACCATTCGTGTCTGCTGTGCTCGTTTAATTCTCTTATCGCGTCATGTGTCCTTAATGTCACCAGGCAGCATACAACTTCATAGTGGGTAGTGGTCATAAGGTTTTCGTCCATCAGTGAAGAATTGTCCGTTATCCTGCTGGAAGGTGCCATCGCTGTTGAGGAAAACATCAAGCAATAGGTGTTATTAGTGGTCCGTCCGACCATCTGTTAGGGTATCGTGTAGAAGTCTAAATAATGCTGGGCAACAACTTTTCTAGATTTTTGGCAACCATGCTAAACGACGACTTGTCATTGTATGGTAGTACAAATTAGGTTTATGGCTAGTTGATAAAATGAGAGACCCGTTTACGAGTGGCGGTATGCCAGTCAAATTTCGTAGTTTTGCTGATCATAGTTTCATCTAGTGTTGTATTCTGCTACTGGACAGGTGAACCTGTCCAGTACAAATGCTCGCTGTTTGGAACTTTGTGTGTGTGCGCGCCTGCCTGGCGCCTGCCTGTCTGGCACATCCTGACTGCTTGTTCAGGGCGGCCAGGTAGTTTGGGTACGTCGAAGCGTAATCCTTCCCGGAAGCTTTACAATGAGCGGAACATGTTGTGTCGTGTATCGCACGAACATTTGTGAGAGTCAAATGAAGGTGATTTGTGTATCAAATTACTGGTTTCCTTTTTAACTAACTGAATAGATATTAGAGCGGTACAGGGACTCTCCTCGTATTGTACACTAAAAACTTAAATGCACTAATGCAGGAATCAGTGGCTTGCAAATGAACAGCTACTTTGCATGAGGGCTTAATTATAAAAATGAAAATGCAATAATTTTAGTAGCTTTGTATCCGGTTACGAAGTTCTGTAAGCGGTTGGCCCTGACAATTATTAGTACGCAATATGACTGCATAAAATAACAATAAAGAATGAAGGGAAATTTCCGTTAACACAATTGATTAATTAAGTCCCCAGCAACTATAAAAGCTACGAAACAACCAAGCAAAAGTGTAACTGTTCTGTGTGTGGTAGTGTGGTTCAATGTACATGTATCTGGCACGGTTCTTCCTCAATACGACAAGAAATTTTAAACACCACCTACAATGTATTGAAAAACCTCAAATACTATAATTGCACATAGAAACCAGAATTACAAGTCTAATACATGAACACAAGCCAGATGCTTTGTCTACTGACTCTGTGACCAAGAGGCAGTATTATCAGATTTGAAATAAAAGAAAGGTTTTTAGTACCTCCATATATATCGACGAAAAATACACTGTGATCATTGCAACGTCTTCCATATATACATTACACCAACCGAACAGCATCTACACTCTCGCCCAACAGAACAATAACTGCACACGACATGGTCTCAACTAGTACTGCTCCCGACATCCTCACAACAAGCACTGCCCACGGCAACCTCTGAACTACAACTGCCGCAGTGGAGGCGGCGCAATAATACTCTTTGGCACAATCTCTCGCGCTGTGACTCGGTGTAGCCACCTTTCAAGTTACACCCATAGTTTGAGTAGTAGCTCTGCTCTAAGGAGTGAAGTGCTTGTGCAGAGACAGCGTGCTAGGCTTAGGCATAAAACTTTGGTACTTGACAATGATGTGTAACTACCTTCAGGTGAAAGAGCCCACACAACAGCCGCCACAGTAGCAGAGTCTGCTAATGCACTCTAGTGTGGTGGAGCGCAATTGACAGGGACAAACAGGTTCGAATCCTGGTAAAAGAATTTGTAAATCTGTGGTACAGATCTTGTGGGACCAAACTGCTTAAGTCACCGGTCCGTAAGCTTACACACTACTTACTCTAACTTAAACTAACTTGCGCTATGGACAACACACACCCACGCCCGAGGGAGGACTCGAACCTCCAACGGGGGGCAGCCGAGCGGAGCGTGACAAGACGCCCAGCCAGCACGGCTACCCCGCGCGGCGAATCCTGGTGGTGAAGAAGCTGTTAATCTCAGTATTTCATCACAAGTGGAGCAGATATGTTGGCGAGCAGATCCTGATCAGCAGACTTTAAGCCAGTATTCTGAATAAATCCCAAACCTCTTCATAATGTGACCTTACTGAGTGGTCACGTGGCACTCTTGTTGGTAACCCAACCGTCTGATGGGTACGTTGAGCACGGCGACCCCCTTGCTATTATTCGAAAGAGTCAGGATATTTGTAGGCACCAGGTTCCCTCTCCCCTATCGTCGCCATGAATAAAGTGAACATAAACACGCAAATAACCTATATACAAACTCACTATCGTTACCTGTACGTGAGACAGTTATACCTGAGAAACATGAAATGGACGCTGCCCACGTAGTGTCAATTGGAACGGCTTGTAGCAAGTCCTCAGTCACGTGCTTCATCATCAACATCATCACTAACGTAGCCATTCGTGCTCAGTCAGAAAATGTAGTTGTTTTGAGTTCTCGCTCAAATAAACAACAATGAGGTTAAATAAAACAGTTATTGAATTTTCAGAATTTTTATTTCTTATTAATGTCCTTACAACAATAGTAGATGTACAAAAGTAACATCACTGTTTCTATTTCACTTTTTCCTGATCAAGCATCCACCTTCACGATGACTTTTTCAAGCCATTCATATACTGTCTGAAAGAACAAAAACACGTTTATTCGTAACACATCCCGTTTGCATATGTATGTTTTATCAACATATGCTGAAAAACGTATTGAACATTTGCTGTGTGATAATTAATCTATATCTGTAAAGTAACGAGGCAAAGTAATGTAAAGCGACATTGCAACATCATTTCTGGGTAAAACAG
The DNA here is from genome assembly GCF_023897955.1 of Schistocerca gregaria. NCBI lineage: Eukaryota > Metazoa > Arthropoda > Insecta > Orthoptera > Acrididae > Schistocerca > Schistocerca gregaria. The sequence goes on from NC_064923.1 coordinate 306,818,612, forward strand.
AGGTTTAGAATAAACAGTGACTTGATAAGAATTTATTAGATTGTAACATCAACAGAAGGAGCACAGCAAAAACATATTGGCATCTAAGTGGAGAAAAAAAGTCGAAGACCTTACCGCCAGACATTTATTTTAGAAGTACATTGGATCATGCACACAGGGGTATCTGGAAAAAGTAATGAAGAGAGTGATGTACATATTATTCAAGTATTGTAGTACATCGTGTATAGATTTCGTAATTTGATATGTTTGTGATCTTTGCCCATGGTAAGAATTCAGAGGCGCTAAGCGCGCGAAATTTAAAATATTTTCTCGTGGCACTACGAATAATATTATATGAAGTGAATCGGCGTTTAATAGCGCCACTATTTTGCTGCCGTTCGTCAGGTAAGCAATTTTACGAATTACATTTACGATCTTCAGATGAATAAATTATTGTTATAGTTCAAATTTATAAACACTCGCTGCTTATTTATGGCCATATCTGAGTCACTGATGCTAATAGAATATTAACTAACAAGAGAAGTAATCTTGCTGTTTATGAAATATATAATGTGTGGTGTATTTGTCATTCGGTCTAGAGTGAAATGATCTGAGACTGTTCAAAATGGCTCGGAGTACTATGGGACGTAACTTATGAGGAGATCAGTCCCCTAGAACTTAGAACTACTTAAACGTAACTAACTTAAGGACATCACACACATCCATGCCCGAGGCAGGATTCGAACCTGCGACGATAGCGGTAGCACGGTTCCAAACTGTAGTGCCTAGAACCGTTCGTCCACCCCGGCCGGCCTGAGACTGTTGATGCTCATTTTATTCTGAATAAATTTCGGAGCTGTAACTCCGTGATTTGTTTCAAATAATTTCACTACGATTTACACGTTAAATAACATGATTTTGAGCTATATGCGTTGTCAGTAAAAGCATATATTCTATCACTTAATGTGCTATTAAATACGTTGCACTTTACAATGCAACACAGTAAAATGATTTAACATTATGAAATGTTACTGAACTTCAGTGCTAATGTTGACCATAACAACTGTAAAATGTTGATTTTTATGAGTTTCTTTGAGGAGAACCTTCAGTAGAGTACATGGAGTTGTGCAATAGAATGGTGTTTAATTCAGTCTTACACTTCACAACATTACACACAAGACATTTAATACACTAGGACAGACTGCTGAACGAGTGAATCCATGGTTGCCACTAACTTCTGTACTAATGTTAAGATCTTGAAGTCTTTATAGAAGTTATTTTTGGGTCTAGTAATATACACTCCTGGAAATGGAAAAAAGAACACATTGACACCCGTGTATCAGACCCACCATACTTGCTCCGGACACTGCGAGAGGGCTGTAAAAGCAATGATCACACGCACGGCACAGCGGACACACCAGGAACCGCGGTGTTGGCCGTAATAATGGCGCTAGCTGCGCAGCATTTGGGCATCGCCGCCGTCAGTGTCAGCCAGTTTGCCGTGGCATACGGAGCTCCATCGCAGTCTTTAACACTGGTAGCATGCCGGGACAGCGTGGACGTGAACCGTATGTACAGTTGACGGACTTTGAGCGAGGGCGTATAGTGGGCATGCGGGAGGCCGGGTGGACGTACCGCCGAATTTCTCAACACGTGGGGCGTGAGGTCTCCACAGTACATCGATGTTGTCGCCAGTGGTCGGCGGAAGGTGCACGTGCCCGTCGACCTGGGACCGGACCGCAGCGACGCACGGATGCACGCCAAGACCGTAGGATCGTACGCAGTGCCGTAGGGGACCGCACCGCCACTTCCCAGCAAATTAGGGACACTGTTGCTCCTGGGGTATCGGCGAGGACCATTCGCAACCGTCTCCATGAAGCTGGGCTACGGTCCCGCACACCGTTAGGCCGCCTTCCGCTCACGCCCCAACATCGTGCAGCCCGCCTCCAGTGGTGTCGCGACAGGCGTGAATGGAGGGACGAATGGAGACGTGTCGTCTTCAGCGATGAGAGTCGCTTCTGCCTTGGTGCCAATGATGGTCGTATGCGTGTTTGGCGCCGTGCAGGTGAGCGCCACCACCAGGACTACATACGACCGAGGCACACAGGGCCAACATCCGGCATCATGGTGTGGGGAGCGATCTCCTACACTGGCTGTACACCTCTGGTGATCGTCGAGGGGTCCACTGAATAGTGCACGGTACATCCAAACCGTCATCGAACCCATCGTTCTACCATTCCTAGACCGGCAAGGGAACTTTGCTGTTTCAACAGGACAATGCACGTCCGCATGTATCCCGTGCCACCCAACGTGCTCTAGAAGGTGTAAGTCAACTACCCTGGCTAGCAAGATCTCCGGATCTGTCCCCCATTGAGCATGTTTGGGACTGGATGAAGCGTCGTCTCACGCGGTCTGCACGTCCAGCACGAACGCTGGTCCAACTGAGGCGCCAGGTGGAAATGGCATGGCAAGCCGTTCTACAGGACTACATCCACCATCTCTACGATCGTCTCCATGGGAGAATAGCAGCCTGCATTGCTGCTAAAGGTGGATATACACTGTACTAGTGCCGACATTGTGCATGCTCTGTTGCCTGTGTCTATGTGCCTGTGGTTCTGTCAGTGTGATCATGTGATGTATCTGACCCCAGGAATGTGTCAATAAAGTTTCCCCTTCCTGGGACAATGAATTCACGGTGTTCTTATTTCAATTTCCAGGAGTGTATTTACACTATTTGTCGGAAAAAGTCAAATATGAATTATAACGAATGAGACATCTACTTCTGCATCTAAATCTGTACACCACAGAGTCTGGTGGAGGGTACATCGTGTGCAAGCATCACTTCACTTCCCCCCTTTCTTGTTTCGTGGGAAGAAATACTGTTGGTAGGCCTCCATTTGACCTCGAAATCTCCTTAATTTTCCTTTCATGACCTTTTCTCGGCACATACGCACGAGGAATCAGTACAGTAAACCACACGGTTATGCACAATGCCACTCATGTAGCGTGTGCCACTGGAGTTGGGAGAGCATCTCCGGGAAGCTTTCGCGCTTACTTAATTAACCTAACGAAAAGCACTGCTCCTCTTTGGATCATCTATAATTCCTCGATCATTCCTATCTGGTATACATCCCACAGTGACGAACTAAACTGAGTGCTTAAGCCACAGTATTTCGCCGGCCGCGGTGGTCTCGCGGTTCTAGGCGCGCAGTCCGCAACCGTGCGACTGCTACGGTCGCAGGTTCGAATCCTGCCTCTGGCATGGATGTGTGTGATGTCCTTAGGTTAGTTAGGTTTAAGTAGTTGTAAGTTCTAGGGGACTAATGACCACAGCAGTTTAGTCCCATAGTGGTCAGAGCCATTTGAACCATTTTGAACCACAGTATTTCTTACAGGGTGTCCAGAAAAGGACTCCCTGATTTCAAAATTAAATATCTCGGAAACAAAGATCGATAGAGAAATGGAGTAAACGGTGTGTTTGTTGTGAAAGCTGTAAGAAGTTTATACAGCAGTTTTAAATAATAGCTACAAAAGTTGCTAAGAGATGGCGCTGTGCGCTGTACATCTCATACCAGCATACATAAGTGAAATAATCGTATGAAAACAATCTTTGCAAACAATCACATGACAGTGCTTTCAAAATGTTCACCATTGGCACTGCAGAGGTGGCGCAAACGAAGAATGAAATTCGCCATCTCATTTCGTAGTGTCTTAAGCGAAATGGATTCACATGCCGCAGAGATCGCCGATTCAAGCTCGTCCAGCGTGGCGGGATGCGTCGGGTAGACCATGTCTTTCACTGTACCCCACAAAAAAAAGTCACAGGGGTCAAATCCGGCGAATATGGAGGCCAATCCATGCCTGCACAAGTAAATATGGGATATTCCAAAGCAATGACTCGATTCCCGAAGTATTCCTCAAGAGAGCGAAATACTTGTTCGGTACGATGTGGTCGGGCTCCATCTCGCATAAACCATTCAGTACATGGTCGATCCTCTAACGCTTGGTGTATGGCGACAAATTGTTCCAAAATTGCAACGTAACGTGCACCAGTGACCGTTTCTAGAATGAAAAAAGGGCCAATAATGCCTCTGCTGCATATTGCAGCCCACACAGTAACTTTGAGAGAATACAGGGGTTTCGCTTCACACCAATATGGCTTTTAGGAACCCCAAAATCACCAGATCTGCTTATTCACGTATCCATTCAGGTGGAAGTGTGCTTCATCTGTAAACCAGATGCAGCCAACATCAAATCCTTCACTATTAATCATTGTGAGCATGTGATTAGCAAAGGCAACCCTTTGTTGCACAGCTCGTACGTTTGAATTTTGAATGGAACATGTGTAGGCTCTTTCTCAGTATTTTCTGCGTGCTGGAACGCTTCAAACCAGTCTCGGATGCAATTCTAAGGACAGATGACATTGGATTTCGCTGAATAATTCTAGAAACTGTGGCGATATTTTCAGGCGTAACTGCGGTTTGCTTGCAGACAACATGTCCCACTAGATCATCAGTTACGCTGCCTGTTAGTTGTAATTTTGCGAAGAGCGTACAAATGCTTTTCGCATCGGGTCCTTTTGGAACATCGTGCTTGAAATCTTCGCCTTGTTGCCGTAGGAATCTCTTCTAACCTGTGGTACTCTAGCACCATAAAAACGCGTTGTTCAATGGAGTACATGATTTTAATCTCTTCCTTCGGTACGCTAACCTCCTTTCGCGTTTCAATAATGGAACTGATCGCTCTGGGCTTCGGATCACTATTTATACTAGGCATTACGTATGGCGATTACAGTGCCATCTGTTAGATGCTTTTGTAACTATTATTTCAAACTGCTGTATAAACTTCTTACAGTGTTCACAATAAACATACCGTTTATTGCATTCCTCTATCGATCTTTGTTTTCGAGATATATAATTTGAAATCAGGAAGTCCTTTTCTGGACACCCTGTATGACGCTCGGCAATGGTGTATCTACAGAAAATCATTGCTAGCGAAGTGTGGGAATTTTGTAATGAATAAATAATCTATATCCCGAAATTCTAGAAAGAGCGAAGGAACAACTTTTTAGCCCACTGCCCCCGACCGTACACCCCCACCGACCTCCCCCAATTTCGAATACCTACGGGTTATGACGTACTTGATATTAGCTCTCTGTAATCACAATCGTACATAAAGTTAAATCATTTCATTGCAATTAATTTCAGTACAATCTACACCCTTTAACTCTTGCCACATTTCAAAGAGCTCGGTCGGTGGAATTCATGTATTTCAAAGCTTAGAAATATATGAAGGCAACCTTGTGACATCCTTTTTTGAATTCTCTGCTCTTTTTGTAAATTAAACAACGTTTGCGAGCAAAACATTGTTTCCCATGGAAGGCACTTTGTTCATTCCAAATTTTCGCATAATAAATGGTGTTCAAAATGTGTGTCGCTCTGAGCACTATGGGACTTAACATCTAAGGTCAGCAGTCCCCTAGAACTTAGAGCTACTTAAACGTAACTAACCTAAGGACATCACATACATCCATGTCCGAGGCAGGATTCGAACCTGCGACCGTAGCGGTCACGCGGTTCCACACTGTAGCGCCTAGAACCGCTCGGCGACCCTGGCCGGCAAAATGTGTGTGAAATCTTATGGGGCTTAACTGCTAAGGTCATCAGTCCCTAAGCTTACACACTACTTAACCTAAATTATCCTAAGGACAAACACACATACCCATGCCCGAGGGAGGACTCGAACCTCCGCCGGGACCAGCCGCACAGTCTATGACTGCAGCGCCTGAGACCGTCTGGCTAATCCCGCGTGGCAATAAAGTTGGTTCTGAGGTTGCGTAAAATACATTTTCGGCTACTACTAAAATTGTCTTGAAATTATCCGTATTTTTTAATAGCGATCTTGTATATCTTCGTCAATTTCCCGTTTTCGTGACTGGCCTCTCTTTCAGGAATAATCCCCAGCATTACTAGCAACTTAAATTCGAAGCTAGAACCACCTCTTTTTCCCAGGGACATAAGAGCTTTCGTGGGTGATGACTTCCACGTACAAATTCTTCAAAGCCCACTGCGAGAGCACTGCACGGATTACTTTTACGCTTTTTCTGAAAAGCGTCTGAAGTAGGTGAAACGCCACAGTCGATGTGTAAGGTCGAAGTACTTCTTCATATGTAATTTGTTTCATAAAAACATCAACGTTCCAATTAATATGAATTATTTAAAACATCAATAAATATGCTTCACTCACATATGAAATACTTTGCTCGGATTCGGGATCTATGACGAATTTTCTCCCCAGCTTTGATTTTGACATTCGTTTAGTGACTTTTCTTTTGTAAATAAACACGGTTCAACCAGTACATGACAAATATGATTTGCATGCACAGAGAACCAGCTTTCTGTTAGTATCTTTGGACACTATTTTGATCCACTGAGCCCTGCAGAAAGTTGGCGTACATTATCAGTGTTTATTGTCCAAAGATTTATTTGAGGCATTAAGATACTTTGTAAATTGGACCAAGGGGTTGTTTGACGCCATGAGAATGACCTCACAAGCCTCCATAACAACAGAAGTCGCTTCAGTGGAAGGTTTATAATAACGGAGTTTTCCGCGAGCTGGGCCAGTTACTATGATGGGAGCAACAGTTTCAGCGGATTCGATTCTAATAAACAGTATAGTGGCAACACTGAGATGACACGAAATGGAGGCGAGCTGTGCGGTTTTTGCGGTGCCAATTATAAAATCGTAATAAACAAACATCACAAAAGTTTTTATTTGTTATTTATGAATTCCAAAATCGTCTCGAACATAATACGAAGACATTAACTAGCAACTTTGGAAAAGCCAACGACCACAACATAGGTATGTCCACGGGAGTTACAGATTCTGCTGACTGGACCTCGCCATTAACGGACAAAATATGGAAAATATGGAAAATATGGAAAATATGGAATCGTAGCCAGATCTCGTTTTTAGAAGGGGTCGAAGTTAATCTGTGTGCCAGAGGTTACTTCTTTTGGTCAGCAGTCATCTCGTTGGTTTGATGAGGCCCGCTATGATTTCCTTTCCTGCGTTAATCCCTCCATGTCAGAGTGACAATCAGTTATTTGTTGGATACATTCCACTCTCTGTCTTACTCAACAGTTCTTGCGTTTTGCATCTCCTTCTGGTGCCATGAAGGTTACTTCCTGATGTCTTCACCCACGTCCTACAATTGTGTCCCTCCTTCTCGTCAAAGTTTTTGACCCGTTGCTTTCCTCGACAATCCTGTGTAGAGCCTCCTCATAAATTACCTAATCTGTCCGCCTAATTTTCAACATTCTCCTGTGCAACCTCATCTGAAACGCTTAGATTGTCTTCTGTTCTAGGTTCCCCACAGCCCATTTGCCACTACCATTCAATGCTGTGGACCAGAACGTACATTCTCAGAAACTTCTTCCTCTGTTTAAGGCTGTCGTTTGATGCTAGTGGACTCTTTTGGCCGGGAATGCCTTCTTTGCGTGTTCTGCTAAGGCCCACCTTGCTTCGTCCGTCGAGGATTATTTTGCTTCTAAGGCAGCAGAATTCGTTGACGTCGTGTACGCCTCGATTCCCAATGTTGATGGTAAATTTCTCACTAGTCTGATTTATGCTACTACTCATAACTTTTTCTTTATTCGGTTTACTATCAATCTGTGATGTGTGCTCATTAGAATGTACATTAGATTCAACTCGTCCTGAAGCTCTTCCTTACTTTCATTGACGATAACATTGCCATCAGCGAATCTTATCAGTGACATCTTCTCAATCTGAATTTCACTCCAACTCCTGAACCTTTCATTCATTTTGTAGGACAGCCACAAATCGCAATCAGAATTTTTTACTGGTCAGTTTAGTTCAGTTCGACAAGGACGTCGTAAAAACCTGTCGAATTTACACTGTGTAATTTCAAAAGAATTAATTAAATTTCCAATATGATAACTTACGTTCAAACTAGTTGGCTGATTACCTTGCCGATATCAGAGATTAAGCTGGTGGTCAGTGTCTCTAATGTCTATGATCAAGACTTTTATGTCAGTTTAACATTCCACACCGAAACACTTCCTAAGTTCCACAGTATCTGACGATGCTCTTGTTAAACTGCGTGATACTGGCCAATAAAAGACATTGACTGCGGTTTATGACTGTCTTGAAAACTTCATTTCAACAGTAGTTGTTTGCCTATAAGGAATGGCCGTTCTCGCTTTCTTTTATTTCCGCCATTGGTTCTTCTGTGTAGACTGAACAGCAGCAGCTACAGACTATCGTCTTGTCTCATACCTTTTGTAACCCGAGCCCATTATTCTTGGTCTTCCATTCTTATTGTTCCCTCTCGGTTCTTCTACATATTGTTTACTACCTGTTTTACCCCGTAGCTTATACCTACTTAGTAATAACCTACAGACTCGCTGGTTACACCTCAGGCTGCCAGCTTACCTCGTAGCCCTTGGCCTCCATTCCCTCGGACATGCAGTCGCCTGCGACGACCCCGCATTCGCAGTAGCCACTGCATCCTGTAACTGTGATACAAAAAGGCACAATGTCAGCGACTGTAGCACACGTGTGACGGAACAAACGTGTCACTTCCGTCCCATCTAGCTTCATAAGATTATTCTCTCAATATACACATCCTTAAACAATTGTTTAAACAAAGGGCGATTCATATACAAGAGGCATGTAAGAGAACTTCAATAAACATCTACATCTACGTCCATACTCCGCCAGCCATCTTACAGTATGAGGGAGCGGGTTTTTCTGGTACTATCACCTCACCATCTACCTACTGCTCCTTTGTCTATTTCATTTGCTAATGTCGCTTGGGAAGAACGACTGCACTTCAACCTCTCCATTAGCTCTAATGTGTCTGGTTTTCGAAGGTTTTTTATTAGGTTGCCTTCTTGTGTCTCTGTCTATTCGGTACAAATTCTGCAGTTGATTCTAAACTAACTTTCCGATGTGCTAGAGCTATGGAGCTTATAACATAGCTCAGATCTGGATGACGATTCAATATAAATTCGCTTTCATGTCTGTCTTATCAACATGTGTGGGAATGGGAGTCAAAATGGTTGCTAAAACCTGATATCTCGCGTGCTCTGCAGGACAGGCGTGTTGCTCAGATAGTACCAGAATGCATTATCGTTGAGCAGAGAGAGGGAGGAAGAGGAAAAGGATATCACTTTCTTGTCAGTTTGCATTGATTTTAAACTAACTTCGTGATGAGCTGGAAACTTAAAATTTTAAATATGGCTCAGAACTGGAAGGCAGTTATATATTAACTCTCTTTCTTGTGCAGCGTGTGGCGCAGGACACATTTGTGTACCGATGCCATTTCGCGCTTTTCCTGTTCTACTCATAAAGGGATCGCGGGAAGAACGGTCACTGGTAAGTGTATCTCTAATTTTTACCTTCACTCTCTTTTCGCGAGGTATACAGAGATTCGTTGAGTCAGGCGAAGAGAAACTGAAATAAACCGGAAATTTACGACATGTCTGCTTTGTACTGTCATCAAAATTTTTGAAATTGATTGAAACATTTCAAATACACTCATAGAACAATAAAATTCAGAGAGAGTATGTTCTGGTAACAAGAGAGCGACATATCACTTCCTGCAATATGTGTTCATGAAATGAGAACAACTATTTAAATGAAAATTAATTATTAATATGGCACGTTTTTAATCGGACCAAAAAGTATAAAATAATTTCTCCCAATCACGTACAGATTCCTAGCCTCTTACGAATAGTCCTGATAACTTGTGACTAAAATACTTTTAAGATTTAAAACGAAAAACATCGGGTGCATGCAATACATAAATAATTGGCCCATGAATACTTCACCTCCTTACTAATGCACTGGTTGCTAATTGACGCCTGCGTAGTTCACCACCTTGCTATTATCTGCTGGATGCTCTCCAGGTTTTTAATTTCAAATGTTACAACCAACTACACCGTTATTAAAAATTCCTTAATTTTGGCAGTTGTATTTCTGTGGGGTTAGGAATCTCTACGGGGCTAAGAAAAATTATTTTATACTTTTTAGTTCGATTTAAAAACGTACTCGATTAATAATTCATTTTCATTTACTTGATTATTCTGTTCCGTTAAGAGCGACGTGTTGATTTCTATCTGAAAGGAATACAGTCACAAATCTCGTCTGAGACTCGAAAACTCGTATTCTGTTTTTTCTAAACGACAGTGAGAATTAAATCAATAGCCTTCGTCAAGTCAAGGAAGACAGCATGAATCCTGACGTGATGTCTATGCCTCCCTTGTCTCATGATTGAACAGAGTGAGCTGAATTTCGCTACATCCCTGTTTGCTGGATCCATGTTGATATATAAAGATAACTTTTTAGTTCTTCAGAGATGTCACAATAGGTGACTATAAAATATGTTAAGTAATTCTACGATAGACTGATGTCAGCAACATAGGTCTGTCGCCCCTTCTTTGAAGCGGTAATGACGTGCACTTCCACCAGGTACTGGCTGCCCTTCGTTGCCCCAGCGACATACGATACAGTACTGCTAGAAGGGGTGCAAGTCCATTTGCATGATCTCTGTAGTTTCTCAGAGACAGAGTACACGCAAATAATTTGGACAATACCTGTACAGATGACGTGGTATGTGAGCGGACAAGTGTAGTGCTGGGGGATCCGTTGTGAACGGCTATTTCACAGTAGGAGAGGTGGATTTGGACTGCTGAAGCCTACGCACAAATCGTAAGCTACAGTGGCGAGTGAGCAAACTATTATATTAACAGATTATGTCAGAACTACGAATAATTCAACAAATGTAGGTGATCAGAGGCCGTATTTTACCGCTAGAGAACAAAGAAAGCAAGTCCGACCAAATGCTGCCAGAATGAAATCTCATGAAATAAAAAAGGGGAAAAACGGTAGCGTAGCGGACAATGTCGCTTACTACGATACTTACAATGCAAAATAAAGAACATATGTCAGGTGGAAGTTGTGTCAGTTTCATGACAACTTGTATTACCAGAAACCAAATTTTCTTCTACTTCTTCCACATATTTCCGAAGTAGTAAGGCCTTGGGATGTACTAGTAACTATGCTTTATTCCATTTATTCCGCTACTGGAAAAGTGAGGTGTTTTTGCAGTACTTTCAAACGAAGTTTTCGATGTCGTTTTTGCTTGCTCCTTTGTCTCTTCTGACATAAACTATTGGCATAGTGTATAATCGCACGTGCCTGCATATGCAGGAATTCCACTGCTTCTGCTGTGTCCGAAGACTGCGGGGCCACTCTGTGTAGCAAAGAGATAGGAATGAGAGTGGTCGAAGTACCGACCTTGCAGATGACAGTCAGTTTGGGAGCCCTACCTTTGGAACAAATGTGTAGAATAACACAGAGCTCTCGACAAGAACGCGTTTCTGTTCAGGAAACACGTTACTTTTTGCAGTCGTTACGTCATCCTGTCCAGACACCTTCCGCTACTGACGATCGCTTCTCAAGGTGTCGATATGGCATCATCTGCACCATCGGAGTGGCACAAAGTTCTGAAAGAAGGCTGCCTTCCAGCCGTCAATAGTAGTGTTAGTACTGTCAAAAACGTGTGAGCGCAGCCAGTGCTATTCGAGCAGTAGCAATCTGTAGTGAAGTAGAAGTGGATAGTTCCTGTGAACTATTGTGGGTGGAGGTTACACTCAACAACCGAACTAGGTTAATAATTGGCTCCTTTTACCGACCTCCCGACTCAGCAGCATTAGTGGCAGAACAACTGAGAGAAAATTTGGAATACATTTCACATAAATTTTCTCTGCATGTTATAGACTTAGGTGGAGATTTCAATTTACCAGATATTGACTGGGACCTCGAGCAATTAAACAGAGGACCGACTCGTGGAGATAACATCTTGGAACTACTGATAACAAGCAGACCCGAACTTTTCGACTCTGTATGTGCAGAACAGGGAATCAGTTGTCACAAGGCCTTTGCAGCATCCCTGAATATGGAAGTTAATAGGAATATAAAAAAAGGTAGGAAGGTTTATGTGTTTAGCAAGAGTAATAGAAGGCAGATTTCAGACTACCTAACAGATCAAAACGAAAATTTCTGTTCCGACACTGACAATGTTGAGTGTTTATGGAAAAAGTTCAAGGCGATCGTAAAATGCGTTTTAGACAGGTACGTGCCGAGTGAAACTGTGAGAGACGGGAAAAACCCATAGTGGTACAACAACAAAGTTAGGAAACTACTGCGAAAGCAAAGAGAGCTTCACTCCAAGTTTAAACGCAGCCAAAACCTCTCAGACAAACAGAAGCTAAACGATGTCAAAGTTAGCGTAAGGATGGCTATGCGTGAAGCGTTCAGTGAATTCGAAAGTAAAATTCTATGTACCGACTTGACAGAAAATCCTAGGAAGTTCTGGCCTTACGTTAAATCAGTAAGTGGCTCGAAACAGCATATCCATACACTCCGGGATGATGATAGCATTGAAACAGAGGATGACATCCGTAAAGCTGAAATACTAAACACCTTTTTCCAAAGCTGTTTCACAGAGGAAGACAGCACTGCAGTTCCTTCTCTAAATCCTCGCACAAACGAAAAAATGACTGACATCGAAATAAGTGTCCAACGAATAGAAAAGCAACTGGAATCACTCAACAGAGGAAAGTCCACTGGACCTGACGGGATACCAATTCGATTCTACACAGAGTACGCGAAAGAACTTGCCCCCCTTCTAACAGCCGCGTAGCGCAAGTCTCTAGAGGAACGGAAGGTTCCAAATGATTGGAAAAGAGCACAGGTAGTCCCAGTCTTCAAGAAGGGTCGTCGAGCAGATGCGCAAAACTATAGACCTATATCTCTGACGTCGATCTGTTGTAGAATTTTGGAACATGTTTTTTGCTCGAGTATCATGTCGTTTTTGGAAACCAAGAATCTACTCTGTAGGAATCAACATCGATTCCGGAAACAGCGATCGTGTGAGACCCAACTCGCTTCATTTGTTCATGAGACCCAGAAAATATTAGATACAGGCTCCCAGGTAGATGCTATTTTTCTTGACTTCCGGAAGGCGTTCGATACAGTTCCGCACTGTCGCCTGATAAACAAAGTAAGAGCCTACGGAATATCAGACCAGCTGTGTGGCTGGATTGAAGAGTTTTTAGCAAACAGAACACAGCATGTTGTTATCAATGGAGAGACGTTAAAGTAACCTCTGGTGTGCCACAGGGGAGTGTTATGGGACCATTGCTTCTCACAATATATATAAATGACCTAGTAGATAGTGTCGGAAGTTCCATGCGGCTTTTCGCGGATGATGCTGTAGTATACAGAGAAGTTTCAGCATTAGAAAATTGTTGCGAAATGCAGGAAGATCTGCAGCGGATGGGCACTTGGTGCAGGGAGTGGCAATTGACCCTTAACATAGACAAATGTAATGTATTGCGAATACATAGAAAGAAGGATCCTTTATTGTATGATTATATGATAGCGGAACAAACACTGGGAGCAGTTACTTCTGTAAAATATCTGGGAGTATGCGTGCGGAACGATTTGAAGTGGAATGATCGTATAAAATTAATTGTTGGTAAGGCGGATACCAGGTTGAGATTCATTAGGAGAGTCCTTAGGAAATGTAGTCCATCAAAAAAGGAGGTGGCTTACAAAACACTCGTTCGACCTATACTTGAGTATTGCTCATCAGTGTGAGATCCGTACCAGATCGGGTTGACGGAGGAGATAGAGAAGATCCAAAAAAGAGCGGCGCGTTTCGTCACAGGGTTATTTGGTAACCGTGATAGCGTTACGGAGATGTTTAACAAACTCAAGTGGCAAACTGTGCAAGAGAGGTGCTCTGCATCGCTGTGTAGCTTGCTCGCCAGGTTTCGAAAGGGTGCGTTTCTGGATGAGGTATCGAATATATTGCTTCCCCCTACTTATACCTCCCGAGAAGATCACGAATGTAAAATTAGAGAGATTAGAGCGCGCACGGAGGCTTTCAGACAGTCGTTCTTCCCGCGAACCATATGAGACTGGAACAGGAAAGACAGGAAATGACAGTGGCACGTAAAGTGCCCTCCGCCACACACCGTTGGGTGGCTTGCGGAGTATAAGTATAGATGTAGATAGAATCTGGTTGGCATTAGGAGTGCGTAATTAATAGTAATTAATTGGTTTTTTCGATTATTTTAATGAAGCAGTTAATCGTATCGACTGATTGTATCTTGAAATCGATTATTCGATTAGTTGTTATGTTACGGTTTATTTATTTCTACAAATCATTCCCCTAAACCTACTTTTTATGATGAAAAAGCTTGTGCTAAGAAAATCGGTGCTATAAAACTTCAATTTCTCATTTGTTGGACTTAGTAAATTCATTTATCTCTCTTCTGAACTTTACAGTGTAATGGTAACTGGGGTACTGGAGTACATGATTGTCTTTTATAGTCGCATGGTTAAGTTTCAAGTTATTCATCAGATGTATTATATTTCCCAAACGTTCAGGGTCTTGAATCACAACTTACATTTGCATCAGCCTTTATCCCCTTCCTCAAAATGTTTCCGTACTACACTTGTTTTTCTTAGTCCCATGATTTTATCTTAGCACGTAATAACTTGGAAAGTGTACCACAATAGTTAAGCTAGGTTACAGAAGAAATTCCGACTGCCTGGAAGACGGGCGGTGAGAAGAGGGTAAATAACACTGCTGCCGTGTGGTGAGACTACGTGGGTGAGTGAATGTTTACTTATTACCGCCTTGTGTTGATTACTCTCTGGTTCGTGCGTATCGTACCAATTGACAGTTATGGTATAATTTACGGCACATGTAACAAGGTCTGGTGAAAGCACGTCATAGAGACGTAGAGATTCGAACACACATGTTACTTTTATTTCTCAATAGACACACAACACAGAAGACTATGACATGCTATATAAGAGCAACTACTGTTAGATCTCTGATGGCAACAGCTGTAAACAGTACACAGTCGGCGTGAAATGTTCAGCCTTATGCGAACGTTATGCAATGAATACTAGGGAAGTACAACGGCAGCTCGTTTTGTATTATCGCGAAATATGGAAGATAGTGTCACAGACGTGATACGTGAATTGGAGTGCCAGTCATTAAAACACAGGCGTTTTTCGTTGCGCGGGATCTTCTCATGAAATTTCAATCACCAAATTTCTACTCCGATTGCGAAAATATTGTGTTGGCACCCACCTACTTAGGGAGAATTGATCATCACAATAAAATAAGAGAAATCAGGGCTCGCACAGCAAAATTTAAGTGCTCGTTTTTCCCGCATGCTGTTATAGAGTGGAACGGTAGAGAGACAGCTTGAAGGTGGTTCATTGAACCCTCTACCAGGCACATTATTGTGAACAGCAGGGTGTTCACGTAGATGTAGATATAGAAGAGTTCAACTTGTTTCCGTAAAGCTATACCTATACAACAAGCTAACACACAACAGATATCAAACAAAAAAGGAAAGATTGAAACAATTAATCTTAAGGGTGTAAGACTGTGTAACATTAATTATCTTCAAGAAAATATCGTTATATCCATAATCGATTATCATACTAATTACGTTTAATCGACTAACAGCAATGAATCGCCAACCGTAGTTGGCGTGTTAACATCACAGGAAGTGAACACTCAGGCAGTGTGTGCGCGAAATAAGCTGAAATAACTGGTGAGTACAAACGCTAATGAACATTAGTCGGAGCAGTAGGCGCAGAACAAGAGACTAAAGTTGTTTTTTAGAGCGTCGTAGTCTCAACAATCAGCCACAACGCTAACACAAACCTAACGGTATTAAAGATCGGCAGTTTATCCGTGTTCTTTCAGACAAGTCCGAAAGAACAGATACAACGCGTTCATACAAGTGATTCGACCTTCAGTGCGATTGCGCAATATCGTTCGGCCTGCAGCAGGCAACTAAAGTTAGGGAGCATGTTGGATATGGAAGGGGACTGCGTATAGGTGGCTCTAGGGGGGAAGGCTAGTCTCCCCGGGAGAGTATCGAGACAGTCTGCGCACTTGAGATGAACATCGTGACCGGATGGCGCAGTGTTGAACGCAACTACCTAGTTAGCAGGAAATCCGGGGTACAAATCCCGATTCAGCACGTGGAGCACCCATTTTCACTCGTCGCTGCTGATTATGCATAAATTCGCGATGCAGCTGATTTCATCAATTCCTTTCTTTTCCTTTATTTTCTTCCATCACCTTCAATGTATCATACATAATGTGTACCACCTCACTACTGTTTCGATGATGTTTTCTCATCATGCAGATTTCTACTTGAATAGTTACCCATAATTCGTTTGACGTGATTCAGGGGAACTGCAGTAAAACGTTAAAGATTTCTGGGTGGGGAGTTTGCACGAAGATTGTTTCGAATGTGAGTCCAGCGTCATCTGCTGGGACACGTTATTCAGGACAGAGGTTGGAAGGGAAGTAGAGAAGCAGCAGGGAACTGGATGCTTAAGAGGAGTGATCGCGCAGATTATCTGGAAGTGCACTGCCCGAGCTCGTAGACCGATGACGGAGTTCGAGTACCGGTGTGGCACACACGAGGAATAATCATAAAGTTTATTAGTACTCTACATGTTGACGCTTCAATCGACATGACGACTGACAATCTTGTGTGTATCAGTCTGCATCTTGGCTTTTAGGAAGTTCCCACCTCGTTGTCATTCTGTAAATGCCAACCACGCAACATTTTCGTCGTACGAGGAAGAGGAAGATGCCACTGGGTGTTATGTGAGGACAATACGTGGGTGTGAGGCAAAATCTGGTAGCCCCAAGAAGCAGCACGTTGGACTGTGTACTGTTCAGAATGAGCACGGGCTTTCCCGTGAAGCCAATAAACCTTATAGTTTCCAGTGAGCCTCCTGTAACTTCGTCAGGACATGCCACTATTACATCTCTTTGACGGTTTGCCTCTTACGAGAATTATTTGTTAGCAACACATCACGGCAGCCTTGAGAACGCAGCAGCAACTTCCCCGATGTTGGCTGCGTCTTTGCCATTTCGGTGCTAAGGATTCTAAATTTTCTCACAGCTTGCTTTGTTCCTCTGTCTCGGGGTCGAAATGGTGCACACAGCACTCCCCCCCCCCCCCCCCACCCACCCACTCATTCGATGACGAAAGAAGTCTCTTTATACAGTATAGCTTCGATTGTGATAAGGTAGTCCTCATACACTAGGGGCTCCTCTTCTCTTGTGATCCTCGTCATTCAGACTTATTTGACCTCACTGGAACCAGCTGCCACATCTGTTATACGATGTCATACGATGGAGTGTTGTTTCCGTACATTTTCATCGAGCGTCGATTGTGGCACCATTGTTTACTTTTCAATTGAGGAAACGGCTAATTCTACGGTACTTCACTTCATCAAAGGGCTGCCCCATTTTGTTTATTCTCATCCAAAGGCGCGATATGATACTGTGGTGCCAAGATGACTACCTTATTTAGTAAGTGCTAGGAAGCTGCAATTAGTCAGATTACGAAGAGGAAGGAAATACCATACGAAGAACTGACTTCGGGGCAGGCACAGGCGCAGGAACAGCTGAGATGTCATCAGCAAACGAGCATAGGATGCAGTAACGTGTTGGAGGGAGGAGTTGGGAAGGAACTGGTACGCCGTACTCGACTCTGCCCTGTAAGAGGCACAAACCAGATTCAGAACGACGTTACACGCTGAGACGGAAGCTACCTGCCTCCTGCTGCTGGAAACCTACCATTGGTGGGTGCAACTGAGCCACGAGAAGTGCATTCTGTCGAGTACATAACCAAACTGGCGTGCTCAAAAACCGATTGCCAGCCTGGAAAAAAATAACCAGGCACGCAGACGCAGACGACCCAAACGGACCAGCCGAAGCTCCGCCTAAGTTAGTCGCCATCGAAGCTGTAAAGGCGACACAAGTGAACGCGGAGACCCTCCCTCGGGCTATCCCAGAGGTCGCCCCGAGAACAGCGATCAGTATGACGTAGAGAGCGAAATATGTGGTAACTCCAGCAATTCCAACTAGGGTTTACGGAGGCCTCCCTCGGACAAAAGGTGAATACTGGAGTTGTTCCAAATACTCCCCCCCCCCCCCCTTATTGTCAATTGGGAGATTAGTCCACCCATAACCCAGTAGTCCCTTAAAATTCGAAACGAAAATAAAATCCAAATTAGTACACATACATGCAACGTAAGTTAATAAAGGCAAGACTTTGTACCCAGTACTTCAGAAGGCTAGTGGAAAACGAAACAGACAAGCGGTCATTTCATCAGCACACCTGATGATATCAAGGTGGACGCTTGCTGAAATATTATACCTACTGGACACTGACTTCTGGCCGTTCACACGTGAACTGTTTCGTCAAACCAATACCGAATTTATTTTTCAGGCGATAATTAAAACTTTATGATTTTCCGACTTGATTCTTACAGGCACATTTTCCGACAATGTTACTGCAAAACACGTTGGGCCACTAGAGAGTTTCCTAAAACAGTTTCCTGCAAGGAAAGAGCGGTAATAGATGAAATACAAAGAGTGACGTATGAGACATGGTTCGTACCTTTCGCAGCGCAGTTTTCGGCGACTTCGATCGCAGCTGCTTTCTTCTGCTGGTCTTTCATTAGCTCAGGACAGTGATTGATGTGTTCCTTCAGAAAATCCACGTCGTATTCACCATCAGAGTTGAGCTGAAAACAAACATAACGTAAAGAATTTTACAGTGATAAGTGACAACGTAGCAAGTAGGGTACTCAAAGAGACCTTTGGGGAAAGGAGAAGTACCTATATGAACATTAAGCTGCTCCAATGGCAAGCTGATAAAGACAAAGGAGGGAAAGTTGAAAGGCGGAAGGACAACGTAGGCGGTCTTTACAGTGTGATTCCTTGACGATGTTACAAACTTCCAGGGACGCTGTGGAAGAGGAAATGTATGAATTTGAGGTAATGGACCCAGGCCCGCAAACGACCGGGTCCCAACCTAAAATGTTGTAATATTTCTGTTAGGGGAATACATGTACCAGTACGGCTGTTGCCAAGTTTGTAGCGTAGTCAGTCCCGACGAGCACTGAGCTGTAGACGTTGGCATACTAAGCACTGATATGAGCAGTCCTGGTTCGCAATGTTTGTGCCATAGAAAAATGGAGTCTGTGTTTACAGTTTGACGTAATAACTGAAATAAATCGTTGTAGCTACGTCATAAGTTGCATTAAGAAGTGCTCTCCTCTATTTCCTGATGGTGATTAGTTTCGAACACATATGTCCAGGTTCAAATCATCCGTATAGTAAGTGTGACAATACAAGCGAAAGCCAATGCACAAAAACTGCCCCTGCACTAATGGTCAGAGCAGCACTATGGCCGACTCAACCAAAGTAAAAGGATAGACGCAGGTGTCCGAGACTAGTCACTATCAACAAATAGAGAAGGATACTTGTTAATGCAGCTTATGATAAAGCTGCCACGATTTATTTCAATTTTAAAACAAGATGCATGTTGCAAGTTGACGTACGAATTTCGTTCAACCCGAATGAAATGGAGCTGCAGCCTTTGGCGGAACTCGGAGACATGATTTTCGTATGTGGGCAAACAAATGGAAGCAGCTGAGAATCGAGCGACTTTCCAACGATTAAGTGAATGAGGGCAATTCGTACCACAGTACGACGATCGAGGAATTCGACGAACTACACGGACTCCTAACTTAGATGATTCAGTGCTTGCTAGAGTGGATGACGTGCTTGCAGTCACCAATCTATCAGCTGCATTACTAATGAATGTTTCGCAGTATTATGTGGCGAGTATTAAGGGTACCATCAACAGAGAGTTCAGGCTTTGAATCCTGCTGTCTTCGGACTTCGTGTTGTCTTCAGTCAACGATTCTTTAGGATCCTTGCAGTCGATCATCTATTGCGCATGTACATTTCGCGGACGAGGCCCCTTTCATCACAGATGGCATGCTCATGACTTGCAATAATCATGTTTGGACCGATGAGAATATCTACGCTACAGTTATCAAGAGCCATCAACACAGATTATCCGTCAACGTATAGGCATTTCAGTGACAATGTAAATGGTCAGTTTCTTCCTTATCCCCGCTAAAATGCACTAGTGTATGAAGCATTAATGAGAGACATAACACTCAGGTACCTGGAAAATATCAGACTTGTTATTCGTGAACGGATACCGTTCTACGTGATCGAGGCACATCTCATTTTGGTCTAAGAATTCGTGAATTCCCGAATTAGCCATGCCCTGGAAAGTGTATAGGCACAGGACGTCACTTAATTTCTCCTTGTGGGGCCATGTGAAAAGTCTTGTGTACGAGACGAATGTCGAGAATGAAGAGGAACTCCTGGTAAGAATTCTCGCTGCCTGCAACACTGAGATATTAGGATGGGTATGACAGAACTTTGTACAGCTATGCTATGCCTTCATTGACGGTAGGCGGACTCCATTTTGACCATCTGTTGTAAATTTTACAGTTTGTGATGCAGGTAAATGGAATGCATTATTACTGTACCGTAGACTTAGGATTTTCGGTCTCTCGACTCCAAATTATGTACACCGTTACTAGTCCATCAACAGGGGGAATTCTAGACGTTATGACTAAGGTGCAGATGTTGGGGCCCTTGGTTTGACCCCTGTGTGAGGTTATGGAGGTTATGGCGGAAGTGGAGTAGATTTTCGCTTACAGCTTTCGACTCCAACGTTTCCGGACTAGGGTACTTTTCCTCAAACTTGACACATTTACCGTTATACATAATCCCTGATCGTTTGTAACATCATCACGGAATCACCCTATATAACGGAAACAAATTTGAGGACATTATTACAGAAAGAGAAAAGGGAGGAAATGAAGTTGAAATTGGAGGTATAATACTTTCAGGAGAATTTGAGAGGCCTCTAAAAGACGTAAGTCGAAACAAGCCCTTAGAGAAGACGGTATTCTTTCTGAATTACTGAGATCCTTTTATAAGCCAGCCATGACAAAACTATTCAGTCTTTCATGTAAGATATATGAGACAGGTTTAAAGCACTCCCCACACCTTACCGGTGAACTAGCCAGTTGGTACTGAATATAGCTTACTCCTCTTCAAATTTCACCGTTCCACAATCACTATGCACTCGATCATGATGCTGACTTATCAAGCCGCCAACTCTTTTACCTCAACATCAGGACATTTACTGATCTACACTCCTGGAAATGGAAAAAAGAACACATTGACACCGGTGTGTCAGACCCACCATACTTGCTCCGGACACTGAGAGAGGGCTGTACAAGCAATGATCACACGCACGGCACAGCGGACACACCAGGAACCGCGGTGTTGCCCGTCGAATGGCGCTAGCTGCCCAGCATTTGTGCAACGCCGCAGTTTGCCGCAGTTTGCCGTGGCATACGGAGCTCCATCGCAGTCTTGAACACTGGTAGCATGCCGCGACAGCGTGGACGTGAACTGTATGTGCAGTTGACGGACTTAGAGCGAGGGCGTATAGTGGGCATGCGGGAGGCCTGGTGGACGTACCGCCGAATTGCTCAACACGTGGGGCGTGAGGTCTCCACAGTACATCGATGTTGTCGCCAGTGGTCGGCGGAAGGTGCACGTGCCCGTCGACCTAGGACCGGACCGCAGCGACGCACGGATGCACTCCAAGACCGTAGGATCCTACGCAGTGCCGTAGGGGACCGCACCGCCACTTCCCAGCAAATTAGGGACACTGTTGCTCCTGGGGTATCGGCGAGGACCATTCGCAACCGTCTCCATGAAGCTGGGCTACGGTCTTCCGCTCACACCCCAACACCGTGCAGCCCGCCTCCAGTGGTGTCGCGACAGGCGTGAATGGATGGACGACTGGAGACGTGTCGTCTTCAGCGATGAGAGTCGCTTCTGCCTTGGTGCCAATGATGGTCGTATGCGTGTTTGGCGCCGTGCAGGTGAGCGCCACAATGAGGACTGCATACGACCGAGGCACACAGGGCCAACACCCGGCATCATGGTGTGGGGAGCGATCTCCTACACTGGCCGTACACCTCTGGTGATCGTCGAGGGGACACTGAATAGTGCACGGTACATCCAAACCGTCATCGAACCCATCGTTCTACCATTCCTAGATCGGCAAGGGAACTTGCTGTTCCAACAGGACAATGCACGTCCGCATGTATCCCGTGCCACCCAACGTGCTCTAGAAGGTGTAAGTCAACTACCCTGGCCAGCAAGATCTCCGGATCTGTCCCCCATTGAGCATGTTTGGGACTGGATGAAGCGTTGTCTCACGCGGTCTGCACGTCCAGCACGAACGCTGGTCCAACTGAGGCGCCAGGTGGAAATGGCATGGTAAGCCGTTCCACAGGACTACATCCAGCATCTCTACGATCGTCTCCATGGGAGAATAGCAGCCTGCATTGCTGCGAAAGGTGTATATACACTGTACTAGTGCCGACATTGTGCATGCTCTGTTGCCTGTGTCTATGTGCCTGTGGTTCTGTCAGTGTGATCATGTGATGTATTTGACCCCAGGAATGTGCCAATAAAGTTTCCCCTTCCTGGGACAATGAATTCACGGTGTTCTTATTTCAATTTCCAGGAGTGTATATTCGTTAACACAGAATCACGCACCAAATTATACAAACAACTCAGCAACTTTGAAAAATATTACTTTCCAATTATCCTTACCGTCTGTACACCACAGCCCCATTCTTTCTCTGTTAGAGTCTCCTGATAACTCCTACAACAATGCTTAAATGCAGAAAGTACGGGAAATAAAATATCATCTCAAAACTAATGAACTATTCACAGAGATTTTCGAAAGATACACTATGGTTATTGTATACAAAGATTAATGCGGGGGAGGGGGCAGCTGCTTGCTGTTTAAACAACATGGAAACCTGTAGCCTAGAGGGTGAGTCCCTGGGTCGCGGCTAGAGCGAGAAGTGAATGCCTCCCAGATATGACTGGTAGAAGGGATATGAAATACCTCCCACTGAGCAAAAGATACACCAGCGTCTGATCCACGGTCGAAGGTTGCTGACAGCGTCTGTCTCCATGTCAGGAGCGGATGACATGTTGGGGGCAAACAATGGAATATCACGTGACAAACCTCCTACAGAACCACATGGATACATTCACCGCTAAACGTCCCGTACTTTCAAATCATTCCTCAACAGGCTCTCGAGGAGGGCAGTTTTGAGTGGATCCACGTTAAAGACGAATATAAGGAAGAAAATCAGTGTTAGAACATGGAATATTCGAAGTATACATGAAGTGAGAAAACTAGCAAATGTGATCCATGAAAATAAACGGCTTAGTGCCTCATAGTCTCAGAGTGTATTTCCCAGAGTATTAAAGATTTTATCCCATATTCCGATAAAACTGTCTTGTTAAAGCTGAGTGCCAGTCCAGTGAACATCATCATCACTCAAGCTTATGCACCAATGCTGATACTCATGAGCAAGAAGTGGACTCATTCTATGACCAAATAAAGAAAGTACTTACACTTAATACGAAATTAATATAATATTAGGAGACCTCATAGCCATACTGGAAAATAATGGGAGACCTCATAGTCAAACTGGAAAAAAGGCAGATGCGTACATTTGTTAGAATCTTTAGGTTTAGGAACATGAAACGAGAAATTTAATCACCCAATTCAATTGTGCCAGGAACAAAACATGAAATTCGCCAATAATTTGTTCAAATTACCACGACGATGATTGTACCATATAGCTACACATGGAAATCTACGGCAGACAGCAAGATAACGTTATTCGCAACTAGACAGACTATATTTTAATCGATAAGCGTTTTGGAACCTGAGTCACCAGACCGTCCATTTATTCCAAAGCAGATTATCCATCTGGCCATACTCTACACTTAGTTTCTCTAAAAACAAAACTCGTAAAACCAAAAAAAACAGCTAATCCTAGGACAGTAAGCACTCCATCTTCATGCCACGAGTGGCCTACCGGGACCATCCGAGGGCCGTGTCATCCTTAGTGGAGGATGCGGATAGGAGGGGCGTGGGGTCAGCACACCGCTCTCCCGAACGTTATGATGGTAATCTTGACCTAAGCCGCTACTATTCGGTCGAGTTGCTCCTCAATTGGCATCACGAGGCTGCGTGCGCCCCTAAAAATGGCAACAGTGCATGGCGGCTGTATGGTCACCCATCCAAGTGCTGGCCACACCCAACAGCGCTTAACTTTGGTGATCTCACAGGAACCGGTGTATCCACTGCGACAAGGCCGTTGCCCAAACATAGGACAGTAGCTTATGAAAAACTGAAACAGCCTGAAATGATAAATGAAGTGATCATATATATATATATATATATATATATATATATATATATATATATATATATACAGTAAAATAGTGACAACAAAGATCTCCCTGATTGATCAAGAGAACTATATCAAAGTATAGGAAGAGATGAAAACATTATGATAACGACTGCTTAAGAGACACTAGGATGTGAAAAAAGGGGTTTTAAAAAGAAATGGATGCCTAATGAAATTCTTTCATTGATGAGTGAACGCCGAAGGCAAACCCAGACAGATCTATTTGATTACAATAATTTTTAGAAACTTACGTGGTCGGCAATCAGAACAACAGAATATAAATGGTGGCATCTCGAATATGAAGACACTGAAAGCTTGCAAGTTCCACATGATGTTTTAAATTATATAAAAAGCTACAATATGGAAGAAGAAACGTCTCTTTGGTAGGCAACAAAAATTATAAAATAGTTCCTGATTAGACAGAGAAGAAAGAGATATTGGAAGACAGTATAAGGAACCTCTTTCCAAATGACAAACGAAATGCTGAGATTTCTACGAACGATAAGGTAACAGGACCTTCAGTTATGAAAAAAGCAACCGATAAAGCCACACGAAACTGTTAAAACAATGAATCCACTGTACCTCATGAAATTCCATTTGCACTTATTGGACTTCTTGGTGAAGAGGTATAGGGGTCTAATACAAACATTTTTAGCAAAATTTGCATTGCTCCTAATTTCAATGTCGTATCAACTTTCATTTCCTTGTCAAGAAAGGCGAATGCTCTACTATGTGAATTCACAGACTAATGTCTTATGAGCAATTTTCTGAAAATATTTCTGAAAGTCATTCATCAAAGGTTGTTTGAAAGGTGTGTGAAATGTTTAGGCGCAAGAGAAGCGAAAGTTGCAGTACAAGTTCAAGTGAAGAAGCGCTATGTTCAGGATAATTCTTGAATTGATTACGAACAAGATTTTGATTGAGTACAACATCATACATTTACGAGAATTCTCAAAAGAATGGGTATAGACGAGAAAGACATTCGCTGTATAAAGAAAGGTCATAAACTTAGTTAAGTCTGTGAGGGTACGGCAAGCGATGCGTTATGTCACGTTTGTTATTCAGTTTTTTACTCAGAGAGTATATTTCAGGAAGCACATTGTGATTTAGAAAATGGCGCAAAGATCAATGGAGTCTTCATCAACAACATTCACTCTGCTGATGATACTGTGCTGATTGCTAATAAGTCAAATGATCTTCAGTGACTCGTCAACGTAGTAGGAGATAACAACACGAATCTACATCTGAATATTAACACTAAAAACACGCGTTTATAATTGTCCCAATTCAGCACAACGCCTTCACAAATGCAGATCTACGATTCAATGGCTCCGTAATATGGAGAGTGGACACGTTTAAGTACCTTGGAATGTGGTTCTGTGAAGAGCAGAGATAAAATACCGCTAAGAAAACTTCAGTAATGCTATCATAAAATTCCAGAAAATTAGATCGGTACTTGCACACATTTCTGACGGATACACACTAACATACGCCAAAGTAAAGATGATCAAGGCATTTGGAATCTGCTTTCAGCGCAGAATGCTTAAAATACCTTCTACATTGAGATTAAGCAAACAGCGACAAGCGTGGGCAGCATTAAAAAGAATAAATACTGTATACTTAGGAGACAGCGTGTGGAAGAGCAAATACACGCCTCTCCAGATGAAAAAGGCAAGATTGGGTTTGAAAGAAGAAAAGGACGAAGAGGAATATTTTGGTTATGTAACAAAGTAGTAGACAAGATTACCAAGTGCAGACCAACTACTACAAACTTCGGATCATACAACAAAGATAAATCGCGTGGTCACCAACTTCGATTAATGGATAGGCAGAAGAAGAAGAAGAAGAAACGTCCTCAGAGTTCAAGAAGAATGTAAAAATATCAATTCCGAAGAAGGCAGGTGCTGTCAGGAATGAATATTGCTGAACCCTAACTTTAATGAATCACATTTGTAAAACACTGACGCAAATTTTGATCAGAAAAATGGGAAACTGGCTGAAGTCGACGTTCGGGAAGATCATTTTGGGTTCCGGGGAAATTTAGGAATACGCAACAGATGCTGACTCTAAGACTTATCTCAGAAGAAAGCCTGAAAGAAGGCAAACCTAATTTTATAGCATTGTAGATTTAGAGAAAGCTTTTGAAAATGTTGATTGGACACAGTCTTGGAAATTCTGGAGGTAGTAGGGAGCCAAAAGTTATATATGGATCGTGCAGAAAGAAACCAGAAGAATCGAGAGACGTGAAAGGGAAGTATTAGGCGCGAAGGCAGTGAGACAGCGTGGTAGCCTTTCCCAGACGTTATTCAGTCTGAAGAATGAGCAAGCAGTAAAGGAAACCAACGAGAAATATGGATAGTTCAGGGAGACGAAATAAACAGTTTAAGGTTTACAAACGGTGTTTAATTCTATCAGAGACGGCAAAGGACTTGGCAAAGCAGTTGAAAGGAATGGATAGTCTCTTGAAAAGAGTTTGTGATATGAACATCTTATGAGGTAAAACAAGGTTAATTCACTTGATAAATGACATTATTTGTATGCATAGACAAGGACAAGGCTGCTTGCTTTTTACATTGTTGTTGTTTCGGTCCGGTATTGAGCCCCGCGCTCATCGTCAGCGTACATTATATTACGTGCTACAATAACTAGTGCTGCTTTGCTTTACTGTCTAGTATTTACATGTATGACGGCTACAAGACACCTCGAACACAGGACTGAAATTCAGTTCAGTTGAAATAAATCAGATGGCTCTGACGGAATTAGAGCAGATAGTTAGACGTCAAATAGTAGTAGATGATTTCGGCTATTTGGCTATTTGGTGATGCGAAAAGTAGTGTCCACCAGCAACAAAAATCAAGAGCAGTGAAATATTTATTTCATGAATTATAATAAAGTGAAACTTCCTGGCAGATTAACACTGTGTGCCGGACCGAGACTCGAACTCGGGACCTTTGCCTTTCGCGTGCAAGTGCTGTACCAACTGAGCTACCCAAGCACGACTCACGCCCCGTTCTCACAGCTTTACTCCCGGCAGTACCTCGTCTCCCACCTTCCAAACTTAACAGAAGCTCTCCTGCGAACCATGCAGAACTAGCACTCATCAAAGAAAGGATATTGCGGAGACAGGGCTTAGCCACAGCCTGTGGGATATTTCCAGAATGAGATTTCCACTCTGCAGCTGAGTGTGCGCTGATATGAAACTTCCTGGCAGATTAAAACTGTGTGCCGGACCGAGACTCGAACTCGGGATCTTTGCCTTTCCCCGAGTTCGAGTCTCATATCAGCGCACCCTCCGCTGCAGAGTGGAAATCTCATTCTATAATAAAATACCTGAAAACATTTCTGGTATCATTTAAACTGGAAAATTTGTTTTCTTTTTTTCTGGACAATAAATCAAAAGTAATAGAAGCAGTTTGTAAGAGGTCCATGATTAAGGAATTTGTTGTTAGCGCACTCGAGAAGATGTAATTTCGCTGGATTGCTCACGCGCTGCGTGCGATATGTAAGCTTTAAGAGAATCTCAGACCAAAGGGCAGTGTTGTATGCAGTAGGAACTGTTTAGTAGTTGGAGTAAGTAGTTGCTAGCGAGCAGTCTGGTGTATCGTGTTGGCTGGGCCGGTCGTGGTGGAGCGATGGCGGAGCCTGAGCGATATAATATACGGTAAAAGCAGCCTCACGCATATGTAGTATTGTTATATCAAGTCGCATGTAAATGTTTTTAAAAAAATCTCTTAATAATAATCTTTCTCATAAAAAGTAACTTTTTACAATCATTCATTTCAGTTTAAAGAATTTACTAATTTCTCCAATCTTTGCTCATTCCGATTATTGAAAGGAAAAATCAGTTGCTTCTTTTTGTATATGACAAATCTATCGGGCAGCATTGCACAGAGCTGCGCCCGAAAAATTTCTTATAGGAGCAGATATATACGCGTTATCCGGCGACCTAATTGAGGTAAGATTTTTCAATTTATTCAGAATGAATTTTCAGGGCCATTACGCAGCACTGCTGACGTCCTAAATTTACCAGTTTAAATTCACAGTCATTATCGAAAGGTTATAAGTGAGCGACAATTTTATTGAGAGGTTAGTCACATTGTATTATTGGTAGGTTACGGAATTTATCTGTTGGTAGGTTACGCTAAATGGCAATGTTATGGTTATATTTTTTACTGTTGCCAGGTTTCGGAACTTTTACTGTTGAGAGATTACAGTAAATGTGAATATTATTTATATTATTTTTTATTGTGGGGAGGTTACTAGTTGTTGACCCTTCCCTAATTTCCGTTTAAAAAAAATAATAATAAAAAAGCCACACGGTATCTGATTTTCGTTTTCTTTGTAAAGCCCTTCTGTTTCTTCTATTATTAAGCCCACTCTACGTTGATGCTGGTAAAGTCGCAGTCTACATCTGACCTGCTGCAGGACACCAGTTGCCTCTAACTGCAAATAGGGCTCCGGTGGCGTGTCTGCGACATCAGTTTGTAAACGTCACCAAGGATGTATATACTCTGCTCAGAGGAGAATGCAGACAGGACCAAGTCTTATGAATTGTGGATTATCTCAGAGTCAAGGGTCTATTCGTGGTGGGTGGATTCCTTTCCTACACAGAGAGTTAGCTGTAAGTTTTGGTTTGTTGAGAAAACCTTGCCGGTTACTTACAGTGATTGATTGTTTCTTTCCCTCCTACTGATTGTGCTTAAAATTTTTACAATGAAATGGTTAATCACTGACGATAGGACATAAATACATAGCAAACAATACAAACGAAACATTGAGTGCTAACAGTGAGTATAGAATTACATCAGGACTGCACGAAATTTCGGGTGTTGTTCAGGAATATATTCCGAGTATTTTGCCATAAGAAGCCTGTGGTGTCTGGTGGCTCGTTAAGGAGTAATTACGTTTCTCTTAATTTCTTGCCTCCATTTATTTTTTAATTTGTGTTGTCCCAAAATATCTGAACAGCGCGAGCGCAGCAACAGGACTTACCACATGAACGGACTTCATCATGCAGCCGATAAAACACTGAAATCAGAAAGAACAATGACATTTACCATTGACTCCTTAATCCAGTTGATACCTTACGGACTACTGAAGCACAATAATATTGCTACAAAATTTGTATGTATACAAGTGATAGTATTAACACTTTAGAAAAAATATAAATCTTAAATATTAAGCAAAATATTTAGTGTAGTAGACTTACTAACGCCTAGCAATAACTTTTTAACGATGGATTCTTCGGATTCAGAGGGAAAAAATACTATCCCTCTATATATATTCAGGAATCCTTGTGTTTCGAGTTACAAAGATATTCTGATGGCATTGTAATTGTGGCAAAGAACACAAAGGAATTGGAGGGCCGGTTGAACGAAATGGATAGTGTCTTAGAGAACAATTGTAAGACACCCATCAACAAAGCTTGAATAAAGGTAATGGAATGTAGTGGAATCATAATTAACAGCGGAAACTGTCGTGGGTGAAAGTATAGGATAATAGAAGCAAAAATGTGCCAGTAAACATACCTAGGTCTGCTTCAGTGTGACGTTTTATCCTAGTTGGTACAAATATGTTTGATTCACTGAAAATATAATGTCTTTTTACTTATGACGCTGGTTCTCCGTCTGGTGGGAACCAAATTAACATTTTTGAACGATTAAAAAGATGGGCACAGCTGTGTTTAAGTCATGAAGTAAATTATTTAAAAGTTGTTTTTATTTTTATTTGTTAAATACGTAAACGGATAAAAGTCATTTGCCAACACACTTTGAAACCATTAAGGCTTTGAAACGGAAGATGACAGAGATTCTCGTTGCGGCTCAACACAAACAAATGTGTCGTGCTTAATTGCGTAGAAAGTCCCAGTATTTTCCGATTGCACTATGCAGACCAGTCAGTGAAGGCGTGATGTCAGTTAAATGTCTGGATGTATACGTACAAGGCAATTTATGGAGGAATGCCCAATATTTGACTGTTGCTCGTCAGTATTGGATTAGTACCGTATACGACTGACAGAGGAAATACAGTAGATCTAAAGAAGACCAGAGCTTTCCGAAACAGATTCAATAAGTAGGCACGGAATCGTCTGAGAAACGCTTAGCCAACTGCAGTGGCAGAAGCTACAAACAAGGTGTTGTACGTCATTGGTGAGGTTTATGGTTATTCTGAAACTGTGTAGCCGCGCGGGATTAGCCGAGCAGTTTAAGGCGCTGCAGTCATGGACTGTGCGACTGGTCCTGGCGGAGGTTCGAGTCCTCCCTCGGGCATGGGTGTGTGAGGATAATTTAGGTTAAGTAGTGTGTAAGCTTAGGGACTGATGACCTTAGCAGTTAAGTCCCATAAAGTTTCACACACGTTTGAACGTTTTTGATAGTGTGTATTTGTAAAAGAGTGGACCAAAACACTACTTCCTACTTCCTATAATTCGTGAAAAGACCACGAGGGTAAAAGTAGAGATATTCGAGGTCATACAGATGCTTACCAACAGTAGTTCTTTCACGAACCATTCGTAACTGAAAAAGGAAACGAGGGCGAGGGAGGAGCAGTTGTACACAAGGCACCCTCCGCCAAGTACCATAAGAACGCTTGATGATTGTAGATCGACATATAAAGATTGACATAGATCCGAGGAGTAGGTAAAATTTCGTTACCAGAATAGTCGCTGCCGATGTTTATAAACGCTCTCGCCAATAACTTACATCTGTATTATCCACCTCATGATTCAAAATGGTTCAAATGGCTCTGAGCACTATCGGACTCAACAGCTGTGGTCATAAGTCCCCTAGAACTTAGAACTACTTAAACCGAACTAACCTAAGGACATCACACACATTCATGCCCGAGTCAGGATTCGAACCTGCGACCGTAGCAGTCACGCGGATCCGGACTGAGCGATTTACACCTTATGATATACCTGTGTAAGTTCATTATAGGAGGTGAGCAAAACTATGTAAACACCACCAATACATGTTAACATGCTTAATTCGGCGTAGGAAAACCGTTGGCATTCCATATAGATTCCAGTCATCTCGGAGTGGATAAATACAGTCCGGCATGGTTTTCAAGGGAGTCTTATACCATTCTCACTGTATAGTAGTGGGAAGTTTAGACGACGATGACGGAGGTAGATAGCGATCACGCTTCTCTCCAAAGTAGACCACAAAGGTTCTATGACAATGCGATCTGGTGATTGTGATGTCCTGAGGAGATGGGACAATTCTTTCTTGTGGAAACAAAAGCAGTCTTGCATGATGCAAGCTGTGTGAACAGGGCCCCGTTGCGTTGGAACACAACATCATCGTTGGCGTACAAACATTGCACTATTGGATGGGCAATCCCGTTGCTAAGTTTCTCGCTGTTCTTTTTTCTGCTGCTTCTTATTATTTTCGAGTTTATTCTATTTACTCTCAGTCCGTATTCTGTACCCATTACAGTGTTCATTCCATTCAGCATATCATGTAATTCTTTTTTATTTCCGCTGGGGACAGTAGTGTCATCAAGGAATGTTACCATTGATATCATGTCACTGTGCATTTAAATTCCACTCTTCAAGCTTTCTTTTAGTAACATCATTTGTTACCCACTGGGCTCATAAGATATCGCGATATGGCTGCCCAAATCATCATCTAACGCCCTCCTTGTTTCGCACTTGGGGCGTAAACCTGGCCAAAAGTGGAAACAATGTGAAGCAAGACTCCTCCGGTTAAACGACATTCTTCAACTGTTCCATAGACTAGGTATTGTGGCTTCAGCATAATGTTTTCTTGTTAGGAACATTTGAATAATTCCAGCTCGCCCTCCAAATACCTGCTTCTGGAGCTCTCTTCGTGACGTTTTGGTGCTGATAGCGTTTGCGACATTGAGTTCTACAGTAACTTTTGGAACTGTTGTCATCTTATTAATCGTAACAATCCTTTTCAATGACTGTCCTCAAGATCACTCACCATACACTTTCGTCCGCCTTGTGACTCGATAGATGATATTTTCCCGCTTTCTCTGTATGCGTTGCAGACCTTCGATACGGTGCCCCTTCTGAACACCAAACACTTTGCCAGTCTTGGTTACGGAAGAACCCACCATACTATTATCAACAATTTGCCGTCATTCGAATTCACTTAGCTCCGATATAATGCAAACTACACATGACCCTGTTCTGACCAAGACTGACATGTATTGAGGACAGTGGTCAGGTGCCGTTCGAAGTCTAATTCTACAGCGCATCCTGCAAGCTTAGCTAGCATCTGAATTTAAGCATGCATTTCTCGATGCATATTCATACTTATGTCCAATCCTGTATATCAGTCAACATGTGTTGGAAGTAATGAAATCATTTGTTTCGAGCTATTGTGAAGAATGTTTAACATATTGGAATAACTGATCGTCATCACAAAATTTATTTTAAAAAAAGGAATGAATTGAAAACAAAAGGCGAAACTAGTGTGTAACACAGTACATTTCTTTAACAGTGTCTAATAAATACGTACTGTTTAATCAACATATTCCAGAAGTTGTAGAAATGCTATTAAATATGTTTCACAATAAATATTATTATTCAGTACTCGGTTAGCAGTCTCTTGATTCAAACAGTGTAGTTAGTTTTATTAAAACACTCTATTTAAAGAAATGCAATCATATTTCGGTACCTACAAAGTATGTATTACCTAACATTTCTACAGGGATGAAAGGTATGTTTATTAAGTTTGACGTAAATCAGTTAAAAGCTCTTTTTCTACATATTTCAAAGCAAAATTTTAATTTTAGAAAAATTCTTTGTTAAGTTATTGACGATAAAAACTTTCCTATTCTAGTATATTCACTTGTAAAATTGAGTAACGTTTGAGTAACCTGCACTTTATTCGTGTAACCTGTTTCTCAGGTTTTTGCCAAAATTACTACGCAAATTATAAAATTACTGACACTAACAAGTTCCTGTCTAGACAAAAATCTTGCGGGAAATGCAAGATTGTAAGTGTGGGCGTTGTGGTAAAATTCTGCGAGCCTATGTTAAGTTTTTGCCTTATAAATTTAGTGTCAGTCAGTTTGCTATTAACTCACGGCTTGAAACATTCTGCACCACTCCTCTCAAGATGTTTGTCATTTCCCTCACTTGTCTGTAGAAATTTCGTCGTGGATATCTGAGGTAATCTTAGCAAATGACGAAAAAGGTGAACAGACCCAACCTTAGACAACGATCAGGAAGGTAGAGAGAAATATAATTAAAACTTGTATGTCATCACCCCAATCATAATTAAGTAGTGTAAAAATGGTGATTACTTATATCTAAGTGGCACTTAACTTTGCTTTATATTTAACTTCGTTCTACACTTCTTTGGATGGGATGCTACATATAACAGACAAAGATACATGCTTCTAGGACGACGGATCAATTTGCCTATAGTGTGTGGCTCCTCTGACTCACTTACCTTCTCCTCTGTTGTTGTGGCCTCCTTGTTTGTTTTGAGCCCATCCAGACTATCTGCAGACAAGGAAAAGCAGCAGTCAGAGACATCGCACATCAAGTATCGATCACTTCACAGCGCGGAACTCTGTTCAAGACGCAAGAAATAATTAACGACACAAAGGTAGTTGCACATTTTTCAAAAAGAATCTGTAGAATTCTTGGAATCCTTAGTTTTAGTTATGTTAAACTGCTGAAAATAGTTTTGCGACCCCTCCCTCTTTTCTCCCTCACTCACTCTTTCTCTCTCTCTCTCTCTCTCTCTCTCTCTCTCTCTCTTATACACACTATAGATCGAGTGAAATTACTCTGATGAGCCAAAACATTCTGGCTACCTGCTTAATAATATGTTGATCCTCTTTGAAAAACGATACAGCAGTGTTTAGTTTTCTGGAGGTAAGTGGCACACAGGGCGCCGACTTTCCAAAATGTTTGTGTGAGCATACCAATCGCGGAATGTAACATATGCTTTCTGGATAGTCTCGATATTTTTAAGATTATTAGCTTCCATTTGTAATCTTCTATGAACACTTCCGGTGTCACAAAGATCTGTATTGTGATAAATTAAAATATACCGGTACTACACTGAAGCGCCACAGAAACTGATACAGGCATGCGTGTTCAAATGCAGAGATATCTAAACAGGCAGAATACGGCTCTGCGGTCAGAAAAGCTTATAAATAAGACAGAAAATGTCTGGAGCAGTTGTTAGATCAATTATAGCTGCTAGAACGTCAGGTTATCAAGATTTAACTGAGTTTGAACGCGGCGTCATAATTGGCGCACGAGCGATGGGACACGTCATCTCCGAGGTAGCGATGAAGTGGAGATTTTCCCGTACGACCATTTCACGAGTGTACCGCGAATATCAGGAATCAGAAGTGCAACGCTTCCGGAAATTCCTGCAGATTTCAATGCAGGGCCATTCTTAAGTGTCAGCGTGCGAACCATTCAACGAAACATCATCGATATGGGCTTTCGAAGCCGAAGCTCCTCTCATGCACTATACAAAACTTAACACCTCACCTGGGCCCGTCTACAAAGACATTGGACTGTTCATGACTGAAAACATGTTGCCTGGTTGCACGAGTCTCGTTTCAAATTGTATCGAGGGGGAGGGGGGCGGGGGGACGTGTACGGGTAAGGAGATAACGTCATGAATCCATGGACTGCATGTCAGCAGGGGACTGTTCAAGCTGGTGAAGGCTCTGTAATGGTGTAGGGCATGTGCAGTTGGAGTGATATAGGACCCCTGATACGACTCTGACAGGTAGCACGCACGGAAGCATCCTGTCTGATCACCTGCACCCATTCGTGTCCGTTGTGGTCAATTCCAGCAGGACAATGCGACACCCCACACGTCCAGAATTGTTACAGAGTGGCTCCAGGACTTCTCTTCTGAGTTTAAATACTTCCGCTGGCCAGCAAACTCCCTAGACATGAGCATTACTGAGCATATCTGCGATGCCTTGCGACGTGCTGTTCAGAAGATATCTCTACCCCCTCGTGCTCTTACGGATTTCTGGGCAACCCTGCTGTATTCATGGTATCAGTTCCCTCCAGAACAACTTCAGACATTAGTCGAGTCCATGCCACGTCGTGTTGCGACACTTCTGCGTCCTCGCAGGGGCCATACACGATATTAGGCAGGTATAGCAGGTTCTTTGGCTCTTCAGTGTATAAGCATACGTTGAGACTGCCCTAGCTCAGTCGGCAACACAGCTAACTTAAAAGCAACGGAAATGAAATCAAACTCAGGTTCAAATGAACTTGGGCGAATCGACAGACACGGAGGAGTAACTTAAGCGATACGGACCCGCCTGATTCCCAAACACAAAATATATAGCCTATCATTAGCTAATTTAACTTTCATTACAAGAGATAGAAATAGGAATTTAATGGAGTGCGTTACAAAATCCCATGTAATACAAACAAAGAGACGTGTATAGAAGTAATTCTCGGTATAGTATTTCAGCTTTCTATACGCCTCCAGTAAACGCGCAACGTTAGGAAATTGCGAAAGCTTTTGCCGTGCGAAGAGCTTTTGTTCCGTGCATCCCGTCAGGAGACATCTACTTTGCACTAGCTATTAATGCGGCAATACCCTTTGAATCTACAGTATAAGCTCCAGCGTCCATGAAAACCATTCTTTCAACAAACTAAACGATTACAATCCAGATTAGGTGAAAACAATTTCACTGAAATCTTAAACCGCACCGCTGTTATAGTTTTTAAAAAAACTATTCAGGCAGTCTGTAACAGTCTGTCTGCCGGAGTGGCCGAGCGGTTCTAGGCGCTGCAGTCTGGAACCGCGCGACCGCTACGGTCGCAGGTTCGAATCCTGCCTCAGGCATGGATGTGGGTGACGTCCTTAGGTTAGTTAGTTTTAAGTGGTTCTGAGTTCTAGGGGACTGATGACCTCAGAGGTTGAGTCCCATAGTGCTCAGAGCCATTTGAACCATTTTGTAACAGTCGGTCGGCTTCCTTGTATCTCGGGTTATTCTTTATTACTGCTCAATTATGGCAGGCAGAGTTTTTAAAACAATTGTTGACGAATGGCGTGGGCGTATCGTAGCGTTTCTTTTGTAAGGAAAAATGAAGTAAGCCGAAAAGATGGGAATACATTCACGGTGTTACGCGCCTGTGTTTCTGGGGAATTCATTTGACTTGGCAAGGGAAAGGCAACGAACGGTGGAGTGTGTCGCTTAATTGTGGAATGTGTTGCTTGGTTACCTTTGCCTTGGTTGATATGTTTTACAGGTCATAAATTTTAACTTACATCTCAGTATTTTAATAGTTCATTACTGTTTTGATAAAAGCAAGTGAGAAATATTTATCTTATTTAGTTTTTATCACACTAAAAAATTTGTTTGTGCGGTGCAGCCACAAGATTACTTGTGTGGTATCAGATGTCCACGCACAGGTCATGTAATTCCCGTACCTTACATCCCAAATGTGTTCTCGAGGCTCAGAGCACACGAATTAGATTGCCAGAATTGCAGTATAACACTCCTGAAACCATGTCCTATGACACGGACAGTTATTCTGGTGGAAAACACCGTCGCCGTCGGAAAGGACATCTAGCGCGAAGGGATGCAGGTGGCCCACTGCAATGTTCTGGTCCATGACCCTGCTGGTGACTGATTATCAACACTAGTCCCATGGAAGCCCCTGACGAGATCGCCGCCTATACTGCTTTACGGAGCGGAGAAGCTTCCGATCTCCATATTCTGAGCTGATGTGCGGAAGCCCAACTGCTTGATGCGTGCTCGGGGTTTCGTCGTCCTTCAACCACTTTCCATAAATGCTTACGACAATAGTACGTAAACAGATCTTCTCCATTTCCAAGGGGCTCATTCTCAGGCGCGGGGCCTTAACAATCTGCCCTTTCTCAAAGTCGCTCATGTATATGGATTTCCCCATTTACCACCACTGGCGTCGCGGATTGGTTCGCCATTCGTCTCCGCCCCAACTATACATTTTTCTTACCACATCACGTGTTGGCAACGGACCAGGTGGCGTTCAGTGAAACGGTGAGCAGTGGTCACCAGTGCATATCTGAGTGGCGATTACGTGGGGAAGCAACGTAAAGGCCAGCTTTAAATTTGTCCTAAATGCTTCAGTCTAAGTAGACAGTACCTTCTTGATAGTCTAACGGAAGTTAATATTCGGTGAGTCCTAGCCAACTGTGCTGCCAAAATACCAAGCAAATGATCCTCCCGCAGTGCAACGTGCCATCTTTCACAAAGTAAAATCCTTGCGAACAAATTTAAGAAAATGATGGGAGAAGTGAAGGACAGTCGGAAGTTTCGGAGGTCTTGATGATTCCTTGCAGTCGCAGAGACAAGTTAGTGTCCCTGCCAATATTCACCATGGTGTTGTATTTTCTCTCATGTGTTTGTATCTTGTCTTACATTTCAAGGAGTAGCGAGTGACAAACGTTTCAAATACATCTTTTCATTTCTCCTTTGATATCCCAATTTTATGAATATATTTTATACTTCCTGAGTTAATTAATGACGAAACAATTTTTTTGTCTCATTAGCCTCATCTTTAGAACTCAGATTCCGTTCCCTCTTTCCAATTTTTTCTGTTTTCACATTGCAATTGCAAACGCAGCTACTTCAATCGCCTCGTCATTCAGGTAATGATTATACAATCGTTCATTCTTCTTCAGGACTAGAGCCCTTGATCGGCATAGCCCCGTGCCTCCGCATACGTGTGTAGTCTCCTTTTGTCCTCCATCCTCGGATCTTAGACTTCGTAAGGTCATCCAACACGTTACCAGCCATCTAGCTTGAGGTCGGCCTTTCATTCTGGGGGAATACATCTTTCCTTTCATTATGTTTCTGCTTATTCTGTCAAGTACCAGCTTCTCTGACATTCGATGTATTTTACTATATCTTTGCTTTGTATAAGATGTTGTGTTTCGTAATCGTACCTTACTCTCCAACCTTGTGTCTCTATATCATATGCCCATGGATCTTCCTCGGGGTTTTTCTTTCAAATGACTTAGGTTGTTTATATCCTCTTCTAACTCAAGTTAACAGATTCATCTCAACTCTTTTTGTTTTAGCAATCAGATAATTCTTAAATAGTAGTAAGTTAGCATACTAGGCTATTTCCTGCTTGTAATATTTCTCTAAATCTTTACCTCATATTACAATTCACAACAGTGGAAACATTTACAGACTCAAATAATGGCTTACCTTATCTGCATATACAGGGTGTTCCATTGATCGTGATCGGGCCAAATATCTCACGAAATAAGCGTCAAATGAAAAAAACTACGAAGAACGAAACTTGTCTAGCTTCAAGGGGGAAACCAGATGGCGCTATAGTAGGCCCGCTAGATGGCCCTGCCATAGCTCAAACACGTATCAACTGCGTTTTTTAAAAATAGGAACCCCCATTTTTGTCACATATTCGTGTAGTACGTTAAGAAATGTGAATGTTTTAGTTGGACCACTTTTTTCACTTTGCGGTAGATAGCGCTGTAATAGTCACAAATAAATCGCTCACAATTTTAGACGAGCAGTTGGTAACAGGTAGCTTTTTAAATTAAAATACAGAACTTAGGTACGTTTGAACATTTTATTTCGGTTGCTCCAATATGATACATGTACCTTTGTGAACTCATCATTTCTGAGAACGCATGCTGTTAGAGCGTGATTACTTCTAAATACCACATTAATGCAATAAATGCTCAAAATGATGTCCGTCAACCTCAATGCATTTGGCAATACGTGTGACGACATTCCTCTCAACAGCCAGTAGTTCGCCTTCCGTAATGTTCGCACGTGCATTGACAATGCGCTGACGCATGTTGTCAGGCGTTGTCGGTGGATCACGATAGCATATATCCTCCAACTTTCCCCACATAAAGAAATCCGGGGACGTCAGATCAGGTGAACGTGCGGGCCATGGTATGGTGCTTCGACAACCAATCCACCTGTCATGAAATATGCTACTCAATACCGCTTCAACCGCACGCGAGCTAAGTGCCGGACTTCCATCATATGGGAAGTACATCGCCATTCTGTCGTGCAGTGAAACATCTTGTAATAACATCGGTAGAACATTACGTAGGAAATCAGCATACATTGCACCAGTTAGATTGCTATCGATAAAGTGGGGCCCAATTATCCTTCCTCCCATAATGCCGCACCATACATTAACCCACCAAGGTCGCTGATATTCCACTTGTCGCAGCCACCGTGGATTTTCCGTTGCCCAATAGCACATATTATGGGTTCACTTTACCGCTGTTGGTGAATCACGCTTGGTCGCTAAATAGAACGTGCAAAAAATCCGTCATCGTCCCCTAATTTCTCTTGTGCCCAGTGGCAGAACTGTACACGACGTTCAAAGTCGTCGACATGCAATTCCTGGTGCATAGAAATATGGTACGGGTGCAATCAATGTTGCTCTATCATTCTCAACACTGACGTTTATGAGATTCCCGATTCTCGCGCAACTTGCCTGCTACTGATGTGCGAATTAGCCGCAACAGCAGCTAAAACACCTACTTGGGCATCATCATATGTTGTAGGTTGTGGTTGACGTTTCACATGTGGCTGAACACTTCCTGTTTCCTTAAATAACGTAACTATCCGGCGAACGGTCTGGACACTTGGATG
Organism: Schistocerca gregaria; assembly: GCF_023897955.1. Classification (NCBI taxonomy): domain Eukaryota; kingdom Metazoa; phylum Arthropoda; class Insecta; order Orthoptera; family Acrididae; genus Schistocerca; species Schistocerca gregaria. The sequence continues at coordinate 306,858,515 of NC_064923.1, forward strand.
AAGTCGTCCAGGATACCGAGCATCATACATAGCACATGCCCGTTGGGCATTTTGATCACATAGCCATACATCAACACAACACGGTTAATGTATCACGAAGCAAATACCGTCCGCACTGGTGAAATGTTACATGATACCAACTACTTATACGTTTGTATCTATCACAAAGCGAAAAAAGCGGTCCAACTAAAACTTTCATATTTCTTCAGGTACTACACGAATATGTAATAAAAAATGAAGGTTCATTTCTAAAAAACGCAGTTGATATCCTGACCTATGGCAGCGCCATCTAGCAGGCATACCATAGCGCCATATGGTTTCCCCCTTCATGGTAGACGACTTTCGTTTTTTTTTTTTTTTTTTTTTTTTTTTTAGTTTTTTCGTTTGATGCTTATTTCGTGAGATGTTTGGCCCCGTCACTATCAAAGGACCACCCTGTAAATTCTGCATACCCTGTGAAGTTCAGGGCAGAATGTGCGTAGCTTGGTAGCGAATATTAAGCTTTCTTCCAGATCCAAAAGTGCATCGAGCGAGGAGATAATGACACTTTAAACGCCTCTGGGCATGCTGTAATATGCCAGTCTTTGAATTCACAGTACGAAAGGGAGCGAGACTCAGGGATCCGAAGAATGTCTATAGATTTTTCACTTAAAACTAGTTACTAGCACTTTATACGTGCGCTTTTGGTGACATATATCATCAATCTTCAAGAATCTGATAAATCTGATTGTTCATAATTTTTGTAACGTTCTTCTGTGAGTCAAGAAACCCTGTGACAGTTCGTGACGCCCTTCTTTTTACGCATTCAGTATCCCATATTAGTCCTATTCTGTACGAGACCCACGCATGATTCGTAAGCAATCTGCTTTGAACACTCTCTCCATTTTCCTGTCATCTTACTAAGAACCGAAGTCTGCCACATGCCTTCCCTACGTATGAGCATCTGTGATCATTCCATTTCGTATCCCTACAAATCATTATTGATGATTCTATGAGTTTACTGATTCCAATTGTGAGTCATTGATACTGCACTCATAAGATAATACGTGTTTTGTTTCCCGGTTTTTGATGTGCATAATTTCTTATTACTATAAATTTGAAGCAATTTGCCAATCGTAGCGCCACAAATCACAGCAGGATCTGACTGAATGATTGTGTATCTTTTTTCAGGAAATATTTTACTACAGAAAACTGCATCACACGTGAAAAATTTGAGGCTGATATTAACATCGTCTGATATTAACATCGTCAGGCAGATCACTGATTTGCGACATGAACAACAAGCGCCTCAATGTCCTTCTCTGGGGCATGGCTGAAGTTGCTTGTACTTCTATCGATGACTCTCCACCTATGATCAAATTCTGTTACCTAAGTGCCGACAAATGCCCAAGCCAGTAAAAAATTTTGTTTCACAGCCCATACGAACCTACTCTTGTTAATAAACTTAGTTGTGTAAAGGAGTCCAATGTTTTTAGGAAGTACTGCGTCTATATAACTGCCTTGATCCTTGACTTTCAGGATGTCAGATGAGAATTGCCTAAGTCTGACCATGTTCTGTTCTCCTCGCCTTAGAATACGCCATTGTGTTTTATGTTATCTAGTCTGTTCATGAGTGCACAGTGAAGGTTCTTAAGGATGAAATCATTTTTCTGGCCACCTTAGCTAACGAACATGAAAATGCGAAAAGATGTAGACTTACCTAGGTTCTCAGAGGCCATGCAGTCCTTTAAATCCTTGATTGCTTTTGTCAGGTCTGGCTCGTCTGCCTGGAAAAAGACAGTGTCGCAGTGTGAGATACATAAGCTCCATTGATTGCATACAAAAAATAGGGACCTAGTTTTACTGAAAGAAACATGCAAGACATGTGTAAGTTCTCAGGATAGAACGCCTGATGGTATCTTTAACAACCCTATACTATTTATTATTACGTAACTAGCTTGAACTTCTTTCCATTCTTTTCCTGACCTGGAAAAAAATGTGCAGTTAATCATCTCATCTCATCATTTGTACAGCATCTAATTTATTCGTGGTATATTGTTATAACCTAGCTTCGGTTTTTTGTCTTTGGGTGCAAAGAGGAACACATTTTGTTGTTGCCCAACACGCGAATATGCTACGACCTATCTAACGGTTAGAATCAGACTCCTGTACAATTAAAGTATCTTGTAGAGTAATGGAGGAGTCCGCCCGCTTCGCAACGAAGCCAAACAAGAAGAAGGTTCAGAAGAATAAGAGAAATGAAAATAAAACAAGTTAAATAAATTTCAGCCTGGATGTTACAACCCTGACCTAACAGGAAATTGGAGCCTTTTAAAGCTGAATGGTAAGTTAATTGAAACGATTGGAACTTTTGATGTGACTACGGATCTGCCTCCATATTTTAAGGTTAAAATTTCCTCCTCTATGGCGCTGTTTAGAAGTTTTTGTGAGGGCATCAGGAAGCATTGAGGGAATGTAATAATTCTGTTGGGAAGTTTACGCTTCCGTCTTGATTTATCGTTAATCAGTGGATTAAAACACACAACTGCCCATTAAAATCGCTACACCAAGAAGAAATGCAGATGATAACCAGGTATTCATTGGACGAATATATTTTACGAGAACTGACATGTGATTCCATTTCCACGCAATTTGGTTCCATAGATTCTGAGAAATCAGTACCCAGAACAACCACCTCTGGCCGTATTAACTGTCTTGATACGCCTGGGCATAGAGTTAAACAGAGCTTGGAGGGCGTGTACAGGTACAGCTGCACATGCAGCTTCAACACGATACCAGAGTTCATCAAGAATAGTGACTGGCGTATTGTGACGTGCTAGTTGCTCTGCCTCCATTGGCCAGACGTTTTTAATTGGTGAGAAATCTGGAGAATGTGCTGGCCAGGGCAGCAGTCGAACATTTTCTGTATAAAGAAAGGCCCGTACAGGACATGCAACATGCGGTCGTACATTATCCTGCTGAAATGTAGGGTTTCGCAACGATCGAATGAAGGGTAGAGCCACGGGTAAAAAAAAAAAAAAGGTTGAAATGGCTCTCAGCACTATGGGACTTAACTGCTGCTGTCATCAGTACCCTAGAACTTAGAACTACTTAACTAACCTAAGGACATCTCACACATCCATGCCCGAGGCAGGATTCGAACCTGCGACCATAGCGGTCACGCGGTTCCAGACTGCAGCGCCTACAACCGCTCGGCCACCCCGGCTGGCGCCACGGGTCGTGACACATCTGAAATGTAGCGTCCACTGTTCAAAGTGCCGTCAATGCGAACAAGAGTTGACCGAGACGTGTAACCAGTGGCACCCCGTACCATGCTTCCAATGTGCGTTCACCGCGATGTCGCGAAACACGGATGCGACCATCATGATGCTGTAAACAGAACCTGGATTCATCGGAAAAAATAACGTTTTGCCATTCGTGCACCCAGGTTCGTCGTTGAGTACACCATCGCAGGCGCTCCTGTCTGTGATGCAGCGTCAAGGGTAACCGCAGCCAGGGTCTCGGAGCTGATAGTCCATGCTCTTTCGAACGTCGTCGAACTGTTCGTGCAGATAGTTGTTGTCTTGCAAACGTCCCCATCTGTTGACTCAAGGATCGAGACGTGGCTGCACGATCCATTACAGCCATGCGAGTAAGATGACTGTCATCTCGACTGCTAGTGATACGAGGCCGTTGGGATCCAGCACGGCGTTCCATATTACCTTCCTGAACCCACCGATTCCATATTCTGCTAACAGTCATTGGATCTCGACCAACGCGAGCAGCAATGTCGCGGTACGATAAACCGCAATCGCGATAGGCTACAGTACGACCTTTATCAAAGTCGGAAACGTGATGGTACGCATTTCTCCTCCTTACACGAGGCATCACAACAACTTTTCACCAGGCAACGCCGGTCAACTGCTGTTTGTGTATGAGAAATCAGTTGGAAACTTTCCTCAAGTCGGCACGTTGTAGTTGTCGTCACCGACGCCAACCTTGTGTGAATGCTCTGAAAAGCTAATCATTTTCATATCACAGCATCTTCTTCCTGTCGGTTAAATTTCGCGTCTGTAGCACGTCATCTTCGTAGTGTAGCAATTTTAATGCCTAGTAGTTTAGATTTAGAAGAAATATGTGATCCGATATTAGAATCAAAATTTAAAAGAGGTTCGGAGGACTTAAGATCAAATAAGGCAGGAGGAATAAATAATATTCAATTGGAATTTCTAAGATAACAGGAGGAACTGGAAAGAAAACTACTATACAAGTTGTTGAGTCGAGTGTATGGGTCTGGCGACACACCACCTAGCTGTCGAAAAAATATCATCTACACGATTGCGAAGAATGCAAGGCAAGTGCGAGAATTATCGCCCAATCAGCTTAGCAGCTCATGCACCCAATATGTTGATAAGAATAATATGCAGAATAATGGAAAAAATTGACGATCTGAAAAATAATGATGAGTTTTGCTTCAACAAATATAAAGGCACCAGAGAGAAAATTCTGACGTTGCAGTTGATAATGGAAGCAAGACTAAAGAAAAATCAGGACACGTTCATAGGACTTGTCGACGTCGAAAAACCTTTCGACCATGTGAAATGTTACAAGATGTTGCAAATTCTGAGAAAAATGGGAGTAAGCTGTATGAAGAGACGGGTTATATACAATATGTACAAGAGCCGAGAGAGAATAATAAGAGTGGTCGACCAAGAACGAATAGCTCGGATGAAATGGAGTGTAAGTCAGGGATGTAATCTTTCTCACCTATTGTTCAGCCTGTATATCGAAGAAGCAGTGGTGGAAATAAAAGGAATTTGTAGGATTGGAATTAAAATTCAGAGTGTAATGTATCGATGATACGGTTCGCTGATAACGTTGCTATCGAGAGTGAAAGTGAATGAACGATATAATGAGTACAGAATTCGGATTGAAAGTAAATTGAAGAAAGACGAAAGTAATGAGAAGGATAAGTCTTGAGAACAGCGAGAAACTTAACATCAGGATTAATGGTCATGATGTAGATGACGTTAATCAATTCTACCAATGGCAGCGAGGAGGACATGAAGAGCAAACGCACTGGCAAAAAGAGCATTCCTGGCCAAGAAATGTCTACTAGTATGAAACATAGGCTTTAATTTGAGGAAGAAATTTCTGGGACTGCACGATTCGAGCACTGCAGTGCATGATAGTGAAAGATGGACTTCGGGAGTACCGAAGTAGGAGAGACTCGAAGTGTTTAAGATATGCTGCTACAGACGAATTTTGAAAATTATATGGAATGGTAAGGTAAGGATTGAGGGAGTTGTGCGCAAAATCGTAGAGGAAAGGGAAATGTGGAAACACTGAGAAGGAGAAGGGACAGGATGATAGGACATGTATTAAGACAGCAGAGAATGATTTCCATTGTACCAGAGGGAACTGTATAGGGCAGAAACTGTAGGGATAGACAGAGATTGGAATACATTCAGCAAACAATTGTGGACGTATGTTGCAAGTGCTACTCTGAGATGACGACGTTGACACAGTAGAGAAATTCATGGCGGGGAGCATTAAATCAGTCAGAAGATTGATAGCTCAAAAAACGGAAGGTACCTTATTCCTTATAATTTGTTTTGAACAGAGCTGGTACACTGGTAGCACCTACAGGGGAAATGTACTTCATCCGTACAGTGTCTAGTTTGAGAAGATGTTGTCAAGACTCAAAGACATGTCATAAATGTACCTTGATCCGTCAGTGCGCCACATTGTGCATTCTGGTCCTCTGTGTCTGCCAGTTTGGGAAAGCGTAGCTCGTAATGTGCAACCCCCCCCCCCCTCCCCCCCTCCCTCCTCCTGCCAACAACTGCCATAGCGCACAACGACGTGGCATGCACAATGTCGCTGCGAGTGGCAGCTTTTCCAGACTAAATTATTTCATCGAAATTGGTTCAGCTCTTTAGTCGTGGAAAGGTAATAGACAAACACACTTATACTCAGTCATTTTCAGAAAGAACAGAATACCTTGAAGGACACGCTTATATTCACAGAACATGTACATTCCTATGTTCTGCAGATTTATTATTAGCATTTGAACCATCTCGGCCAGTCATTTCAAGGGCAACATCAATATCGAGATGCAAATCCACCTACCGGTAAGAATGTGCCTGCTGCCCTCGTCATCGCTATAAACCCGAGGCAATGGATCAGTGTGACTTGAGCAAATGTGCAGGATGCCTCACAGATATATAAGCGAACCGTACCGTCAATTCAGTGAGTTTTAAATTTGGCACGTTATTGGCATCGGAGAATGTGATGCATCCACTCAGGAAACTGCTGTTCATATGGGACGAAGTGTTTCGGGGGTGCAACGGATGGATGCAGAATAGTTCACGGAAGGCCTTAGATTGCGACAAGATCAGTCAGGTGGCACCACCCAGATCACTCCCCCGAGAAGATCGACACCTCATCCGAATGGCATTGCAGGACAGATCTGCGTCCTCCTCGGCTATGTGTTATGTGCACGTCGTCCACTTCTTCGCCTAGCTTTAACGAATGAGCAGAAAAACATGCTAGACGGCAGCAGTGTGTGGAACGACGTCACTGGTGATGGTGGTGATTAGTGTTTAACGTCCCGTCGACAACGAGGTCATTAGAGACGGAGCGCAAGCTCGGGTTAGGGAAGGATTGGGAAGGAAATCGGCCGTGCCCTTTCAAAGGAACCATCCCGGCATTTGCCTGAAACGATTTAGTGAAATTACGGAAAACCTAAATCAGGATGGCTGGGGACGGGATTGAATCGTCGTCCTCCCGAATGCGAGTCCAGTGTGCTAACCACTGCGCCACCTCGCTCGGTGACGTCACTGGGGACAAGAACGTTATCAGATAATGTTTTCGGACGAATTCAGATTCTGATTGTTTGAAAATGATGGCTGAATTCTGGTTCACCGCAGACAGCGGGAACTGTGTCACTGTGATAGCACTAACTCAAGGCCTTATGGTGTGGGGTGCTATTTGGTACAATCACTAATCACACTTCCATGTCCAGGGCACTGTGACGAGTGTGACCTATGTAAATCACGTTTTGCGACCCGTAGCCCTACCCTTTCCGCACAACACCCTAGAAGCCATTTTTCAGCAAGACAAAGAACGACCACATGTTGGTGCACGAACACGTGCTTTCTTGGTGTTACAGAATTTCAACCTATTGCCCTGGCTCATCAGATCACCAGATTTCTCGACAACGGAAAATGTGTGGGGTATGGTGAAACGAGGTGTGCACCGCTGTGATCCAATGCCAAACACCACAGATGAACATTTGAGCCTGGTGTACGCAGCATGGGTAGCTATGCTAGTCGAATCCGTTCGTCCCTGATACGCGTCGATGCTATCACGCATGGAACAAGTTAAGAGGGCCATGGTGGAACCTAGGCAACAGGACACATGCTGAACCGAGGTAACTGAAATGCTAATCCTTTTTGGAGAAGATACTATTGTAGAAGTCCTATGAATATGAACCTCCTATCTCTAGTCGTTCAGGGTGATTTGTTTTTCAATTGAAAACATTAAGTGTGAAAATGAGTCCATGATCTGTTTTTTTCTGAACATGAGTATATATACACTCCTGGAAATGGAAAAAAGAACACATTGACACCGGTGTGTCAGACCCACCATACTTGCTCCGGACACTGCGAGAGGGCTGTACAAGCAATGATCACACGCACGGCACAGCGGACACACCAGGAACCGCGGTGTTGGCCGTCGAATGGCGCTAGCTGCGCAGCATTTGTGCACCGCCGCCGTCTGTGTCAGCCAGTTTGCCTTGCCATACGGAGCTCCATTGCAGTCTTTAACACTGGTAGCATACCGCGACAGCGTGGACGTGCAACGTATGTGCAGTTGACGGACTTTGAGCGAGGGCATATAGTGGGCATGCGGGAGGCCGGGTGGACGTACCGCCGAATTGCTCAACACGTGGGTCGTGAGGTCTCCACAGTACATCGATGTTGTCGCCAGTGGTCGGCGGAAGGTGCACGTGCCCGTCGACCTGGGACCGGACCGCAGCGACGCACGGATGCACTCCAAGACCGTAGGATCCTACGCAGTGCCGTAGGGGACCGCACCGCCACTTCCCAGCAAATTAGGGACACTGTTGCTCCTGGGGTATCGGCGAGGACCATTCGCAACCGTCTCCATGAAGCTGGGCTACGGTCCCGCACACCGTTAGGCCGTCTTCCGCTCACGCCCCAACATCGTGCAGCCCGCCTCCAGTGATGTCGCGACAGGCGTGAATGGAGGGACGAATGGAGACGTGTCGTCTTCAGCGATGAGAGTCGCTTCTGCCTTGGTGCCAATGATGGTCGTATGCGTGTTTGACGCCGTGCAGGTGAGCGCCACAATCAGGACTGCATACAACCGAGGCACACATGGCCAACACCCGGCATCATGGTGTGGGGAGCGATCTCCTACACTGGCCGTACACCTCTGGTGATCGTCGAGGGGACACTGAATAGTGCACGGTACATCCAAACCGTCATCGAACCCATCGTTCTAACATTCCTAGACAGGCAAGGGAACTTGCTGTTCCAACAGGACAATGCACGTCCGCATGTATCCCGTGCCACCCAACGTGCTATAGAAGGTGTAAGTCAACTATCCTGGCCAGCAAGAACTCCGGATCTGTCCCCCATTGAGTATGTTTGGGACTAGGTGAAGCGTCGTCTCACGCGGTCTGCACGTCCAGCACGAACGCTGGTCCAACTGAGGCGCCAGGTGGAAATGGCATGGGAAGCCGTTCCACAGGACTACATACAGCATCTCTACGGTCGTCTCCATGGGAGAATAGCAGCCTGCATTGCTGCGAAAGGTGGATATACACTGTACTAGTGCCGACATTGTGCATGCTCTGTTGCCTGTGTCTATGTGCCTGTGGTTCTGTCAGTGTGATCATGTGATGTATCTGACCCCAGGAATGTGTCAATAAAGTTTCCCCTTCCTGGGACAATGAATTCACGGTGTTCTTATTTCAATTTCCAGCAGTGTACATACATCTTTGGTTTGTTACCACAGTCACCTTTGTTTCTGTGAGAAAACCTGTAATATGCAATAACCAAACACACGACACATAGCAATATAACAACACTTTAATGAAACTCTCTGAGGTTACGTACTTGCCACCGCTGTGAGAACAGATCAGCATACCATCGTTGTGCCGTTGCATTCAGTGAACCCATACAGAGGTGATTGTCGGCCAGCTCTTCACCAGTTAAACCATCCATACATACGTGTATCGCTTTTAAGGTACACGTAACACGGCTGGAAAAGCATATACTGGACAGAACCTGGCAGAGTTGAATGCAGGCTCGAAGGCGAAGAGTAAAATGGGAGTACCGTTTTCTACTGCAAGCACAGTGAACGAATGTGTAGAAGACACAGAGCGTATACCGTCGACATTTCCACTGTTGTGCAATGTTTCCAGAACAATAGTGGTAATTAGGGCAAGAAACTAAACTAAATGCATTTAACTCTGTAACGAGGCTCAGCAGGCTTGTGGGTCGCTTATATTAAAATATCCAGAGAGTGTGCTGAATGACTTCTGAAAGTTTGTTGGTGGAGTTCTTGTTCACCCTGTACATAGCCCGCCTGCCACGTTGCTTTCCCCTCACTGTGAAACAATGTACGAAACAAGCAAGTGGATTGCCACGAGGGGCGGCCACCCTTACGAAAATACAGCGCTGAACTTAAACGCCAAGATAACCGCGGCCAGTCAGTGGGCTTGAGGGGAAAGAAGTCGAAACACTGTTTAGGACACAGTGGTGTAGCGATAATAACCCAACAGTGGAACGTTAGGAAGCTGAATGTTTTCGAAACATAGGGTGAGCGATGGGGCGTCTCTTTAATTCATCGACGAACCCCGAACTCCTGACGCCTCGTATGCTAACGATCTTGATGACCGCTACTGACGTGTTCAGGAAATCGTTCCGACAGTCTCATCTACTCGACTATTTTTTAAGTGAAGTTGTACGATTATATATCGGATTGTTAGCAGTACCCAAAAGTGGGGATATCTGGCGTTCCACAAAATACTTAAAAACCGGGACATGCCAAAAAAATCGGGTATTGGGCACCACTACCCGAGCAGGACGTAAGCAGCGTGTGCGAAAGAAAAGATGGCGACTGACAAAAGGTATTCGTTTGACCCAATCCGGTGGGGACAAGAAAGTGAAAAATACGGAAACTACCGAGTTATCATGACGTTTCAGTTACTGCGAGTCCGTTGAAGTTCGAAGAATTGGAGTAAAAGAAGAATTACCAACTCAGTCTGAGCCGGGCACGATCTACGTCCGGGGGGAGGAAGGTAGGAGTAGTGAAATGTTTCAGACGGTAACAACACGGCGCTTCTTCTCTCGAGGCATATTCGTTACTCCATAGCGAATACATACGACCTCCAACGGGTGTAGCTTGGACTCCTCGTCGGCTTACCTTTGCGGGGGCTGCCAGCAGCATCGCGCTGACGACGACAGGCAGGAATGTCCTCATGGTGGCTCGCGACTGGAGGCTGTGGCGCCGGTCTGTTCGCTCGCACCTTCACTTGTACCGCGCCACTATGCTGTCTCATCCCACGTGACACAAAACTTGACAGGACGGCTAAACATAATTTACTGTCAGCTGGCTCTGGCGTAACGAGCCGGGTTTCCTCCGCTGTCGCAAAAGTCTGTCAGCTCTCTTCCTGCTGTCAAGCCGGAGTGTCGGCCTAACATGACAGGCTGGGAATACAGTTGTATTGTTCTCACCTGTTGTGCGTCGTCCTCAATGGGTAGTTTCCGCACTTGTCCTCGCCGCTGTGGCCTAGGCTCTAGGCGCTCTTTTTTATTTTTTTTTAGAAGTAAAGTTTCTTCTTCAGGAATCAAAATGGATTCCACAAACATGTTCTGAAGCTCAGATCGCTCTCTTTATCCTTGAGATCTGTGGTGCCCAGGTTGCTGCCATGTTCTTTACCTTCCTAAAGGCTTACCATATTGCTCCACACCGCCATTTAGGTGGCATTATACGAGCTTCACGAGCATCGACAAGATTCAGAACTTGTTAGTGCTCATAACTCAACATTTAGTTTGTAATGGGACAATCTCGATGGTTGTATAGGTAATTTCTCCAGACTACTCCAAAGGAACGGCACAAGAAAAATTACAAAAATTGTTAAGTGACATTTTCTGATGTTTTCTTACAACCTGCCGACTGTGTACAGTCGTTCGTTGCAGATCAATAATGTAATTACGATTTATTCGACATATTACTCCAGTTGCCTTTGTTTCGGTGAAAATACCTTCATAACGGTAGGAAAGCCAGTAATATACAGTCACCATAATGACAACGTAACACAAAGAGTGAACGAACAACGATCAGAATCAAGAGCTGCGATGTGGCTTCCTTCGCAATGAGAACAGTTCACCGTGGCGTCGTTGGACCTCTCTTCCATTGATTTTAATGAAACCACACATGAAGGGCAAAACGGCCAATGCATGACGGCCAACAGTTCATCATTAAACCTGTCCATACAACTGTGCATCACTGTTAACACACAACTAACACCACCGGAACATAAACCATAAATAGAACCGAGTAGTAGTTAAGGCAAGCTTCAGTTCGAAGAATAATGTGGGCATTACAATTGCCAACAGCAAGAACCGAGAGTGAATGGAACATGTTTGTTTCCAAACAAGATACACAGCACATACTGTCAACATTTGGTATTTTCAGTCGAATACACACACAAAGGTAGCCAGCAAGTACCACCCAACATACTCGGAAACCATGTCGGTGGAGTTCACGTTCACCCTGTTCATTAGTCAAACGGCTAACGTCGCAAGGTCCCAGAGGCTCTTCGTGGACGACTCTATTGCGTAAAGCAAGGCGGCAACGACAGAATACTGTAACCAGATTGAAGAGCACCTACAGTGGGCCGAAGTATCTTGCAGAGACTGGCATTTCACCCCGAAAGTAAACAAATGTAATGCATGACACATAAATAACCAGAAAAGGTCAACTACTGTTCAATCACCGCAAGCGTTAAGTACCGTAAAATGCCTGGGCGTAAAATTCTGAAGTGATGTGTGGTGAAATGACCGTTTATAAATAATTGCAGGAAAATAGGAGACAGGCTGAGATGATTGGGAAGTATATCAAGTAAACGTAATTCATTCCCCGAAACAAGTAGCTCATGAAACGTTCAACCAATTTTTCAGTATTGCTGTCTAGTCTTGGAGCCATACGAGGTAGTACTACTGGAAGAGATGAACAACATCCAACCTTTCGTCACGAATTAATTGTGGTGTCACATATGGTGTAAGCTCATAAGGTTTACAATTACGATCTGACTTGGTCCGTGAAGCGAAGTATTACTCAACAAAGAAAAGTAGATAAAAAACGTCATTGTATTCTACCAAAATCGTGACCAAGTGTACGTCTGGAGCAGCAAGTCACCTGAAGGATGGTGTGTCTGGACCGGACAAGACATTAAAAAGAAACGTGACTCGTCCGACAAGGCGACTGATTTCCACTGATCCACGGTCCAAATATCGTTAGTCCCATGGCCACTGTGATCGTCATTAACAACGTGGTTGGTTGAACATGGAAATAAGTAGAAGTCGTCTGCTGCGGAGACCCATGTCCAACTATCTGCACTGAAGGTGTGCTCCCTAACACTTGTGGCTCCAGTAGTACTGCACTCTGTCACCATGTCTGCCACAGATCACCGCCTAGTCCGCTTTACAGAGCGAATAAGCTTCCGACACCCTCTTCCTGTGATGAGGCGTGGACTTCCAACTCCTTGTCTCATGCTTGTGGGTTTCACCGCCCTTAAACCGCCTCCAACAAATTCTCACCACACACGAGAACAGCTTACCACCTTCGCCGCTTCTGAGATGCTCATCCCAGTCGCCGGTCCTTTGCCAGAGTTGCTTGTCCCAGTTCATTTCCCCATCCATATCTTCTCCGCCTGTATACTTTCTTCACTCGACACGTGCACGCAACGCCATCCGGCGGCATTCAGTGTGACAGTGGTGTGCTTGAACTCTTAACGGACCAAACTGCTTAGGTCATCGATTCCTAAGTTTACACACGACCTAAACTAACTTATTCTAAGAGCAACACACACTTCCATGCCCGAGGTAGGACTCGAACCTCCGGTGGAAGTGGCCACGCAATCCGTGACACGGCGCCCTAAACCGCGTGGCCATTCCACGCGGCTGCGACTGTGGTCGTAATGTTCTGGCTTATCAGTGTGTTACCACATGAGTAGTTGCTGAAGGCTGAATTGATGATAGAAGGAAAGATTTGCAGGAACGGCCCAAGATATACGACTGATGGGCGTTCAAGTATGGTGCTGCAGTTACGCTGAAACAAAGAGGATAAGAGGAGAGCGCTAAAAAATTACTTTAAATTAATTTAAGGACTGATCACCAAAACATCTTCGTTTATTGTAATATTAAAGCACGTCATCTGTCAAGGGGCTGCAGCAATACTGACAACAACAGTCTACTGTAAGCGACAGACACCACACAGAAGGTTATATACACTATTGGCCATTAAAATTGCTACACCAAGAAGAAATGCAGATGATAAACGGGTATTCATTGGACAAATATATTATACTAGAACTGACATGTGATTACATTTTCACGCAATTTGGCTGCATAGATCCTGAGAAATCAGTACCCAGAACAAACACCTCTGGCCGTAATAACGGCCTTGATACGCCTGGGCATTGAGTCAAACAGAGCTTGGATGCCGTGTACAGGTACAGCTGCCCATGCAGCTTCAGCGTGATACCACAATTCATCAAGAGTAGTGACTGGCGTATTGTGACGACCAAGTTGCTCGGCCACCATTGATCAGACGTTTCCAATTGGTGAGAACTCTGGAGAATGTGCTGGCCAGGGCAGAGGTCGAACATTTTCTGTATCCAGAAAGCCCCGTACAGGACCTGCAACATGCGGTCGTGCATTATCCTGCTGAAATGTAGGGCTTCGCAGGGATTGATTGAAGGGTAGAGCCACGGGTCGTAACACATCTGAAATGTAACGTCCACTGTTCAAAGTGCCGTCAATGCGAACAAGAGGTGACCAAGGGCACCCCATAACATCACGCCGGGTTATACGCCAGTATGGCGGTGACGAATATACGCTGCCAATGTGCGTTCACCGCGATGCCGCCAAACACGGATGCGACCATGATGATGCTGTAAACACAACGTGGATTCATCCGAAAAAATTACGTTTTGCCATTCGTGCACCCAGGTTCGTCGTTGAGTACACCATCGCAGGCGCTCCTGTCTGTGATGCAGCTTCAAGAGTAATCGCAGCCATGGTCTCCGAGCAGATAGTCCATGCTGCTGCAAACGTCGTCGAACTGTTCGTGCAGATGGTCGTTGTCCTGCAAACGTCCCCATCTGTTGACTCAGGGATCGAGATGTGGCTGCATGATCCGCTAGAGCCATGCGGATTAGATGCCTGTCACCTTGACTGCTAGTGATACGAGGCCGTTGGGATCCAGCACTGCGTTCCGTATTACTTTCCTGAACCCACCGATTCCATATTCCGCTAACAGTCATTGGATCTCGATCAACTCGAGCAGAAATGTCGCGATACGATAAACCGCAATCGTGATAGCCTGCAATCCGACCTTTATCAAAGTCGGAAACGTGATGGTACGCATTTCTCCTCGTTACACGAGGCTTCACAACAACGTTTCACCAGGCAACGCCGGTCAACCGCTGTTTGTGTATGAGAAATAGGTTGGAAACTTTCCTCACGTCAGCACATTGTACGTGTCGCCACCACCGGCGCCAACCTTGTTGAATGCTCTGAATAGCTAATCATCTGTACCTTCTTCCTGTCGGTGAAATTTTGCGTCTGTAGCACGTCTTCTTGGTGGTGTAGCAATTTTAATGGCCAGTAGTGTATTCCGACGTCTACTGTTAACACTTAAAAAAGGTGTCTTTGAATCTATTTCAGACTGTTTCTTGAACGTTCCATTTTCGAATCGCACGTGTCAAAAATAAACACCTATATCCTTCAACATGAGCTCTTATTTTTTTAATTTCATTACTATAGTGATTTCTCTGACAGAGTGGCTCAACAGAATATTTTCATGTGCGGAGGAGAAAGTTCGTAATACAAATTCGTGAAAAGATCTCGCCGCAACGAAACACACCTGTGTTTTAATGATTTCCAACCCAAATTGCTTACTATATCGCTTCTACCCTTCCCCTCAGTCGTGAAAATACAATGCCCGTCTTTGGATTTTTTTGAAGTCCTTACAGCAATGCTCCGAAAGAGAAAAGACAAGCTTGGTGTAGGAAATCTCTTCAGCAGATTAATGAGTTGGGGCATAGACTGACGTGCGAAAACATTATGACCACCTACTTGAATGCATGGTGGTCCACTTCTGGAACGCATTTAAGCAGTGATTCTACTTGCCATGGATTCGACAAGCACCTGGTGGGTTTCTAGAGGTTTGTGGCAGCAGATTCCTCTGCACAGGTCACACACTTTCCATAATTGAAGGACGGTTTGTTTGTGGTCGCGGAGCTGGCGCTCGATGGTGTCCCAGCAGGGTTGCATCGGATTTAGATAAGTCGAATTTGATGGCCAAGACATCAACGTTACTTCACTATGATCCTACTCAATCCACTGCAGCACGATTCTGGCCTTGTGATATGGACAGCTATCCTGCTAGAAATGGAAGACATCAAGCATAACGGGTTGCAGGTGGTCCCTTATAATATTCACGTAGTCCACAGCTGCCATGGTGCCTTCGATTACTACCGCCATGTCCCATGGAAGCCCAGGTGAACGTCCCCCATGGCATAATACTGCTCCCACCGGCCTGCGTCCAAAGCGCGCTACATGTTTCGAGCAGTCATTCGCCTCGATGGCGGCGTATCTGGACACAAATATTGACCTGGTTTAACAATAAAATGCATCCATTGGGCCAAGCCACACTATTCCACTGATCTGCGGTCCAATCTCGACGATTCCCGTGCCCACTGTCGATGTGTTGGGTAAACATGGGAACATGTGGGGGTCCTCGGCTGCGGAACACCATGTTCAACCCTGTGCACTGAGCGGTGTGCTCCAAAACACTTGTGCCTGCGCCAGCACTGTACTCTGTCCTCATATCTGTCACAGATCGCCGTTTGTCGTGCTTTGGGCAGCGGGCAAGCCTCCAACCGCTATGCTCCTGAGGTATGGGCGTCCTACTTCTTGCTGGCCACTTGTGGTTTCAGAATTCTTCAACCACTTTCTGCAGATGCTCACGACAGTATTACGCGAACAGCCGACCAGCTTCGCCGTTTCCGAGATGCCCACTCCCAGGCACTGGCCTATAGCAATCTGGATTTTGGCAAAGTAGCGTAAGTGGGCGGATCTCCGGATTTGAGCTACTTATTGTCGCTAGAATGATTCCCCATTCGTCCGTCTCTGCTCCGCTCATAGGCTTCTCTTACCGCACGAAGTGCCCTCAGCGCCACCAGGCAGCATACTTCCTCGCAGTGGGCAGTGAGCAAAACGTTTGGGCTCATCAGTGTATTCACAGTAAGGTTTCACAGTGATCCAGGAAATATATGTATAATTACAAATCTAGTCACGACAAATAAATTTATTAATTAAGTAATTAATTTCGGTCAGCTATGACAATCTTCAGACCAGAATGAATACGGTACATTACACTTACTGTGTCATTATGTGTATGTATGGTACAGTCAAATTAATCAGTCATACGAATTTGGTATGACCTTGTGACATGGACAGCCATATGGCGCTCGAATGGCTGATTAATTTATGTACCAACTACATTTGTCATTTTTCGGGGTGCACTCAGCCTCGTGATGCCAATTGAGGAGCTACTCAACCGAATACTCAGTGACACGAATTGTGTAATGTACAGGGTCTACTCGTGATGAAGATGGTCATAGCTGACTGAAATTTATTACCTACTTAGGAAATTAGTAGCTCCTTCTAAGTTATTCTGCCAATAAAAGGCAGCATTTTCTATGAGACGTTTTCAGTTTTAGTATTTGTAATCGTAATCAATGGATATTAAGTTGACTTGACAATCTTTAAACTTGTATAATTTATCGTGTAACCGAAATTTAACGGATTCTCTTTTAATAGTTCGTGTGGAGGAACTCTCACTTCTATTGATCACGATCGATTGCCACTTTTCGCACAACACAGATATCCTGACAAAAACATTTTGTAATTTATTAGGGTTTTCGTATTGGCAACGGCCTTCCCGCAGTGGATACAACGGTTTCCGTGAGATCACCGAAGTTAAGCGCTGTTGGGCGTGGCCGGCACTTGGACGGGTGACCGTCCAGCCGCCATGCTCTGTTGTCATTTTTCGGGGTTCACCCAGCCTCGTGATGCCAATTGAGGAGCTACTCGACCGAATAGTAGCGGCTTCGATCAAGAATACCATCCAAACAACCGGGAGAGCGATGTGCTGACCCCATGCTCCCCCTATCTGCATCCTCCCCTGAGGATGACACGGCGGTCGGATGGTACCGGTAGGCCATTCGTGGCATGAAGACGGAGTGCTATTATGGTTTTCTTATTACTTTACTATACTCTAAACGACGGCGTCATCTGCACACAAATTAAGGGGGTTTCTCAGATTATCTGCTAAATAGTTTTGTAGATGAAGAATAGCAAAAGTCCTCTAGCGCTTCATCGGCTTAATAAATGAACTTAAATAAATAGCTGTGGTGTTGGTTTTAACCTTCTGTAAGAAAATATAATCGTAGTTAATGTTGTGAAGCTGAAGTGGACAGGATCCATGTAGCCATAGATCTCCAACATGAAATACGAAAATGGTACTCAGATGTCTCCAAGATCAGAAACGATCTAGAGGAGGTCTATGGATGATGTACAGGCGAAATCAGGAAAATACCGCCCACAAGAAAATTTAAGAGGTTTTTGGAGAAACGAGATGCAGCTGTATGAATATCAAAGGCTGAAATGGAAAACCAGTTCTGAGTGAAGAGGGGGAAGCTGAAAGGTAGGAGGAGTACATAGAGGATCTGTACACGGATGATGAAACTGAATGCAATGTTATAGAAATAGAAGAGGACATAGATGAAGGTGAGATGGGAGATATGATATTGCGAGATGAGCAGGACAGGGCACTGAAAGACCTAAGCCTAAACAAGGCTGCTGGAGCACACGAAACTCCCTAAGAACTGCTGATATCCTTCACAAAGCCAGCCTTGAAAAAACTATTCCACCTGCTATGCAAGGTATGTGAAACAGGTGAAATACCCCCAGTCTTTAAAAAGAATATAACAATTCCAATTTCAAAGGAAACAGTTGCTGAGAGATGTGAATGTTGACGAACTATGTTTAATAAATCGTGATCAGAGACCACTGACGCGAACATTTTACAAAGAATTGGAATTCTGGTAGAAGCCGACCTATTGGCAATTTGTACAGCAACCAGACTGCAGTTATGAGAGTCGAGGGGCTTGAAAGAGAAATAGTGGTTGAGAAGGGAGTACATTAAGCACTAAAGGAAACCAATGAAAAATCTGGAGAAGAATTTACAGTCCGGGGAGAAGAAATAAAAAAAACTGAGGTATGCCGATGACATTATTATTCTGTCATAGATAGTAAAGGACTTCGAAGAGCAGTTGAACGGAATGGACAGTGGCTTGAGAGGAGGATATAAGATGAACATCAACAAACAGCAAAACAAGAATTATGAAATTTAGTTGAATGAAATCAGGAGATGCTGAGGGAATTAGATTATGAAATGAGATTCTTAAAGTAGTAAATGAGTTTTTTATTTGGGCAGTGAAATAACTGATGATGGCCGAAATAGACAGGATGTACATTGTAGACTGGCAATGCCAAGGAAAACGTTTCTGAAGAAGAGAAATTTGTTAATATCGAATACAGACATGTGTTAGCAAATCTTTTCTGAATATATTTGTATGCAGTGTAGCCATATATGGAACTGAAACATTCATGATAAACAGTTCAGATAAGTAGAGAAGATTTTGAAATGCGGTGATACAGAATAATGCTGAAGTTCAAAGAGGTAGATCAAGTAACTTATGAGGAGGTTCTCACAGAATTTGGGAGAGAAGAATTTGTGGCACAACGTGGTTAGAAGGGGTTAGTCGATAGGACACATTCTGAGCCATCAAAGGATCACAACGTTGGTATCACGGATTTACTTCAGACTTTGTACACTTTTAGTATGCCATTGAAACAACATAATGTGAAAGTAGTAAGGTGCACTATTCTGGCAATTCCGAGAAAATCACAAGAGAAGTTTGACGCGTCTATTTCGTAGCAGATGTATCTTTGTGTAGGTGCCGGGTGTTACATTTCATACTACTCAAGTGGTTAGCGTTCAGTCTACGCTTGACGAACGTGTGTGAGGCGACGGTTTGACTCCATCTCACATTTAATTTTTAATTTACATTTTTTTCATCACGGTCATATTATTTCATTTACATGACATTTGTGAGGTAATATAATTTAAAAACAACGTGTATTTATTTGAATTTTTAGTGAATGTCATGTTATTTGACTACTTAGTGCACGTGTATTTTTTAATATCACAAAATTTTCACTTGTACTACAAAAACGGAGGTTTGAGCGGGAGTCGAACCGTCACTCCACACATGTTCATTTGACGAACTTCGGACGCTAACCACTTTTTCTTTTTCTTTTTTTGCAAGTAACAGGGTTGTTCCCTGTAACTGAAAAACTTTATTGCTTGCACCCACTTATAGTTCAGACAATTGTTTCTTCTCCGATGCTCATATGTATATTCAACATTCTTCACATTTCAATTTAAAAGTACAAAACTTGCGAAGTAGTACACAGTAGAAATCACTCGAGAAATGAAAATTTTCAGTTCTTATTTTCAGTCAGATTGTGTTGAACCAGAATTAGCAGAGGTGTTTTGTTGCCTACGAAATGTTTTCGCCAGTTTTTCACACAGAGCAATCTACTGAATGTCAAACGCCGTGCCGACGGACACTCAGTAGCCAACTTGTCGACAGTCCGCTCCGTCTGGTCGCAGAGGATGAGTCAGCGAAATCGCCGACTTTTTCTTCACGTCCCTAGATGGTGCATTCCGCATATCGAAAACATTTTCATCAGGATCACCTGAATAGTATTCCAAAACAGTTCTGTATACAATGTACTCTAGCGTCTTGTACGAGGTGCATTCAAGTTCTAAGGCCTCCGATTTTTTTTCTAATTAACTACTCACCCGAAATCGATGAAACTGGCGTTACTTCTCGACGTAATCGCCCTGCAGACGTACACGTTTTTCACAACGCTGACGCCATGATTCCATGGCAGCGGCAAAGGCTTCTTTCGGAGTCTGTTTTGACCACTGGAAAATCGCTGAGGCAATAGCAGCACGGCTGGTGAATGTGCGGCCACGAAGAGTGTCTTTCATTGTTGGAAAACGCCAAGAGTCACTAGGAGCCAGGTCAGGTGAGTAGGGAGCCCGAGTAATCACTTCAAAGTTGTTATCACGAAGAAACTGTTGCGTAACGTCAGCTCGATGTGCGGGTGCGTTGTCTTGTTGAAACAGAACACGCGCAGCCCTTCCCGGACGTTTTTGTTGCAGTGCAAGAAGGAATTTGTTCTTCAAAACATTTTCGTAGGATGCACCTGTTACCGTAGTGCCCTATGGAACGCAATGGGTAAGGATTACGCCCTCGCTGTCCCAGAACATAGATACCATCATTTTCTCAGCACTGGCGGTTAACCTAAATTTTTTTGATGGCGGTGAATCTGTGTGCTTCCATTGAGCTGACTGGCGCTTTGTTTCTGGATTGAAAAATGGCATCCACGTCTCTTCCATTGTCACAACCGACGAAAAGAAAGTCCCATTCATGCTGTCGTTGCGCGTAAACATTGCTTGGCAACATGCCACACGGGCAGCCATGTGGTCGTCCGTCAGCATTCGTGGCACCCACCTGGATGACACTTTTCGCATTTTCAGGTCGTCATGCAGGATTGTGTGCACAGAACCCATAGAAATGCCAACTCTGGAGGCGATCTGTTCAACAGTCATTTGGCGATCCCCCAAAACAATTCTCTCCACTTTCTCGATCATGTCGTCAGACCGGCTTGTGCGAGCCCGAGGTTGTTTCGGTTTGTTGTCACACGATGTTCTGCCTTCATTAAACTGTCGCACCCACGAACGCACTTTCGACACATCCATAACTCCATCACCACATGTCTCCTTCAACTGTCGATGAATTTCAATTGGTTTAACACCACGCAAATTCAGAAAACGAATGATTGCACGCTGTTCAATTAAGAAAAACGTCGCCATTTTACGTATTTAAAACAGTTCTCATTCTCGCCGCTGGCGGTAAAATTCCATCTGCCGTACGGTGCTGCCATCTCTGGGAATTATTGACAATGAACGCGGCCTCATTTTAAAACAATTTCTATCTCTTTCCAGTCCGGAGAAAAAAAGCGGAGGCCTTAGAACTTGAATGCACCTCGTACATGTTTATTGCAACTTTGTTGGAGACACGTACGAACAGATCAACAAAGTAGGCGCGCTGTTTCTCCGACACGTCCTTGAGCCAGGCCATTAGTGTTGCAGCAAACCCCAGTCTACCGTACTCTGGTGACACCGGCAGTGCTGTCACGTAACCATTTCAGCTGTCTCTGTGGCCCTCTGCCTTGCCCATAATGTAACCCATGATTTCCACATTTGGTGATTCTGCCACTTGAAAATATTTAGGGCAGTGAGCGAGATACTGCATGTACCAAGACAATCCAAAAGCTTCAGTCAGTGGATCTAGATCCACATTATTGAATTTGAACATGTCATTACAAGTGAAGGGCCTCAGGGTTGTCATGTTTACAACCTTCGAATACAAGCTTTCAAGAACATATTCAGTAATTGTAGAATGAATCCAGTTAACAGTGGTACACAAAAAAAAAGGTTCAAATGGCTCTGAGCACTATGGGACTTAACATTTATGGTCATCAGTGCCCTAGAACTTAGAACTACTTAAACCTAACTAACCTAAGGACAACACACAACACCCACTCATCACGAGGCAGAGGAAGTCCCTGACCCCGCCGGGAATCGAACCAGGGAACCCGGGCGCGGGAAGCGAGAATGCTACCGCAAGACCACCAGCTGCGGACTATGGTACAGCACCCAACTCCGAGACACACTAGCATCTACCACTTGACCATCATGAACTCCGACATTAGGCACCTACGCACAGACACATCAGAGACGCGTGAACCCTCTCTTGAGATCTTCTCGGAATTGGCAGAGTAGTACACCTTATTACTTGCACATTATTTTGTTATATGGCCTAATAATTGAGTACAAAGTTTTAAATAAATCCGTGACCCCAACATCGTGGCCTCCTTTGTTAGTATTGGAGGGAAGTGTGAGGAGTAATAATCGTAGAGGGAGTCAAAGATAAGAATACAGTAAGCAGATACAGAAGGATGTAAGCTGCAGTAGTTATTAGAACTGTAGACCACAACAAACAACAGGGTGTCCCAGGAGGAGGAGTCAATCTTCAGGGATATAACAGGAACGATCATTTGAAGCAGTAAACGTTTTATGGATATATGCCCTACTCCCAATGATTTCCGAGACAGAACACAGTTAATGTACATTGTTATTTATTTTCTATTTTATTAACTATATTGCCAGTTTACACTAGTACACGTGTTCGATAGTCAGTAAACATCACAACATGCGTTACATAAAATATCGATCAAAAATACATTTGCTGGTTGATTTGGAAGAGGGGACCAAACAGCGAGGTCATCGGCCCCGTCGGATTAGCGGAAGGATGAGGAAGGAAGTCGGGCCTTCCCTTTGAAAGGAATCATTCTGTCATTTACCTGAAGCGATTTAGGGAAATTAGGGAAAACCTAAATCAGCATGGCCGGAGACGGTTTTGAACCGCCGTCCTCCCCAATTCGAGCCCAGTGTGCTAACCATTGCGCCACCTCTCTCGGTCTGAAATACGTATTTTTATAACATTCACCTCTGAGCGTTATTGTATACATCACATTACAGCTGCTGTATAGTTCTCAATAAACGTTGAAATATTTCACCGTCGCCGGCCGCTGTGGTCAACCGGTTCTAGGCGCTTCGGTCGGGAACCATGCGGCTGTTACAGTCGCAGATTCGAATCCTGGCTCGGGCATGGATGTATGTGATGCCCTTAGGTTAGTTAGGTTTAAGTAGTTCTAAGTCTAGGGGACTGATGACCTCAGATGTTAAGTCCCATAGTGCTTAGAGCCATTTGAACCATTTCACCGTCATTGCCAGTGCATTTGTGTACCCTAGGGAACACATGTTGCCTTGCTTGAGTGAGCGCTCTGCATGTTCCCTAATTACCGTCCACTGTTAGACCAAGCTGTTCATCTCGCGTATTTACCTTTCGTTTGTACACCTGACATTCATCCAACCCCATCAACAAAATTCTAATGACAGAAGGTCTGACGATCTTGCTGGTAAGTTAAATGCACTTCTACGACCAATCCATCGATTAGGATAAGTGAGTTTGAGATGCTCCCTCACACGTCTGGTAAAATGTGCAAGGACTCCGTGAAGCTGGAAATACGTTGCAGTCCGCGTGGCCAACGGAATACCCTCGAGGTGCTCAACACACATATTTCTCAAAAAGAGCAAATAATTCTGTCCTCTCATTCCAAAACGACTGAATCTACTAACACGTTGTCGATCACGCTGCACCGAACATTGATCGAAAAACGAAGTTAGAAATTGGTCGCCACTGCAGCATTTGGGTTTTCCTGCGACCATCGATTATTATTATGTGTGTTATTGATTCCATTCCGTGTGAACGTGGCTGCATCAACGAATGGTATTAGTCGAAGTAAATGACGACTGGTGTTTAATAATGTCAAAATTCAAGACGTGCGTTGCTACTGCCAATGTTAAGATAGTGGAGCGTCATACGTAAAATAGGTACTAGTTCTCCTTATGTAATGTTCGCCATAGACATGCACCAGGGACACTGATACACATAGAAAGTCGCCAGCGCTGATAGTAGGACTACGTTGTACTACTTCAACGATATGTTGCTGTTCCTGCACAGATTGGTGAAATGTACTTTGGGAAGAAAAATGGGTACTTGGAAGAATACCTGTCTCGTGAAGCGTGCTGAAAGGTTTGGTATACTCTCCACAAAAGTGTTCTTCAACAGCAGCAGGAGCACTACCATTGCAGAAGCCGTAAAGCTATACCTTTTCTGAGTATACTTCATTAGCTTAGATACGTCGTATTTTTGACATTGCGTGTACAAACACAGTTAACCGACGCCTTCCGCTTATACTATTCACCTCTCGCACTACTCCACTCGCAACACCTCATGGACAACTGCGCATTCAGCGTGCTAGTTTCGTGACAGCAAGACGTCCCATGCAAAGAGGATGAAAGCAGTGACCTAGTTTCGGCTAGTGTAAGACACATGCGTGTGCGACTAGCCTCAAAAAAATGTGGATTATGTGTGCTCCGCGGAATAGGGCATATTTCTATATGAATACTGACAATTTCTCCTGGAACATTTTGTATAGAATTTTTGTATTTCGCAAAATTTAGCAGAACACCTATTTCCACATTATTTGTGATGAAAAGAATTTTTACACTTGTTTCCATCACTTATAGTTAATGCTCAGTCACTGTTGGCATTTACTACATTTACTGTATCTTCTATGGCAGGAGAATTTTCTCTCGTAACACGAGTCTACATTATCTGGCATAGTCTTTGGAACAGTTTTTCCTTTGTGAATCGCCTTCTTGTGTGTAAACATTCGTGTGACCAAACTACTTTGTGTGTGTGTGTTTGTGTGTGTGTGTCAGTGAGAGAGAGAGAGAGAGAGAGAGAGAGAGAGAGAGAGAGAGAGAGAGATACTTTACACTACCAGTACAGAAATTGTCAAATCATGCTTGGGATTTGGTGAAATATGCACCTCCTCGAAAGCGGTTGAAAATGCAATAAAGAGACAGACTGTTCGGTGTAGCACAGAACTAACTCAGTTCTTATTTTAGGAAGTTGTTTGTTAGAATTCATTGTTAGATCAAATTACAATAAAGCCTCTTTCTTTCATAGTTTTTGACTGCAGGGCACTACGATGTCAAGGAACTTTCATCACAATCTGTGGACATCACGCGTTCATCACCAGTCATTTTATATTTTAAGAGCCGTCTGAGGATCGATAGCGGTAACGGAGCTATTTGAGTAAATAAGCAGTATTGTCAACAGAGGATGGCTGCAGTTTTTACTTTATGCTAAAAATTAATCTGCATTTACAAACAATTATGTTCTCAGCAAGTCTGTTTGCGACAGAATAGCATCACAAAGCTGAAAATGTGATATGTGTAGAAATCAGAAATATGCCTTTCTTTTGGAAATGGACGCAAAAAGATCTAATGACTTGAAAGGTAAAATGTTGCGATCGCAGCTATGTAATCTAAATTGTTACGCATTTAATGCGCAAAGACAGTCAGCGCGTTTTGAGAGACAATTTCACGCTCCCGCAAATGAATTAATGTTCATTTTGGCTGTTGGAAGCGCTGGTGTTTATCGACAAACGCAGCGTCGCCGCCACGGACGGCGACCTTGTTAACAGACACGGCCGTTTTGCGGTCCCACAGCTAACAGCTGGCTTCGCGTATTGTGCCATGATACGGCGCGCAGTTATCCCTCCATAATTGCGTCCCTTCCGCTCATTAAATGGAATACGCCACCGGTCCCCTTCCGTATTTTAATTGCTTCACGTGTTCTGCTAAATTCGCTTCACGTTTGTCGCTAGCCGTTTGGCTGATCGCGTAGCTGTCGACAGAATGTAGCTGAACAAGAGTACCAGAGTGCGAATTGTTACAAAGTATTAAGTAAACACGGCCTCATTACTGCAAATGGTACCGCAGTTTTGGTGTTTTTCCAGTGCTCTGATAATGCCAGGCTGTGGTAAAAGGCGGGTGATATGAAACAGTTCGTCCAGATTTGGATAGAAAGCAGAGAAAATTTAGGCAAAAACAAATTATAAGAGAAATGAGAGGGAATGGACGAGTGGCCCTCAGTAGGTAACGCAACACATTTTTTCTTGGCCGACTGCGGTCGAAAAAAATGCAGTCTTTGTTGTGGGACATAGAATAGTGTTCCCGCCTAAGCCACTATAGTTTCTTGAAGTTCCGATAGGTGATGGTGATTCACATCATCATCAGTGTTCTGCCAAAAGGCAGGTTTTTACATGGTAGTTCTGCCATCCTCTTCAAGTCTGCATAATTTCCTCTCCCCTTTATGTCGTCTATCATCTTGTATCTCTTTCTTCCTCTCAATCTCCTCCCACAAACCAATCCTTCCAAAGTATCTGCTAGGAAGCACTCCCTTCTCAATGAATGTCCCAACCATTTCTTTTTCCTCTCTCTTGCAACCTTCAGCAGACATCTTCTGTCACAAACCCTTTCAAATACTCTTTCATTACTCACTCTTTCCATCCAGCTTCTTCTCTCCATTCTCCTCCACTTCCACATCTCAGATGCTTCTCACCTATTTTCATCCTCTCGTCTCAGAGTTCATGTTTCTGACCTATATAGTGCCACACTCCAGACAAAACATTTACCAAGCCTTTTCTTTAGTTCTTTATGTAATTTGCCACATAAGAGTCTCCTCTTTCTGTTGAATGCCTCCTTCGCTATGATAATTCGAGTTTTCACCTCCTGGTCACATCTCAAGTCTTCAGTTACTGAGCTTCCAAGATATTTAAATGCACTTACTTGGCTAATCGTAGATTGTCCTATTTTAATATTGGACAGTCTTCGTCTTGTACTGATGACCATACTCATTGTTTTTGCTGTGTTTATTTGCATCCCACATTCCACACAAGCTTCATTCAGATCTTTCAGCATATTATTCACTGTCCGCTCTCTCTGCCGCTATTGCCATGTCATCAGCAAATCTTATACATTCTATTCTCTTTCCACCAATACATATTCCACTTTTCCCGTCTAAGCTTTTCGCAATAATCTCTTCAAGGTACGCGTTAAACAACAGTGGGGAAAGGCAACAACCGTGTCGTCTAACACCTCATCCACTGCTGCTTCCTTCTGACATTTCATTTCCAATCCTTATGCTTACTATCTGGTGTAAATATAAATTCTATATCAGTCGTCTCTCTTTCCAATCTACTCCTTTCCTCTTCAAAATATCCATCAGCTTGTTCCGCTGAACTCTGTCAAAATCCTTTTCTAAATATATAAAAACAGGAAATATTTCCCTTCTTTTTGCCATATATCTTTCCCCTATTGTTCTTAACAGGCCAATAGCATCTCTTGTTCCTTTTCCTCTTCTAAATCCGAACTGCTCCTCTGCAATCCCTCTATGCAGCTTGCGATATAGCCTTCTATTGAACACTCTCAGCAAGCCTTTAGCTGCATGAGAAATTAGAGTGATGGTCCGGTGCTCTTCACATTTTTTAGTGTTTCTCTTTTTCTCTATTGGCACCATAACTGTTGCAAGGAAGTCCTCTGGCCATTCCCCTTTGTCATATATCTCGTTACAGAGTGTTTCTTTTCTTGCCTTGCTTCCCAGACTCTTCAGCAGCTCTGCTGGTAAATCATCAATTCAACATGCCTTCCTATTCTTCATCTCCTTCAGCGCCTTTTCTACTTCTGCTTCCAAGATGGTGAAACCCATACACATAGCCTTCAAAATGGCGTCTGTAACGGAGGTGCATTGAAAGCTGTCATTGAGTTTCGTTTGTCGGAAAACCGGAGCATTGCAGATATTCATAGGCAATTGCAGAATGTCTACGAATATCTAATAGCGAACAAAAGCACGGTGAGTTGTTGGGCGAGGCGTCGCTCATCATCGCAGCAAGGTCGTGCGTGTCTACCGGCCTCACAAAGCTGTGACTCCTGCAGTGTTGGAGCATGCAGACGCTCTCATTAGAGTTGATCGATGGACCACAATCAACCGCATCACTGAACAACTGGACGTCTCTGGTGATAAACTGAAACACTTGTCCAGTAGTTGACGTACTGAAATATGTGTGGCCCCTCGGTCTCTCTGCCTAACAGAAGGCCATAAAGAGCAACGAACGATCATCTGTGCGGAATTACTTGCGCATTAAGAGTCTGAGTGTGACAACTTTTCGTAGAACATATTCACAGGCGATGAAAAAATCATCCATCACTCCAAACCGGAAACTAAACGCTAATCCGTGGAGTGGGGCGGCAACTTCTCCCCTCTGAAGAAATATTTCAAAGCCATTCCCTCAGCCAGTAAAATCACAGTGGCGGTCTTCTGGGACACTGAAGGGCTAACCCTGATTGGTGTCCTCCATCTCGAGGCAAAGAAGCATTCTGTGTCACTGTCATGAAATTGAAGGAACGACTTGAGCGTGTTCGTTGCCACAAAAATTCAATAACATCTACTTCTCCATGACAATGCAAGGCCTCATATCAGTATGACCACCTGAGGGAGCTCACAAAACTTCATTGGACCCGTTCTCCCTCATTGCCCTCTACAGCCTCGATCTCGCACCTTCCATCTGTCTGGCCCAGTGATGGATGCACTATGCACGAAGCAGTACGCTGATGATGGGCAGGTCACTGAAGCAGCAACGTATCGGCTCCGGCGTCGACGGGTGTAGTGGTAAGATGATTGCGCACCGGCCTTCCTAGAAAGGAAGCGTTCGTTCGGCGCACTGAACGGAGATGATGTTAAAAAATAGGGTTTTATAGCTAAAAGATTGAGGAATATTATTTGTTATTGGAATCATAAATAAAACCCGCTTTCAGAAGAAAACCGTTCCCTTACTTAATGAACGCCCCTCGTGTCTGCTAACAAGTGTGTGATAAGAATCCGCAACGACACAAGGTATGTGACACATTGATCACTTACTAAAAGCCTGTATGAACCACCCATCGTAGACGATAAGCACCACACAGGTGTGTCCTCACACTTCTAAGAAGGAGCTGATCTCCTCTCTGTGGCTGGAAGGAGGCGCGTCACCGGCTCGTTGTTAACTTTTCCAGCAGCAACGTTTTGTCCGTCAGTTTCAAATATTATTCAGTCGATATACACTGTGTGTCAACAGCGAGATGATAGTATGAAGGGAGATGGCACACTGAATCACCTGATTATGGCTGTTTTATTGATTTGTTAACCTGTTTCTGTGAATTCTCAGGTCGCGTGGATCCCAGAAGAACGATACCTTTTCCCGCCGCCTTTGTAGGCTACAAAGGGCGTCTTGGATGAACTAAGCTACTCTCCCTGCTGGGTACGAACGCTGTAGAGGATAAGGACCACTTAGAAAGCTGGTGGACGTGAGTTATTTTTCAGTCGCAACATCCCACCCTGCCTCAGTGTCTTCAAGATATCGCTTAATCTCACATCATACACAGCGGACCCTAGAAGCAATTAGATCTTGAATAATCTACATCTATACATGCAAGCCATACCTAGGAGTGTACCGGAGGGTACTTAGTGTACCATTGCCACTTCCCCCTATAACGTTCTTTTTTTTAAAAAATTGCTTTTTTGTTTTGACAATGAATATGCAATGTGTATTGTTTGTGTTATGCAGATTTACTGTGTGATGCGTTGTTTTGCAAATTATGTACTTAATCAGTTTTACTGTAATCCAAAAAAAATTAATCTGGAAAACCAATACGCAATGCCCATAATGAAATCAGTCCCTCTGAAATTTACCCAGTCTCGTGTGCACTGTGTTCTGTGGCCCTGTGCCATAAATTTTAAAACTCCCTATGCAAGTAAACAATGAAATAAATGTTCCTTAGCTCTAGAGTCGCAACGAATGTAATCTTGGTATTCTGTTCTCTCCACAGTAGGCATAGAAAATATTCAATCTTGGCACATTAAAAGTGCTATGCGGCCGTAAAATAGCTTCATACGAAACATTTTCAGTAGATCAGTTGATAAATGAATAACCTTGCAAATGTTCAGTGAAAATACCCGATATTGGTTCAGTGCTGTGCAGTGCTGCCTGGATTCAAACTGTTACAAACATTAACACTTTTCTGATTCTGGCACATTATTATTTTTCTGATTCTGATTAAAAATGATTTCTTTAAAAAAATATTCATTGGGTTCAAATAAACACGATATGGAAGAGGATGCGGTACTGATAAGGGGATATCGTAAGACCAAATGCTTCAGATTGAAAATTTTATTCAAAATCAAGTTTCTGCTTCACAAAATCTGATAGGAAACATTTTATATTAACTTCAAAATCGGTGAACTTCTCAACTGCTCTACAATTCTTACTTACTGTCGCAATTAAAAACACTTGGCTTGTTACATGACAAAAAGTCTGACATCGTTTGACAAAATAGATTCCAAAATGTAACTTATCTTTATCAGAATTACAGATCAGACAAAATATTACAAATAGGATGATGGAAAACACTTGTTATCTACATTTAAGGGTCAGCACTGTAAAAATGAGCGAAAGCCACATTGCGTTGCTGCATATTTAAAACTAAATATACAAAATTTCATTACCTTACAAATTTGTTCTAGTTGCCTTAGCTTTGAGTTACAGTATCAGTTCATTACTGTTCTCTAATTGCCACGTCAATATTGTTAACTTCTTGATAATCTTAAAGCCATACAAATTAGTAATACACACTTTATACTTTTATAGGAATAACTAAGACCTAACATTTAATGGCTCTGTGTGAGCACAAATAATGTCACTCATCACTTCATTCTGTAAAAATTGTATTATGCTGCTCCCATAGACCAACTACTAAATTCTCACAGTTAGTCACTAGCTGTAAGTCTTACATCCTACCTATAACAAAGTGCAATGGCAACTGCTACTGCGCTCCGCGGGCCCCTACTTAAAATCGATTCTGCCACTCACGCAACAATATCTTCTATATATGACAATCGTTTCAGGTCATTTTTCATGAATTATATTACAAAATTGGGCTCCACATACAAGTGAACCCCTCCCGCCCTTTTACATCTGAAGACTTTTCTCCTTTGAGAAAGACCTCCTGTGGTCTGTTTTCTAGGCTCTCAGAACTCCAGTCAGCTGGTCAGACATCCGGTGCGCCCACATTTTGTTCATTAGACGTAAATGTGGGACTATATGAACGCTTTCTGGACGTCGAATACGTGAGCAAGGAAAACCATAGAACAGCCATGGATGTCGTCCTACTCAGCTCCATCAATTAATACAGCTGTTCAGTCGTGATATTGATTTCGAATTTCGTAAACAATTGATTAAACAGTTATTCAGAAGTGCTGTCTCTTCTGCACCTCATTAAATATACGATTACTTTCAACCCCCTCAGTAACTGAGGTGACAGTCCGTTCCGTCTGAGCCTTCGTGCTTGAGCGGCGCCAAATACCTCCAGTTCGTGCTCCCTACAGATCCAATATAGTTTGGTTACTCACGGAAGATTTGAGAAAATTAGTTCTACGGCCAGGTGAGTACTAGTTCGGTATGCTCGTGAATGTGGAGCAACCATGATTGCATTTTCCAGACAGAGAACGTGATGCTATGGCTGGATGCCTTTAACATTGAGACTTGGTCTGGGACCAGTCCTGTAAGCACATGTGGCGACCCTGATACCCCCTCTAAACGTGGTGGATAACATTACTGACCTAGCGGTAAGTAGATCTTCTATCTTGCCTCGATATCGACATCGGCTGCGCCACCGGAGTAAGCGTTATCGAATCAAAGATATAGTGCTGCACAGTAACTGAATACACTGAAGTGATCAAAGCCATGGGATTCTTCTTAATATTTGTTGCATCTCCTTTTCTCAACGTAGTGCTACATCTCGACGTGTCGTGGACTCGTTGGAAGTTCCCTGCAGAAATACTGAGCCATGCTGCCTCTATAGCCCTGTACAGTCGCAAAGGTGTTGCTGGTGCAGGAGTCTGTGCACCTATTGACATCTCGATTACGTTACATAAATGTTCTGTGCGATTCATGCCGGGCAATCTGGATGGCCATATGACTCGCTTGAATTGTCCACAATGTTCTTCAATCCAATCGATATCAATTTTGGACCGTTCATGTACCGCAGTGTCATCCATAAAAATTGTATCGTTGTTTTGAAACATGAAGTCTATAGATGGCCACAGATTGTCTCTATGTAGCCGTACGTAGCTATTTCCAGTCAATTATCGGTTCAGTTGGACCGGGGAACCCAGTCCATTCCAAGTAAACGTTGTCACACCATGACGGAACCACCACCAGTTCACACAGTGCCCTCTCCATGGTTACGTGGGATCTGCGTTAACCGGAACACTACCATCAGCTCTTACCAACCGAAATCTGGATTCAGCTGACCATACCTCGGTTTTCCAACCGATAAACTCACGAGCCCAGAACAGGCCTTGCAGGCAATGTCGTGCTGTTAGCAGAGGCGGTCGTTTCGGTCGTTTACTGCCATAGCCCATTAACGTCACGTTTCACCGCTCTGTCCTAACAGGTATGTTGGTGGTATGTCACAAAATGATTTCTGTCGTTATATCACGTAGTGCTGCTTGTCTTTTAGGACAGAAAACTCTACACAAATGCCACTCTTCGCCCTCTGCGTTGTCCGTGTTGAAAGGTGACTCCCGAAATTTGGTGTTCTGGGCACACCCTTGACACTGTGGATCTCGGAATGTTGAACTCCGCAATGATTTCCGAAACAGAACGTCCCATGCTCCTATCTCCACCTACCAACCAAAGTCTGTTGATCCTGACGGTGGCCATAATCTCTCTGGAAACTTTTCACATGAATCACTTGAGCATAAATGGCCCTTTTATACCTTGTGTAGGTGATATTACCACCTTCTGTATCCACATCGCTGTCAAATGGCTTTTGTCACTTCAGTCTGTGGGTGAAACTTCTAGCGACTCATCTGATCCTGCCATCTAGAGGCCAGAATGTCTCTGCCTGCAACAGTCGGGAACACCACTGAGAAATCGTTTGCGAGTGATAACAAAAGAAGGTAGACAAAACTTTTCTCTTAAACTAGCCTGGATCTTGCGAAATCCATACACAACAGGTAAAGATGTGTCGTGTCCTCTCCTCAATAGATGGAGATAAGGTACCTTAAGGACGTTCAACGCCTTTAGGGTCCAAGTCTTTAGATCCTTTAGGTGTGATAGTCACGGCAGTTTTTAGTCAGATATCATAGTCAGAAACGTCACTAATCCTCATTCCACGTCTGGTAAATTAAAAATATGATGAGAAAGGTTAAAATAAATATACAGGGTGTTACAAAAAGGTTTGGCCAAACTTTCAGGAAACATTCCTCACACGCAAAGAAAGAAAATATGTTATGTGGACATGTGACCGGAAACGCTTACTTTCCATGTTAGAGCTCATTTTATTACTTCTCTTCAAATCACATTAATCATGGAATGGAAACACACAGCAACAGAAAGTACCAGAGTGACTTCAAACAATTTGATACAGGAAATATTCAAAATGTCCTCCGTCTCATGGAATCCCTGATGCACTCCTGGAGAATGGCGTATTGGATCACAACCGCCCACAATACGAGCACTAGGAGTCTCTACATTTGGTACCGGGGTTGCGTACACAAGAGCTTTCAAATGTCCCCATAAATGAAAGTCAAGAGGGTTGAGGTCAGGAGAGCGTGGAAACCATGGAATTGGTCCGCCTCTACCAATCCATCGGTCACCGAATCTGTTGTTGAGAAGCGTACGAACACTGAGACTGAAATGTGCAGGAGCTCCATCTCGTATGAACCACATGTTGTGTCGTACTAGTAAAGGCACATGTTCTAGCAGCACAGGTAGAGTATCCCGTATGAAATCATGATAACGTTCTCCATTGAGCGTAGGTGGACGAAACTAAAATGAGCTCTAACATGGAAATTAAGCATTTCCGGACAATTGTCCACATAAAATATTTTCTTTATTTGGGTGTGAGGAATGTTTCCTGAAAGTATGGCCGTACCTTTTTGTAACACCCTGTGTAGACACTTATCTGTAGAAAATTCAAAAACTGTCTCTGCAATTCTACAACCTGTGGCCGTGTGTTGCAACTAACGAGCTACGGTCGCAGGACAGGAAGAGGAACAAAAGAATGCTAAATCGTCCACAAATAAGTCGCACTGCAGAGGAATCCTTATTGAGGAGGTTATACCGTATATGGTAATAGCAAAGCTGGTAACATTTAAAGACTTCCATGACGGACGCCAATTTGTTGTTCTAAATTATCACAAAGCACTCCACCAAATCGATACTTAAAAACGCGTTGTGAGAAGGAGAACCGAATTAATATACCGGGTGATCAAAAAGTCAGTATAAATTTGAAATCTTATAAATCACGGAATAATGTAGATAGAGAGGTCCCAATTGACACACATGCTTGGAATGAAATGGGATTTTATTAGGACAAAAAAAAAGTATTGCTAGACGCCTGAAAGATCTCTTGCGCGCGTCGATTGGTGCTGACCGTGTGCTCAGCCGCCTCTTTCGTCATGCTTGGCCTCCCAGGTCCCCAGACCAGTTGCAAGTGTATCGTGATCGACCGACGTCTCTAGGGATGCTGAAAGACAACATACGACGCCAATGCCTCACCATAACTCAAGATATGCTTTACAGTGCTGTTCACAACATTATTCCTCGACTACAGCTATTGTTGAGGAATGATGGTGGACATATTGAGCATTTCCAGTAAAGAACATCATCTTTGCTTTGTCTTACTTTGTTATGCTAATTGTTGCTATTCTGATCAGATGAAGCGCCATCTGTCGGACAGTTTTTTGAACTTTTGTATTTTTTTGGTTCTAACAAAACCCCATGTCGTTCCAAGCCTGTGTGTCAATTTGTAGCTCTCTATCTACATTATTCCGTGATTTATTCAGTTTTCAAATTTATACTGACTTTTTGATCACGTGGTAGATACACAGTGGTACAAACCCCTGAGCCATGCTGGCTCGCCTCTATTGCTCTTTCGACCTGCCGGCGCAGCCTTTCTCGCTTGCGGTCTGCGAGGTAGTCCATCGGCTCTTGGTGAGTAGCCGTAGGGGCAGGGAGACTGAGAAGCTGAAGTTGGGCAGCCGAGTGTGGCGCAGCGCACGTGTTGCTTACTATGTCTTGCTTTTACCTGTTTGGGGGCAGTTGGTGGGTTAGTCGGCTGCCTTTCGAGGGCTCTTCGTGCGTTACTATGTGACCCGCCCTTGCTGGCTTGCCTGTGTTGCCGATTCATGTCCCTGGTGGGTAAACTTTGTGGCTGTTCGTTCACTGGGCTTGCCTGCCGCTACGTGATCTAATGTTGCTCCGGCCTCCATTGCTCGAATTGGCTTGCTGCCTTCCTGCCGACTTACTTGGTAATTTTGCTGGTGTCTGAATAATGCGTACTTGATATTTGTAAAAGAATTTTAGGCGCATCCTAACGTTCAGGTGTTTTGCGGAACGGCTTGCTCATCTTACGTACTGGTTTAAATACCTTATCAGTTTAAACTGTTACTATAGATACGTTTAAAAGGATGCCTTATTTAAAATGCTGTATTCATTATAATCATTATCTGTTTGTAATGAAGTATGTTATTGAACTATGTTTTAGATGTCCTGGTGAGCACCAGCTATGTACATTTCTTCACGTTTCAATGAGGTTACTGTACTTCGATTGTTTTGGGGTAAGCTAGAAGCCGCAGTCCTTTCCAGTTACCTGTTTAAGCATTCTTATTCGAAATAAAATTGTAAACAGCCGACCAGCTGCAATGGATAAAGAAATTCTGTACCTAGGTTTCGACAAATATAAATTTGTCTTCTTCAGAAGGTAGCAATTTTACATTAGTAAGGACTAATGTACCATCGCCGTTTCTACAAATTCGGCATAGATCCATGTGTCAAAATAAAATATAGCCCTTGAATTTATTTTTGACACATGGACCTATGCCGAGAATTGTATCTGGGTGAAGTAAAGATGGCGAGAAGGTAATTGGCGAAGCAGTTGCGGTAGCGTGATCGGTGCTCGATTTCATTGTAAATACTGCCAGAAGACCATATTAATTGCCATCCATCCTTTTACCCATATAATCGAATGGTTTCTGGTGGCAGGAAAACGAGTATCCTCGGGATTGATAAAAGTCCTTGGGGCAATAGACTCCAGCGGAAAGCGGAGGTAGCATGCGACGAATTGTCGACGAAGTTTCCAGACATCACTGGTAGCAGCACATGCCAGGCGTTGGGCATCGTCATCCACGACGTGGACGCTTAGGAGCACATGCCAGGCGTTGAGCATCGCCATCCACGACGTGGACGCTTAGGAGCACATGCCAGGCGTTGAGCATCGCCATCCACGACGTGGACGCTTAGCAGCACATGCCAGGCGTTGGGCATCGCCATCCACGACGTGGACGCTTAGCAGCACATGCCAGGCGTTGGGCATCGTCATCCACGACGTGGACGCTTAGGAGCACATGCCAGGCGTTGAGCATCGCCATCCACGACGTGGACGCTTAGCAGC
Source organism: Schistocerca gregaria (assembly GCF_023897955.1). Lineage (NCBI taxonomy): Eukaryota > Metazoa > Arthropoda > Insecta > Orthoptera > Acrididae > Schistocerca > Schistocerca gregaria. The sequence goes on from NC_064923.1 coordinate 306,894,998, forward strand.
ACATGCCAGGCGTTGGGCATCGTCATCCACGACGTGGACGCTTAGGAGCACATGCCAGGCGTTGGGCATCGCCATCCACGACGTGGACACTTAGGAGCACATGCCAGGCGTTGAGCATCGCCATCCACGACGTGGACGCTTAGCAGCACATGCCAGGCGTTGGGCATCGTCATCCACGACGTGGACGCTTAGCAGCACATGCCAGGTGTTGGGCATCGTTATCCACGACGTGGACGCTTAGCAGCACATGCCAAGCGCTGGGCATCGTCATCCACGACGTGGACGCTTGCGTGAAGACGTTCGTGTGACATGTTACCACGAGCAACACGTTACTATGTGGCCCCGACGTTTGAGGGAAGGAAACGCTGGTCGATTTGACACCAAGCCGTGGGCCGTTGCGTCGACGGATGTTTGAGTTCGATGTTGTTGCGATATGTCCAACGGAATACTGGGGTGTAGAAGTCCTTGGTCCTAGGAGGGCGCATGCTTATCAGGTGAGTGTGAGCGTAACTGAAGCCAAAGATGAAATCAGAAATGTGCGTAGGATGGTGCGTGCTATGGCCTACTGGCTGTGGTGGGGATGGTCGTGGCTGCACGCTGCGCGTAAGGGATGCGCCATTGTTCGACTGCTTTTGTACGGTGACCATGTACAAAGATACTGCTCGAAGTCGCACATTGATCATGCCGAGTCCTCCCTCCCCCCTCACACGGGGAGGGTGAGTGTTTCATAGCGGACGTTAAAGAGCGTACCGGTCGTAAGAAAGTATCTGAACGTGGCCTGGAGGTAGCGCCCAATAGTTGTTGGCAGTGGTAGTACCTGTGCAGTCAGGACCATTTTGGACGCCACATGATCATTGAGGTATTCGACACGTTGTGGATATGAAGTACACCCAAAATTGATGGCAGTGGAGCGGCGCAGTGTGGAGCCGAGGTTGATATCAACGTATCGCAGGTTCTGTATGCACAGTAGGTGTGCTGAGTCTTCGCGTGAGAGATTGTCTCCAATAGGCATCGCCGAGTATATAATCACATTAATGGTACTGCCAGCTCCAGTTCCATACGTTGATGTCAAATCAAGTGTGGTCTGTGTTTCGGTCCGCGAGCGGACTGAGATGAGGAGGTATTCTGCATTTGCATGACATAGAAAAGTTTGCTGTCGCATAGTGAGACCAGAGAGCTGGATCGTCCGGCTCCTAATCAGTGGCTGCTCGAAAGTGAGCAGCCTTGCGTTATGGAGCGACGTATGGCCAGTGGTGCCGCCATACGGCCATTGACTTGAATCAAGGGTTTGGCGCAGCCATACAGGCCCCGGATGATAGTAGCCGGCCTGAGTGCCCGTGCGGTTCTAGGCGCTACAGTCTGGAACCGAGCTACAGCTACGTTCGCAGCTTCGAATCCTGCCTCGGGCATGGATGTGTGTGATGTCCTTAGGTTAGTTAGGTTTAATTAGTTCTAAGTTATAGGCGACTGATAACCTCTGAAGTTAAGTCGCGTAGTGCTCAGAGCCATTGGAACCATTTGATGATAGCAATAAAGGAGGGTAGAAAACCTACTCTGACCAATACAGACAATAGAAAACGATGTCCCACTTTGTCGAAAATGCTGTAAAAATCAACCACCGCGGCACGGAGTCTGCACGCCTTTGCGAATGCGATCAAATCGCGACATTCCCCTGTGAACATTTGTATATTAATTGAGCCACTCGGAGATCTTTGTTCTTGTGACAGAGCGTAAGGGAGTCGTGCAGAAATTTTATAGTCGCATTGAGCAGAGTTAACATGCGGTAATGAGCTGTCGTCGCTCGCGATCTCCTTGTGCGGATGGATATACGTGACAAAGGCTGGCGGTACGGCATTGTCCGTCGTCAATAGTTCTTGAAACATAGCCGTCCAGTACGAAGTCATTAGCGCAGGGAAGGCGCGATACAGCTCTATCGGCAATCCGTCGATGCCAGATGACTAATTTTAACTCCTTTGTTGACTGCACACATTAGACTCCGTTATCTCGTCTACCTAGTCGCCGGCCAGAGCGCGTGTGAAATGTGGTAACACAAACTCTCCTGGTGCATTGTGCGTTAGTGGTTTACAAAGGCACTGACAATTTCGGCTTGACTAGTGTCGTGCTGGGCGCGACGGGTGTAGATCTCAGTGACAAATTGTTGTAGTTGTTGTTTCCCACGGAAGCGATCAGGGATGGGCGGCTGGGGGTCCAGGTCGCGTAGAACGGCGTTAAAATAGTCTATTGTTTGTCGGCATCACGTAGCTACTTTCTTGTCTTACTGAACCAATGTACTTCGACTGGCAGTTTTTTCCCGTTCTAGTCACCAAATCGAGGTTGTATAGTGCTCAGGCAATCGACATTTACAAGTGTCCCACGTCTCAGTAAAGCGTTGAAGACATTCAGGGTCGTGGATGTGAGAGGTGTTTAACTTCCACGGTGCACGATTGCGCCAGAATACTTGTTGTGGGAGAAGAATGTTGCAGATGTAGGCACAGTGGTCTGAAAAGGCCAGGTCAAAGATCTGCATCTTGGAGTGCACAGATCCCTAACGCACGTCCCAATTGGTCACAAGAGGAGGGATGTTAGAGCCCTCGACGTTCGGAAGTGTGGCCAAGTGTATCAGTGCGATGTCATATCCGAGGCTCTTATCATCTCTCGCAGCAATTGAATATTCGCTCGGGACGTAATCATGCCAGTGCTGATCGTTTCATTCGGTGAGGCAGCGGCGAGCCATGCTGTACGCCACCTGACGGTGTTGGCGACTCCTTATCTAGGTCTCCGTCTGGGGTAACTCCGTCAGCAGCGAGTAGTTCAGGTCATGGTAGATGTCACTCCACGCCATCGACGGTGCTGTTCATATGTTCCAGCTTGCCTGAATGACTCCTCGGCGAAGGTCGTAACGGTGGAGGCCATCAGTTGTGGCGCACCTGGCGAAGTAGGTACCGGCGCAGTCAGATCCGGTGTCGCGCTACCGTCATTCTTGTCGTAGTGCCGGTTCCCCGAGTCCTCGTCGTCGCGGATGGCTCCTAGAGCCTCAGGGGGAGGTAAGTTGTCTGTTCCCGAGACCGTACGCCGCCTCCTCTTACACCGTTCAGGTGAACGTTGTTTGTGTGTCGGAAGACGTGAGGGAGTCACGGTGGTCCAGGATGAAAGCCGTCACGGGGACGATAAGTGACGTGATGTCCATATCATCGACCGGGAGGAGAGAGGCAGTTGTTGCTGTTGATGGTGGCACCAGAGTCGCGTCAGATGGTGTGAGGCGTTGACACCGGCGTCATCTGTGGCAGCTCCAAGGGACACTGATACTTGATCTGACAACGGATGGCAGGGAGAGAAGATCGGTAAAATCGTCATTGGAGTCGGTGGCGCCCCGGTGGCGATCGACAATTGAGTGATCCGTCCCTGAAGACAGATCTGAAGTGGTCTTTTGTGTCGCACACGGATCTTGGGTTGGCCGTCATTTATAACGACCGCGTGGTACCCGCTGATTTGTAGATAAGACGGCACGCAGCAACGGAGATCGATGGGGATATTTTACCGTCAAGAGCGGTGTAAATTTGGAACTGCGCCCAGCGTTCATCAGTATGATCATGTCCAGTGCCGTAGGGCGGAAAACCGCTATAACGTCTTCCGCCGGCACCTCGAATGGGAGCTCGAAATCTCGTAAGGTATGCATTCCCAAGCCTACTACTCGACAGTAACCGCCACGACGTTGCTGTCGGCATGGCAACAGCGTAGTCCTTCTTTGGCGCCACGAAGTATTCTTCCGCACGCAGCGTCATTGAAAACATTGACGTACACCGTACTGTACAAGATAGACAAATGGATTCCTAAAGCTAGGGTCTTAGCTACGTCACATAGGAACAGTGTCACTTCCAAAACTTTCGGTCGGATGTAATCATTGCAGGAGAAGGTAAATCGTAGTGTGGATTCCCGAAATATGTTGACCATGCAAGTGACTGTCGTCGAAAGGAAACAACAGCGAGCGTGCACGGTCTCCGGGTGGAAACACGCAGCACTTTCACTCTGCACGCCTGCGAGAGCCGGACTGTCCGCCAGGCTACCATTACCTACATGGCCGTACGTTCTTCATCGACAGTATCTGAAGCTTAAGTTTGCGAGTGCCAATATATGTGACATATATGGTCGTATCTTCTTGAAACGTCGCCTTTGAAAAATTATACAAGACTGTGCTTAAACTGACACACAATATTTTTAGCGCAACGCAATCTGACTTCCAAAAATCCCCACAAAAGAATGGCCCTGACTAACACTAACCAATACCTTTCACAAATCACTTACCTCAGCAAAAATCTTCGTTACTCGAACTACTGCAATACAGCGAGCGCCACTACTGCCACCTAAATAAAAGATTCAAACTACGAAAGGCACTAACTACTGATAGGGATAGTTAGCAAATGAAAGATTTTAATAGAGAACAAACAATGTATTTACCTTAATAGTCATAATATATATAGCAGTTCATGACATCCAGTCTTACAAATTACAAACCTCCGTCATCTCTCTCCCCACGTCCACCACTGCTGCGGGCTCACCTCCAACTGCGCAACGCTACGCGCTGTTAACATCCAGCTGCCCAACACTACAATGGCAGACAACAGTGCAAACCAGCCACAGACTGCACACGGCACAGCCAGTTATTTTTATACAGAGCGCTACGTGGCGGCGGCGTTACCAATAAAAAAACCTAAACAGCCTACTTACATTCTGACTGCATTGGCTTAGAAGCTAAAATTATTTACGCCCCCCTCCCCCAAGGGACATCGACATCAGTTAGTATTTGACATGAATTTCAACTTGACACTGCGACTAGAGTTGCTACTGTACGAGAACGCCCATCTACACTATGCTAACTTCACAAAAAAGAACGATCTAAGAGCTTGGCTGGAACGTAATCCCAACTGCACTTCTACTTCTTGTCTACAACCCTCAGACGTTTATTCTTTTCGTTCGTTACCGATTAGCTATCAAGAAAATTTCTTTCTGGAGATAAATACACTTTTAACTTCGATTGACAACATCTTTGCCTCTATATTGCCTGTATATTTCTGCAATCGTGGAATCCAGAACTCCCTGACCATCATCAGACTATTTTAGTTAATAGACGGTTAGGGATAAATTATTAATGATTGATTTTTTTCTAGTGTATTAAGTAAATGAACGAGAAACGCTATAAAATATGCTCTGTTCTAATACAAATTAATTACCGTTTACCAGCACACCCTTATGACAAAATTATAATTTAATAGAACAAAACTAAAAATGGTTCAAATGGCTCTGAGCACTTTGGGACTTAACATCTGTGGTCATCAGTCCCCCAGAACTTAGAACTACTTAAACCTAACTAACCTAAGGACATCACACGCATCCATGCCCGAGGCAGGATTCGAACCTGCGACCGGTGCAGTCCCGCGGTTCCGGACTGAGCGCCTGAACCAGAACAAAACTATCTGTAACACTAGCCAGTCCGTAACATCAAGCATTAACAAGATATAATGCACTTTTAAGTCTGATGAGGCCTGTGTCTAGTGAAGTCTTGTGTCTTACCCAGGAAGCATTTTGGGATTACCATGGAAATGTATTAACGTAAAGCACAATGTTGATAATCCTGCATTAAACGAGCGATAGCCAATGTGCTGAGCTGACAATCAGTTGGAAATATTTCCTTTCGAAGATGCTGCGAAGCGTTCTCGTGCTGTATTGACCGGTAACCGAATTATCTGAAGCATAGCCCAATTAATTTTATTTGCATTTCTGTAACTATGATTTGGAACTAAAGCATATTACAAGTAATGTAAAGACTCACCGACTGTAACTCAAATATGATAAACAAAGAGCCGAAGGAACCAATTAGGTGACCCTTCTCTCCAGTAGATATCGTAGTTATTTTTGTTTTTTATATATTGCATGTACTGCCGACTTGAAGCTTATTCAGCATAAGTGATTCGCTTTTTTAGCATGAGTGATACAATTAACATTGCGAGCAAAATTTATTCTTTTTTATATAATTCACATTAAGCAGTTTTCCTTAAGAATGCGTTCATTGGCACCACCTCTAACATATAGGGAACCAAATGAAGAGACAACGTAACACTGTTTTAAAACACTAACATCCACAAAGTATTTCATAAGCTGCATATAACACACAGTTTCAAATCGGAAAAGCAAACAGTGCCAGGAAATCTTTCTTCATAACCGAAAAAAATACTCAAAATTCATTGAAGAAAATTAAACAAGTCAGTGCGTAAAGTGCAAGTTCGATAATATTAGATAATGTGGGAGATTACGTTGCTGATGATTAAATTATTCCATACGTTTATTTTCTGTATTCAATAAACTAATGCAGAAGCGCTATAAAGTTTACATTGTACTAATAAAAATTAATTCCAACTTATCATGTTAACCTTGCAAACAGAAGTCTTCTATGACAAAACATAGTGCGCATAACACAGTCGACCCCAAATCATCACGAATTAGCAAGATATTATGCACTTTTGGCATAAAAACCGTCTGTGAATATGTGCAATACATGATCACACTGAAGTAGCGTTAAGGGACTACCTGAAAGTATGGAAATGTAGCACTGCTCGCAGACAGAAAATGAAATCCAGTTAACAAACTATTCAGTGCCCCAGTTAAATCGCTACGATTGTTTCTTCATAAAAAAACTAAAAGATAGGTCAGCAGAAGCAGGAAAAGCTGCAACAACACGTGTGTAAATCTGTAATGTTTCATTTTTAGATCTACTGGGTACTGAACCAAGATAGCAAAGGAAAAAAAGTGGGAGAAGTTTTCTAAAGATTTCTTTACTGATCGTCGACCCGCCAGACCGTAACTTTGTAAAAGAAGAAGTAAAAATCTTGTCTCCCGCAACACTGCAACCGGCAGCTACCACAGTCTTCCCTTTTAATGGAGAATCTCTCTTTGCCCTAGACATGGGAGAGTGGATGTAGTTTCAGCCTGGGACGAGCTACCAGGACGCTGAATCATAAAGTTTCTAACTTTATGTCATGCCTTATGTGAATCATTCAGAATATTTAATCAAAATTACATGAAAACATGAGATAAATATAGAAGGATACTTCTCAAATTCACAGGTCGAAGGCCACAGTGTTGCCAACTATATTCTGAGATGTCACGTCTCTAGCTAGTGGCAGCTAAGCTGCATTTTGTGCGTCTCCCACTTGCTTTTGAAAGACATGGAGCAGCCAGCCGAACAGTTAATCAAATGAATAAGCAAAGAAATTTTATTTGCGTTTCTGGAACTAAGGATAGAAGGTAAATCGTAATGAAGCATAGTTTTCAGATTCACCGATTGCAGACGATAAAACATAAATTTCGAGTAGGAGGAACTATTTGCGTGGCCTAGTTCTTCAGTAGCTGCTGTATTTTTTTTTAATACATACTGCAAACTGAAAATCACATTTGCTGGACACAATTCAACAGCAGCTGTTTATGCGTCGTTATAACCCATACTTAATATCTGACATCGTAAAAGCTACTCAACTACACTTTAATTGCATCGACATCCCCCCCCCCCCCCCACACACACACACACTACACAGGCAATAAGTTAATATTTTACAATATTTACAGTACTATTCTTACATTAGTTATAAATTATTTATGCTGTCTATTGTTCGTTTATCTGAATGTAAATTCCTGTTGGAATCAAATCCCTTTGGCTAAGAATTATTGCTACAAGGTCTGACACTGACAACAGCTTTAGAGATAGATAAGCAAAGTCCTTGGATAACAGTTGAGATAGTGAATTGAATTGACGGAGCGCTGAATCACATAAGTCAGAACAAGGCATTTGGAGCAGACGTAAACCATTTTTATAAAATAAAATACAAACAACACAATGTAAGCCGACTAAACTTCCCATAAAAGCTAAATATCTTCGACATAATCACTAAAAGCATCTCTTAAGTATTTCATACCTACAGGAATATTTGCTGAAATGTTTTGTTTTGAAAGCAAAACAAATAGCTCAAACTACGATAAAAGCCATTAGTTGCCTGATAATATTTCTAGTCTTTTTGCTGCAGAAATTGCATTGTGCACAACAGTACCTTGCCTAATGACATTTTTCTAGGAACTTCATTTCTCAAACAGAAAATAACTAGAGAAATCCGGGCCCAGGGAAGATCAATTTGGTTTCCGAATGTATGTAGGAACACGTGAGACAATACTGACACTATCGCAGGAATTAGGTTGAAAAAAAGTATACTTATATATCTAGCATTCAGCGATTTAAAAAATAATTCAATGTTGACTGGAGGGCACAGCGATGTTCTGAAGGGAGCAGTGATAAAATACAGGGAGCCTGAGGTTATTTACAACGCGTATAAAACTAGACGGTGGTTGAAGGACATGAAATTAAAATGAGAGCCACCGACAGAATCATAATTAGTCATAAGTAGACCGCCATTTAACGTAGTAGTCTATTAAAAACAATTGTAGTATGTTAACTCTCGTTTGAAGTTTATGATACCCTACATGCTTCGCTAGTGTGAAAAATCATTAACTAATGGTAAAATGTTCGTTGCCAATTACCAAACGCTGCGTAGAAACTTAACCTCAAGCTCTTAGTGACACTTCGGTTTCCCTCTGTCTCAATGCACTGGATGTCGACAGGGCCAGTCAACAGATGCATTTCGCTTTCACTAGCAAAGCAATATCAGCGATTATACTGTAAATAACAAAAGTGCATGATATAATTCGTTATTTTGATGATTGATGAGAGAACGGCTGTATCGCTTAATGAAAACATATTTTGCACAATAGAGACAATAATGTCAGAGTTTTATTTTGCTTCTTAAGTGTGCTGATGAGAACTGCTTCTGCCATCGTGTTGGCAGAAGCAAAAATTGGATTTGCTCTGCGCTCACTCGCCGGGCCCATTTCTTTGCGAGTATTTGAACCCACTTCGCCTCCTTTTCTGAAAACATTACGTCATGACAATAAAAGTATTCTTAAGAAAAATTGTTTGTAAGTTAATAATGACAAGAGGAAAAAAAAGCGATCTCTTCATAATCTTCGTTGGACAACTACGTGTGATGGTGCCAAAAAGAATAAAGGTTAATCGTGTCTGGCGCATGAGTTACTCAGATCGGCGGAAAAAGTAATTATGGCAGCTACTGAAGAGGAGGGCCGTCTAAATAATCTTCCATGCTCTCTATTTATAGTGAGTTGAAGTCGATAAGCCTCGATATTATTCGTAACTACGCTTTAGATGAGAATCATTGGGTTGATCTTCACAATTTCAACTGACACCAAACGCTATTTTCTGTTCACGAAGTTTTTGCTTAATACGCAGACGTTGAAATCCCCGTCCGGCCATCTTGATGATGATGTAAATCGACTATTTTTGACATTTATTGCTCATCTGTCCATCTGTTACGATCTTCTTTTCTCAGGAACGGGCAGAGGCATCTAACTGAAATTTATTTTTGATGCTAATGACTAAGGTTTGTTAACAGTGAAAAAATTTAGGTTCTAGTTCAGTGCAATGAAAAGATACAGCTGTCGGAAAAGATCCCTTTTTCTCAAAAACGGGTAATAATATCAAGTTGAAATTAATGTCAGATACTAATGCCTACGGTCCCTTGAGGAAGTAAATAATTTAAGCTTCTAAGTCAAAGCAGTGAAAAGCTACGGCGATATACACTCCTGGAAATTGAAATAAGAACACCGTGAGTTCATTGTCCCAGGAAGGGGAAACTTTATTGACACATTCCTGGGGTCATATACATCACATGATCACACTGACAGCACCACAGGCACATAGACACAGGCAACAGAGCATGCACAAAGTCGGCACTAGTACAGTGTATATCCACCTTTAGCAGCAATGCAGGCTGCTATTCTCCCATGGAGACGATCGTAGAGATGCTGGATGTAGTCCTGTGGAACGGCTTGCCATGCCATTTCCACCTGGCGCCTCAGTTGGACCAGCGTTCGTGCTGGACGTGCAGACCGCGGGAGACGACGCTTCATCCAGTCCCAAACATGCTCAATGGGGGACAGATCCGAAAATCTTGCTGGCCAGGGTAATTGACTTACACCTTCTAGAGCACGTTGGGTGGCACGGGATACATGCGGACGTGCATTGTCCTGTTGGAACAGCAAGTTCCCTTGCCGGTCTAGGAATGGTAGAACGGTGGGTTCGATGACGGTTTGGATGTAGCGTGCACTATTCAGTGTCCCCTCGACGATCACCGGAGGTGTACGGCCAGTGGAGGAGATCGCTCCCCACACCATGATGCCGGGTGTTGGCCATGTGTGCCTCGGTCCTATGCAGTCCTGATTGTGGCGCTCACCTGCACGGTGCCAAACACGCATACGACCATCAATGGCACCAAGGCAGAAGCGACTCTCATCGCTGAAGACGACGCACCTTCCGCCGACCACTGGCGACGACATCGATGTTCTGTGGAGACCTCACGTCCCACGTGTTGAGCAATTCGGCGGTACGTCCACCCGGCCTCCCGCATGCGCACTATACGCCCTCGCTCAAAGTCCGTCAACTGCACATACGGTTCACGTCCACGCTGTCGCGGCATGCTACCAGTGTTAAAGACTGCGATGGAGCTCCGTATGCCCCGGCAAACTGGCTGACACTGACGGCGGCGGTGCACAAATGCTGCGCAGCTAGCGCCATTCGACGGCCAACACCGCGGTTCCTGGTTTGTCCGCTGTGCCGTGCGTGTGATCATTGCTTGTACAGACCTCTCGCACTGTCCGGAGCAAGTATGGTGGGTCTGACACACCGGTGTCAATGTGTCTCTTTTTCCATTTCCAGGAGTGTATGTCAAAGTTTTGAATCTAGCAAACTCAAACATCAAATTTTGTCGATGAAGAAAGTATAAACACGTTTGTCCTCTCTGTCTGGCAGTAAAGCACTTCCATGGAAACTGAAAGCCGTGGGGACGGTTCCAGGCCAGAATGCAAATTATTGAGACTTCATTCTTACCTAAGCTTTATCTCTCATTGATGTGCGGACCTACGTTACGCTGTAGATCCTCTTTGGCCGAATGGATAACCTGGGTAGCTTACACACGAAAGTCGTCAAAGTGATGATTTGCAGAAAGACTAGCACTAGGGCACTGAGCCACGTGAAATAAAAATAATAGTTGTTATTATTAATATTATCTATAAACATAATTAAGTTTGTGCAAAATCCTCAGAGCACGAGTCCTGTTTGCACTTGTCTGGTTATTTAGGTCAACTTTGCCCTCGTTGATCACATACCATACTCTTTACACAAAGTGCAGCATGAGGAAAGGTCACTACGTTCTTACCTACGACATTACATCAGACGAAATGCGGTTTAAAAACGTAAATGTGTGACAGTGATCGATATCTGACCTTCACGTTTACAGTGAGCCAATAAATACATACATCAGCACACAGTCACAAGTGGATGGTCACACTTCGGGCAGAAATTTCCGAAACCTACCGTTTTGCCAGTTCATCCAGCTGGCTGTTATGTGACTTTATTTCATTGATTAAAACATCAAATCAAAAACACCGTTTGAGTAAGTAGCTAGCGAATTCTGATGTGAAGGAACAAGATAACGAATTTATCGAGATCCTTACAATCAGCCTCCGGAGGGTGTGGAGCATTCTCCATTACGAAACAATCATGAACAATTCCTGTGTATAGGGTGACCGTTTGTTGGAATGATACTAGCTACATATGCCTTAGATTCATACATAAGGGAACCATTCATGACAAGCACAAAGAGACCCTCTTCACCTCTGGGAATGCAGTTTGAACAACGTAGCATTACAACGCATTTGTAAAGCCACATTAGACATATCCTTACGCTACCTACTTTAGGACAGTTGGCGAAGGGTGGGAAATGACAGCGGCAGTAATTACACCAGGTAGAAACTGTATCACGATTTTTATTTCTTACATGAGCTTCTTTTTATTATTGGTAATGAGCATATCATCAAGTAAGGTCAGCGGGCACTTATTTCTTATTGTGTGTGAACTTGAGATATAGAAAATACTAGCGATAGACTGGGATTACAACTCAGATCTCCCCTTTTGCTGGGTTTGACGCCTTTGGGACGATGCAGCTTCATCGTTTCATTGTTTCCCCAAGATTACGAACTCCTCAAGGCCTCCATGAATCGCGTGTCTCGATTCTAATGATGATCTGGCGCAAACGTTTCTATCGTGCTATTGCAACTTGCAGCATGCGCGCACCAAATTACAGGTGACAAATAGTTATGACTATAAACACCTCTCCTCGCGTTTTCAGGAATAACACTTGGTGTCGGTTGCGACTCGAAGTCAGACACAGAACTTCTCGTCACATCATTTCAGGTTCAAACATGCCACTTTTAGTAACTACTGAGAAAAAATTGAATGAAATGGATAGACAACGTTTCTTCATATGCTGTCCACGACGATTTTAAGTCAAGGGCTCGACTCCCAGTCGACACAGAACTTAACGTCATGACTTATGCACATTTCTGGTGAAATAAAGCGATTTTTAATGTCTGTTCGTGAATACAAGTCAGTGATGACAGGTAGTTGGTTCGAATACCGGCAGGTGAAAACTTTTTTGTCCCTTCATTGTAGTTTCAATCGGTTTACGATTTATATCATTTGACTGTTCTTAGTTAACAGTCCGATTAGGCGCTGGGTTCTAATCCCTTCCAACACAAAACTTTATGCCTTGTGATTTCAAGTTTAAACCTCCACATATTTTGTTACTTGTGATCGAAACTAAAGGAAAATCTTTCGTAGTTATTTAACACGAATAATAGTTACTGGACTGGACGGGCAGATATCCACCCAGTGCCAACATTTTCGTTATTTAATTTCAAGTTGAAACTTTGTTTCTTAAATGTCATTTACTGTAATAGTTTGACTTTACAAGCGTAATGGTTGCGTCGTCTCTAAAATAACCTGTTTTGTGATATTTGCATTATCGTGATATTAATTTGCATCTGGATCTATAGACATGCAGAGCAGTTATATGTTGTGGCCTCTTGAAGTAATCATTTTGTATCGTCAGACAAGTGTCCCGAAAACAAAGCAGACGACCTGCAAGAAAGCTAGGTTATGTGAGTTGCATACAAATCAGGCAAAACGCAATTCTGGTTGTTTGGATACTTTTCAGAATGCTCACTGAATTCAGCATGGCTCCAACCACAGTTAATGCATGAAGACGGACGTACATGTGACACATCGGGAGCTTTCAGACTGTTTCCGTCCGTTTCCTGTATTTCGAACGTGAGTCGCAGTCACTGCAAGGTAGACATCCCTCACATAGCGCAAGCTACACAGGAAAGCCGAATCGCCAGACGATGCCACTGTGCCAGAAAATTCTAGCGGCCTGCTGCAGATGTCGCTGGTAGGGCGAAACTAAGAAGTCTTGCTGATAAATAATGCCACCGAATGTTTCATGTGAAAACTCTGAAAGCTTGTAAATCTAAAATAAACGTTATTGACATTCTATTGACATTCTATATCTTCATTCCTTATGTCTATATATATGCAGCCGTCTGCCACTGTAGGGCTCGTAATTGTAGAATGTAACATGGAGGTATGTAACTTAGCTACTTTGCTGCGTAGGAAACAGTGTGCTGTAATCGAGTTTCAGATGCGAATTTCGTCCACACATGAAGCACCCTCTCCTTCAAAATGACAGTTCCAGACCATGCCTGAGCGCTGTGACTTCTGCAACAACCCTACGCCTTGGATTCACTATCTTCAATCATCCTCCATACCATCCCGATTTTGCCCCACCTGATTTTCGTATGTTTCCAAACAGCTTTCTCTGTCTGCGCTACAAATCTTCGATACGATGCATACTGAAACATCGGGCACTTCACCTAACTTGGTTGCGGAAACTCCCATCACACAAGTACCAACCAGCAACCACGTTCGAAATCACTGAGGTCTGACATAATGCGCACACGGCTTTTAATGGGATAATATCCTCCCGAGAAATGTTGAATTTATTAAGTTAAATGCACTGCACATTTTTTTCCTTCTGAAGCGCCATAATCGCCGTATTGAAAGCATTATGTTCAAAGAATGTTATCTGTCGGAAACAATTTTTTTTATTGACCATATAAACTCTATCCCCTTCAAAAATAGTCCCCATTACATGCATTACAGTTATGACAGCGCTTTTACCTATTCCTGAAACACTTCTCGAGCTATATCTTTGGCACAACTTTTCGTTGTCTCACGAATGCGTTTTTAATATCATCTCTGCTTGTAAAATGTAGCCCTTTAAGGTTTAGTGAAAAACATTTATCTTTGGGAACAGAAAAATGTTACATGGGGCAATTTTTGACGAAATTTGAGGGATGGGGCATTATTACAGTTTCTTTTTTCCTGTGACCAAACATTTACGAATAAGCAACGAAGGGCTAGCATGTGGGTTATCGTTGTACAAAAGGCATGATTTTTTTTCCGTCACAAATCCGGCTGCTTTCTCTGGTTTTCTTTTTTCTTTTGTTTAATTAGTTATCGCAAACGATGTTGAACTTAAATTAGTGGTCCTCATTGATCGCTCGACCTTGCGGCAATAACTCGTGTTACACTAACCCATTAAAATCGAAGTACACAGTGAACAAGATTTCCAAATTTGACAGCATTTGTTAAACTTTCTTCGGCACGAGCTATTCAGAATGCTTCCTCTGGGACGTTGCAACCTCTGTTGTCACGTCATGTCGGAAATCTACGTTTCATCACCTGTTACGACGATTTTCGGTAGTTCTGTACCGTTGATCGTCTAGTGACTCCTGAGCAACTTGCACCCACCGCAACTATTGTTCCAAATATAGTAGCTTTGGATCAAATTTTACTGTCATGTCACTAAATGACATCGGCAGAGACAGCTAATCTTGAGAGATGTTGCTGATCCATCTCACTGGCGGCTTCCTTACCAAATTGTTCCTATGTCCCAGAGGAGGCTGATCTCGGTGATCAGGTCCAGGCGCTGGTTCAAGGAGGGGGAGGAGCTTGATGGTGCCCTCTCCCCCTTCCTAACAACAAATTCGACATGGCTCGCAAGTTTACAGTTAGGCCTGGCAAACCACAGGAAGCTGAATATAGCTAGACCGTGAGCGAAAGGTTACAGCTGAGAAAGGAGAAATATCCACCACAAAAAAAAGGGAAAGTAACTCCAGCAAGAAAATGTAACAGAATGACGGACTTACCAGAACGGAAACGTAAACGGCTGAAAGAAATATCATTCTGCTCATTTACACACTACATAGCCGTATCTGCAGACCAGTGTTCACAAGCTGATTGCTGAATGAGATACATATAATGGTGAGTACACATAGAACACCGTGCACTCTCATTTTCAATTTATGCAGACAATATAACTGCATTCTAAAAAAAAAAGTCCCTCCAGGGAATAATTACCCGAATGGGTCGGAAATCGGTAGATCTGATGTACAGGTACAGACAAACGAGCGATTGCAATTTCAGAAAAAAATGGACGATTTATTCAGTAGAAAGAGATTAACAAACTGACAATAACGCATTGACCCACCTCTGGTCATTATGTAATCAGTTATTCGAATTGACATTGACAGAGTTGTTGGATGTCCAATTGGTGCGTCTGATCATCAAAATCATGAGACGATTGGAGGGGCGTGCCCATCGTGCTCCAAACGTTCTCAGCTGTGGAGATATCGGGTGACTTTGCTGGCCAAGACAGGGTTTGGCAAGCACGAAGGCAACCAGCAGAAGCTCTCCCTTTGTCCAGGCGGGCATTATCTTACTGAAAGGTAAGCCCAGCTCCTCCTCGTGAAAAAAAGTCATCCAGTCTTTGAAATTGTAATTGTTGGTACACCACATCTACTGATTTCCGTCCCATTCGAATAATTCCTTCATGCTGCGTTAATCTTTCGTCATAGAGTGTGTTTCGACTTCTACAAGGTGAAAATTTTTTCCTCTAAGCAAAAGGTGCCATTTATCCAACCTAGAATTTCAGCATATCGTTTAGACAATTGCAAAGTGCGAACCAAATCATTTGGTTGCATTTGGGATACGTGAGGTAAATTGTCTTGTTGTTCAGGTTTTAGTCTTCCACTGCTGGTGTGTCACATCCGTCAGATGGTTCTAGCAGGCGTATTTGATTTCCAAGTTGTAGCCAGAAACAGGCAAGAGGTTTATGTGCTGACATTATGATACTTAATATTGTGTTTGTTTTACTGGAATTACGGCAATAGTTCTCAAGGCTAACCAGCAGTCTGTCTCCTCTTTTAGCTCTCGCCAAACCACTGGAACAGCAAAGCTCAAAGTCGGCTGAAACTGTAACGATACAGTATTTTAAGCATTTTGGAAACATTAAGCGATACCACATTTTTAAGACTACATTTTGATTCTACAATCATACGCAGAAATTATACCAGATGTAAAGTGGCTGTTGACTGATGTAATCGAATTGATTTGGCTCTTTTCACTTTGCTATGACCGCTGCTTCAGGTTTAGTCTCATTTGAAAACTGATGCCACTGAGTGCAACACTTCCTACCAATCATCAAGCGACCATATTGTCCTATACACGACAGTATCATCAGTGAACAAAGTGAGACTGCCGTTGATCCCATCTGATAAGCCGTCTGTACTGAAGGTATTAGTTGCAGAACTACGCATCCTCAGGGCACGGCTGATGTCACAGTCGCTTCCCGTTTACAACCCACTGCACAATTTCTGTTCTTAAATTTATGCACGTAGCATGCAACTGGATGAGATCAGTGACTGTATTACATATTTCTCCAATAATTTTTGTTGCTGCAGTCACTTTTTACTAATATTTACTGGCACGACGCGTTCGGAAGCGAGGTACCATCACCAATAAAAAGTGACTGAAGCACTAAAAATTGTTTCATATAGTTTCAGTTCCATTTAAAGTGACAACTGCACGGTCAGTGCTTTGATTTTCTTTATGCTGTCTCAGAATGATTTAGTAGCTCAGAAAACAATAAATAAGCGGGAGCATAATGAACGTAAACTGTAGCGACAAAAAAACGATTCGCGAAATTTTCTTTTCGCAGGAAATTAGCTTTCAAAATTTAATTAATTATCTCTCTCCTTGATATTATCAACGGTCAATTAAAAGTAAATTAAGTTACAATGAACTAAAATTAGATATGCTATTTTCCTTTCGCTGTTGTTTTTGTCGTCAGCACCCTGGTTTCTCTGATGTCGTCACATCCAACAATAAGTCATTTAGTTCACACGTGGATGTTCTTAATGCAGTAATATATTCTGTACTTACGTTTATACCTGCATAAACTAGCCGACGGGTCTGATACCGGTTTCATTCGTCCCACTTTCTGACCATTCACGGACATTTTACTTGTGTAATAAAAGAAACGCTGTTTTGCGGAAGCCCCAGTTTATCCGATTTTATTGCCGTGGTCCTCGCGCGATATGTTTTTACGGGGTAGTAACACGTTCTTCGGGCGCCTCTGACGACCTCTTTCTGGCATCTTATAAG
The DNA here is from genome assembly GCF_023897955.1 of Schistocerca gregaria. Classification (NCBI taxonomy): domain Eukaryota; kingdom Metazoa; phylum Arthropoda; class Insecta; order Orthoptera; family Acrididae; genus Schistocerca; species Schistocerca gregaria. The sequence continues at coordinate 306,912,513 of NC_064923.1, forward strand.
GGAATTCTTTGCTGGCTTTCTTCCAGACTGAAGTACTCGACTTGTCTGGTCATTGATTCAGAAATCACTAAAAAACAATTTCGAATGACTTCAAGTGCTTCGGGTCCACAGCCAAAATGAATTTTTTGAAGGACATCATCTAGAAAGCATTCTAAGGTAAGTCATAATCTCTATGCTCTTGACTGCAAAGTTTTATTCTTCAATTCGTAACTGCAGTTTTCGGCACTTAGGCCTTTGTCAAGAGTCTCTTTTGTTGCCAGACGAGCTAGAAAGAGGAACTTGAAAATTACCTAAGTTACAAAAGTTCAGCTGCGTATTAAAAACTAAATCATGGCAGTCAACAACATAAATATTATTTCTTACCTCCGATTGCTTTCTGTTTTCACTAATTAAAACTATAGACTCGCAGTCGGACAAATAATATGGATGAACTACCATTGCAAGTGTTTAACATAGCAGTACACATACTTCGCTGAATACTTCCAGCGAACCATATCTTTCTGCACTGCTCTGAGAATAACAACAATTTGCCTAAGAGCCTTCGGAAGAGCTCTGTAAACTTCGGAATTCTCATTCAAGGCGAGGCACAGCAATGAAAACGTGGAGGATGTTAATCTGGAGCCACTTTTGGCGACAGAAATTCCTTGAGCGAACAATAGAGTTTAGTACAAGAATGAAATGAAATGATCCTATGGCATTGCTGGTGGGGAGGTCCCATCCGGGGATGTTCGGCCGCTGAGTGCGAGTCCTATTTCAGTTGACGCTACATTTGGAACAACACAACACCCAGTCCATGAGCGGAGAAAATCTCCAATCATGCCGGGAATCGAACCCAGGCCCACTGCATAGGAGGCAAGCACGTTACCACTTTTTTTGTTGTCTCATTTTTTCTATACTGTTCGTTGAATTTGTTCCGGGTAGACGTGCGATGACACCCGTTTAGATCCATCTTTGATCCGTTCATTCGTTTTTTATTGTGGTTTTTTTTATTACAGAGGGTAGGTAACCCACTGACCGCACACGCTGAGCCATCGTGTCGGCATCATTCAGCTAAGCAGGCGGACAGTTTAGCTTTAACGGTACAGGTTGCTAAGTGTTGCGAGATTCAGCTTTTCTTCAGGTGGTAATTCTGAGTAAATGACACCTTAAAATGTTAAGATTAAATTAAAGTTGAGTATCAAACTACACTCCTGGAAATTGAAATAAGAACACCGTGAATTCATTGTCCCAGGAAGGGGAAACTTTATTGACACATTCCTGGGGTCAGATACATCACATGATCACACTGACAGAACCACAGGCACATAGACACAGGCAACAGAGCATGCACAATGTCGGCACTAGTACAGTGTATATCCACCTTTCGCAGCAATGCAGGCTGCTATTCTCCCATGGAGACGATCGTAGAGATGCTGGATGTAGTCCTGTGGAACGGCTTGCCATGACATTTCCACCTGGCGCCTCAGTTGGACCAGCGTTCGTGCTGGACGTGCAGACCGCGTGAGACGACGCTTCATCCAGTCCCAAACATGCTCAATGGGGGACAGATCCGGAGATCTTGCTGGCCAGGGTAGCTGACTTACACCTTCTAGAGCATGTTGGGTGGCACGGGATACATGCGGACGTGCATTGTCCTGTTGGAACAGCAAGTTCCCTTGCCGGTCTAGGAATGCTAGAACGAATGGTTCGATGACGGTTTGGATGTACCGTGCACTATTCAGTGTACCCTCGACGATCACCAGAGGTGTACGGCCAGTGTAGGAGATCGCTCCCCACACCATGATGCCGGGTGTTGGCCCTGTGTGCCTCGGTCGTATGCAGTCCTGATTGTGGCGCTCACCTGCACGGCGCCAAACACGCATACGACCATCATTGGCACCAAGGCAGAAGCGAGTCTCATCGCTGAAGACGACACGTCTCCATTCGTCCCTCCATTCACGCCTGTCGCGACACCACTGGAGGCGGGCTGTACGATGTTGGGGCGTGAGCGGAAGACGGCCTAACGGTGTGCGGGACCGTAGCCCAGCTTCATGGAGACGGTTGCGAATGGTCCTCGGCGATACCCCAGGAGCAACAGTGTCCCTAATTTGCTGGGAAGTGACGGTGCGGTCCCCTATGGCACTGCGTAGGATCCTACGGTCTTAGCGTGCATCCGTGCGTCGCTGCGGTCCGGTCCCAGTTCGACGGGCACGTGCACCTTCCGCCGACCACTGGCGACATCTTCGATGTACTGTGGAGACCTCACGCCCCACGTGTTGAGCAATTCAGCGGTACGTCCACCCGGCCTCCCGCATGCCCACTATACGCCCTCGCTCAATGTCCGTCAACTGCACATACGGTTCACGTCCGCGCTGTCGCGGCATGCTACCAGTGTTAAAGACTCCGATGGAGCTCCGTATGCCACGGCAAACTGACTGACACTGACGGCGGCGGTGCACAAATGCTGCGCAGCTAGCGTCATTCGACGGCCAACACCGCGGTTCCTGGTGTCTCCGCTGTGCCGTGCGTGTGATCATTGCTTGTACAGCCCTCTCGCAGTGTCCAGAGCAAGTATGGTGGGTCTGACACACCGGTGTCAATGTGTTCTTTTTTCCATTTCCAGGAGTGTATTAAACTGAGCTTACACCAAATTGTATTTTGTTATCAATGTGACTTCTTGTGAGATGATAGTGTTTGTCATCCAGTTCTTTTATGTTCTTGTTAGCCAATGAATGAAGCATGTACAATTATTGTTTACTGCATGTTGAAGTTTTTATGATTTCTATGTGAAGACTGTGGTCTTAGCGCTGTGCTTTGTCACTTCTCACTCATCCATTGTTGCTTCTGCATGGTAGTGCTCAGATCCTCGACATTTTATTTACACGTTTCGCGTAAATTCATCTTCATAATATCAAAGGATATGTGCTTCATATATGACGGAATACCGCGTGTAAGAAGTACATTATCTCCTCTGATATTATGGTAAGTTTACTCGGAGGCGTAAATAAAATTGAATTGCTAAATGTCAAGTGGCCTTTTTTTTACCGCAACCATTATAGCAATGTTTAAAAATTAAAGTTTTCTTCACAAAATCGCTTCACGTTGAAGTTCATTGACATATTTCAAGCTGTACAATAATAGTCATGGCACACCAAGATCATGTGCGGCAGAAATATTCCAGTTTCTGCAATAAGAAACTTGTACATCACACAATGGAGTTGTTCCTCCATCATTCGCTAGGATATGAGTAAGTAAAAAAATACCACAAGAGAAACAGCTACATCGTCCCACAATAAGCTGCAGGAACATCGCTACATTTATTTTAAATTTATTATGAAAATTTAATATACAGGGTGATTGAAAAAGAATACCACAACTTTAGGAATTTAAAACTCTGCAACGACAAAAGGCAGAGCTATAAGGGAGCTATAAAGTTTCATTTAGTTGTACATTTCTTCGCTTGAGGCGCTGTTGACTAGGCGTCAGCGTCAGTTGATGCTAAGATGGCGACCGCTCAGCAGAAAGCTTTTTGTGTTATTGAGTACGGCAGAAGTGAATCGACGATAGTTGTTCAGCGTGCATTTCGAACGAAGTATGGTGTTAAACCTCCTAATAGGTGGTGTATTAAACGTTGGTATAAATAGTTTACAGAGAATGGGTGTTTGTGCAAAGGGAAAAGTTCTGGACGGCCGAGAACAAGAGATGAAAATGTAGCACGCATCCAGCAAGCATTTGTTCGCAGCCCAGGAAAATCGACTCGCAGAGCTAGCAGAGAGCTGCAAATTCCACAATCAACTGTATGGAGAGTCCTACGAAAAAGGTTAGTTATGAAACCTTATGGTCTGAAATTGGTTCAAGCACTGTCTACAGCGGATAAGATTAAAAGAATCGATTTCTGTGATTTTATCCTTGCTCAAATGGAAACAGATGAATCTTTCGTTTCGAAGATTGTGTTTACTGATGAAGCAACTTTCCACACTAACGGGAAAGTCAACCGTCACAATGTCTGTATATGGGGCACTGAGAATCCGCGGGAAACAACTCAGTATGAACGTGACTCGCCTAAGGTGAACGTTTTCTGTGCCATTTCAGCCAATAAAGTTTTTGTTCCCTTTTTCTTCAAAGGTACTACTGTAACTGGACTACAGTATCTGGAGATGTTAGAGAATTGGCTGTTCCCTCAGCTCGAACAAGAAGCACAACAATTAATATTTCAGCAGGATGGAGCGCCACCACATTGGCACTTATCTGTCCGTAACTACCTGAACGTCAATTACCCGAGGCGATGGATCGTCCGCCAGGCACCCAGTGACAGAGTACTTCATCACTGGCCTCCAAAAAGCCCTGATCTTACCCCCTGCGATTTTTTCTTATGGGGGTATGTTAAGGATATGGTGTTTCGGCCACCTCTCCCAGCCACCATTGGTGGTTTGAAACGAGAAATAACAGCAGCTATTCAAACTGTTACGCCTGATATGCTACAGAAAGTGTGGAACGAGTTGGAGTATCGGGTTGATATTGCTCGAGTGTCTGGAGGGGGCCATATTGATCACCTCTGAACTTGTTTTTGAGTGAAAAAAAACCTTTTTAAATACTCTTTGTAATGATGTATAACAGAAGGTTATATTATGTTTCTTTCATTAAATACACATTTTTAAAATTGTGGTACTCTTTTTGAATCACCCTGTATAATTTAGCAAGTCCTGTGATTTCTTGCTGAACGTTGGCGCTAGAAATGTAGCAACATCCACAACCCAAATATGTTCAACGTTGATGTGAAAAGGTTGTAGATACAAAAACGTAAAATTTAATGAAGTTGTCATTAGCAGGGCACCAGGTCTGATAAGCAAAGTTTACCTCTAAAGTGACATGCATGGAGCGTCAGATTAACTGAGAGTTGAGCTCAAAAGCTATAAAGTAACGTTATTTGTTAAAACAATTTCTGAATACAAGAACGTTGTTAATAAATGAATACAGGATCGCTTTTATAGGCTTCACGGGTCGTATAACTGCCATCGACTCCTTATTCCTTTGTTTTTTGCTTTCGGTATGAGTCCACAGAGCCATGTCAATAGTCGAAGGTATGACAGTTTGTTTCGACAGTTCAGAACATTTATTGGATCCAACCCGCAGACTGCGACGAAGCTACATCGTCTTACACTTACCATGTGACGCCATGAAGACGATTTTCGTGGCAGTTATGACGATACGAATATAAAGTGAGCTGAGAAAATCTCCGACCCGGGCGGGGATCGAACTCAGGCCCCTTCGATTAGTAATCTGCTGCGCTGATCCAACAGCCACCAAGGCGGACGGAAGAGCGATCTTACTCTCGTCTTGGATCATTCTTTGGCGTCGGGTTCGAGTGACTTTGACCATAGGCAGACTGCAGCTGATTTTTAGCAGCGTCCAACGACTGTGGTTTACTCCAAAGGATTCATTCTTTGGTGGATGTCTGTGCGGCCTTATAATGCAGGTGATACTTACCTAGTCGGGGTCAAAACCGAAATCTACGTTGGGAATTAAGCTGTAGAAGCAGCTTCAGGTGGGAAATGGAAGACTGGCTTCACAAGAAAGGCACAGAATAGCGAAGCCATATGCTTGGGATATGCGCAATAGACAGTAAGCGAATTCCAGCAATGACTGGGAACGGTGTACTGCTGCATGGAGCAAGTGGAAACTAACAGAGGATCTTGGACAGTCAGAGTGTAGTAGTAACACTGACAAGCAGCAAGTGTCGTCAGAGCCATTAGCGAGGTCAGGCGACCAATCACAAGCTGCGGAAGCTAAGACCCCAATAAAAGGCCCCAAATCCAGCCGAATATATCACAGGACGCAGAAAATGAAGAAAATAAGTCCCCCACTCCATAGCCCACATTCACGGTCTTGTCGGCGTCTTCACTCTCCTATGTTGCCAGAGCTGCCTCTCTCTGGCAGACGAAATATTACTGCCAGACAACGAGAGATGCCTATTTTCCGGCCTTTTCCTTCCAAGTGCCAGGAAGTTGAATTTTTCACTACTGTTCACGCACACAGGATTCATTCTGATGATCCCGCAAGATTTCAGCTCGCGGCGTGTTTATAAATAAAGTATTAAGAGGAAACTCGGGGTAGTCGCACACATGAAGCGACCGGTGCTTCCGATGTGTTTGTTTCCCGTGTGCAACAGGTTCATCGACATTGTTTGCTTTCCTCGTGTTGAAAGGGCACTAGCAGGTGGATCGCTTCTCCTATTTGCGCAATCCTCGTCCCAAGCCCCAATGAAGCACGACAGCGCCAGTAAGCGGTTTATCTGCCTCTACATCTACATATACGTGATTACGTTGCTATTCACAATAACGTGCCTGCCAGAGAGATCAATGAACAACCTTCAAGCTGTCTCTCTACTGTCGAACGGCGCCAGGGAAAAACGAACACTTAAGTTTTTCTGTACGAGCCCTCTTTTCTCTTATTTTATCGCGATAATCATTTCTCCCTATGGAGGTAGGTGCCACAGAATGTTTTCGCAATCGCAGGAGAAAATTGGTGATTGAAATTTCATGAGAAGATCCCGTCGCAATGAAAAACGCCTTTGTTTTAATGATTTCCACTCCAATTCACGTATCATGTCTGTGGCACTATCTCTCCTATTTCGCGATAATAGAAAACGTGCTGCCCGTCTGTGAACTTTTTCGATGTTATCCGTCAGTCCCGCCTGATGGCGGGTTCCACACCGCACAGCATTACTCCAGAATAGGGCGGACAAGCGTGTTGTAAGTAGTCTCTTTAGTAGAACTGTTGCTCCTTCTAAGTGTTCTACCAATGAATAGCAGTCTTTGGTTTGCTCTACCCACAACATTGTCTATGTGAGCGTTGCAGTTTGTGTTATTTGTAATTGTAACCACTAAGTATTTAGTTGAATTTACAGCCTTCAGATTTGTGTGAATTATCGCGTAATCGAAATTTAGCCGATTTATTTTAGTACTTATATGAATAACTTCACACTTTTCTTTATTCAGGGTCAATTGCCACTTGTCGCACCATACACGTACCTTATCTAAATCATTTTGCAATTCGTTTTGGTCATCTGATTACTTTACGAGACGGTAAATGATAGCATCATCCTCAAACAATCTAAGACGGCTACTCAGATGGCCTCTAATGTCGTTCGTATAGATCAGGAACAATAGAGGGCCTATAACACTTCCTTGAGGAACGCCGGATATTACTTCCGTTTTACTCGATGACTTTCCGTCTATTACTACGAACTGTGTCTTTTCTGACAGGAAATCACGAATCCAGTCGCACAACTGAGGCGATATTCCACAGGCACGCAGTTTGGTTAGAAGACGCTTGTGAGGAACGCTGTCGAAGGCCTTCTGAAAATCTAAAAATATGGAGTCAATTTGACATCCCCTGTCGATAGCACTCACTACTACATGAGTATAAAGAGCTAGTTGTGTTTCACAGGAATTATATTTTCTAAATCGGTGCTGACTATGTGTCAATAAATCGTTTTCTTCGAGATAATTCATAATGTTCGAACACAGTATATGTTCCATAACCCTACTGCAAGTCGACGTTAGAGATATGGGCCTATAATTCAGCGGATTACTCCTATTCCCCTTTTTGGATGTAGGCGTGACTTGAGCAATTTTCCAGTCTTTAGGTAAGGATCTCCCCATGAGCGAGCTATTTTATATAATTGCTAAATATGGAGCTATTGTATCAGCATACTCTGAAAGGAACCTGACTGGTGTACAATCTGGACCGGAGGCCTTGCCTATATTAAGTGAATTAAGCTGCGTTGCTACACTGCGTATACCTGTTTCTGTTTTTCTCACCTTGCCCGTTGTTCTTCATTGGAATTACTTTTATATACGGTGTTAGGGGTATAGGTGCAGAAATTGTGAACATTTGGTACCTGAATATGTATCTACTTGAGTGTGTTAGTTGTTTTTCAGCTGTGTCTACTAGTCTTTGTGCAAACATGTCACATAATTTACTACCTCTCATAACAGACTACTCCTTTGGCGTCCAGGCAACCCCACTTCAACGCCTGATCTACTGCACAGAAGAAAATAAGCATTATTGCTTGTTCTTGCTACAAGTAGGGGAGACTCTGCTTACGTTCCAAGCGCAAGTTGAATGTCGGGTGATGTGATACGTTGTGTTGTTTTGAAACTAAAGGGAACAAACTGATTTTTTGAAGAACTGAAGTAAGGTAACATCAGTTTTATAGGTTTAAATGCGATTTACTTGGGAGAAATATTATTTATAGTTAGCATTTTGGTTAGCTGCATCTCTAACTTGAGCCACCTCTATGTTTCGAGATTTGAAAACGTGTCAGACATCTTTTAGCCATCTTTTCTAGCCTGAGCGAGTGTGGGCAATATGGTCCCGATTTTCGTCAAGGACACAGCGTTGCCCCAAACATATTCAAACGTATAACTCCAATTCTCTATTTAAGATAGCTCTGAAATTGCTAGAAACCTACAATGCAAGACTTCACAATAATGTGGGAGTCAAACAAAACTGCTACAGGCTATTAAAACAGTAAGAAATTGTGAAATGGGGTGTAAGAAAGCGAGTACAATATTGACTATTAACGGAATGACACTGAGGTGTCGAGTCAACAACTTAAATCAAGACGCAACCGAGGACTAAAATGTTCTTGATTCAAAACGACCTGTTTTTTACCCCTGAACAGAAGGAACTAAAACACTATATGTTGTAAATGGAAACAGTTTTCTTTTGCTGCACAGTTAGAGATGACAGAAGTCTTCATTTTCAACTGGTTCAGAAAAACAAAATTAAACATCCTTTCAACAAAGAATCAGGTCTTGCTGGAGAAGATTGGTTCTAAGGATTCAAGAGTCGTCACCCAGAACTGACACTGTGATCACCTGAAGCGAGATCTATCGCTAGAGCTCAGACCTTCAACAAGCCTAATGTAGAAAATTTTTTCTTCGTATTAAAACCCTCTTGGATGAAAAGCAGTTTCCACCCTACCAAGTATTTCAGGTCGATGAGACTGGTGTAACTACTGCCCACACATAATCGAACAACGTCCTCGCCTTACGAGGAACGAAGCAAATAGGGAGCGTTACATCCGTGGAATGTGCAGTTCTGAGCACAGCAATTATTTTTATGCCCACCGGAAGGCATTTTATCCCCCGACGCCCGATAATTATTTTCCCTCGCACCGGCATGAAAGCTAAGTTGGCTGACAGTACTCCATCAGGAAAATTGTTTTCTTGTAATTCTTCAGGTTCTATGCAACTATCCTGGGCATACTACACCATCAGATAAGGATCCTGCTCTTCTGACACTGGATGGTCAAATGTCACACATCAAGTATCTGGATGTCATTATACGTACAACAGAAAACAAAGTGACAATAGTTACAATTCCGTCTGACTGCAGCCATTCTATATGTCCAGAATGTGATTTTCACTCTGCAGTGGAATGTGCGCTGACAGGGAGTTTCATATCAGCGCATACTCCGCTGCAGAGTGCTAGTTCTGAAAGGTTCGCATAAGAGCGTCTGTGACGTTTGGAAGGTAGGAGACGATGTACTGGCAGAACTGGAGCTTTGAGGAGGGGTCGTGAGTCGTGCGCGGGTAGCTCAGATGGTGCCGGCACTGTAGCTCAGCGTGTTCGATCCGTACTCTCTGTAATAAAAAAAAGCTGAGTCAAGGAATCAACGATCAACTTCAACGGATGTCTTGTGACGTCCGCCCAGACTAAACGCAACGAGCCGTGACCCAATAACAATTGAGCAATATATTTTTATAATTTACAGACAGCTGAGCCGACTTAACGCTGCGAGAGTGGCGGCATTGATGGCAACCATTAAACAGCGAAGCCAATAAAAAAAAATCCTTTACAACTTCCTGCACGAGATACGACTGCGAATACGACATATAAGTACTCTGCAAATAATTTTCAAATATAGCAGTAACAATTGTTTTGGAAATATTAAGAAATTCAACCAGGACTACAGTTCATTGATTTCTTTATGCCGCTTCTCGGCCGATGTTTCATTAATATCGTTTGAAGAATTAAAGAGAAAGAACACTAAGCAAAGAAATCATTTACAGTAGCATACAATATTGAATCGTGACTCCACGATAATTAATTTCTCATGCTTTTTTTGTGTGATAAATCCTAGATAAAAATTCCATTTGTAATATTCTTACGTTCGTTGTTACGTGGCTTACATTTAGACGATTCACGCTGAATGAAAAAATGTTCAAATGTGTGTGGAATCTTACGGGACATAACTGCTAAGGTCATCAGTCCCTAAGTCTACTCACTACTTAATCTAAATTATCCTAAGGACAAACACACACACCCATGCCCGAGGGAGGACTCGAACCTCCGCCGCACGCTGAATCATAAATTATAAAAAAAAATATATTGATAGTAAAGAGTACAGTACGTAAAAGAAACCAATGATAGTGATGATCAAGCCATTATAGTTCATTTCAAGAGGGAATTGGATGATCTCAAAGAATAAATGGCGAACTTGATTATTCAATCAAAATACACTCCTGGAAATTGAAATAAGAACACCGTGAATTCATTGTCCCAGGAAAGGGAAACTTTATTGACACATTCCTGGGGTCAGATACATCACATGATCACACTGACAGAACCACAGGCACATAGACACAGGCAACAGAGCATGCACAATGTCGGCACTAGTACAATGTATATCACCCTTTCGCACCAATGCAGGCTGCTATTCTCCCATGGAGACGATCGTAGAGATGCTGGATGTAGTCCTGTGGAACGACTTGCCATGCCATTTCCACCTGGCGCCTCAGTTGGACCAGGGTTCGTGCTGGACGTGCAGACCGCGTGAGACGACGCTTCATCCAGTCCCAAACATGCTCAATGGGGGACAGATCCGGAGATCTTGCTGGCCAGGGTATTTGACTTACATCTTCTAGAGCACGTTGGGTGGCACGGGCTACATGCGGACGTGCATTGTCCTGTTGGAACAGCAAGTTCCCTTGCCGGTCTAGGAATGCTAGAACGAATGGTTCGATGACGGTTTGGATGTACCGTGCACTATTCAGTGTACCCTCGACGATCACCAGAGGTGTACGGCCAGTGTAGGAGATCGCTCCCCACACCATGATGCCGGGTGTTGGCCCTGTGTGCCTCGGTCGTATGCAGTCCTGATTGTGGCGCTAACCTGCACGGCGTCAAACACGCATACGACCATCATTGGCACCAAGGCAGAAGCGAGTCTCATCGCTGAAGACGACACGTCTCCATTCGTCCCTCCATTCACGCCTGTCGCGACACCACTGGAAACGGGCTGCACGATGTTGGGGCGTGAGCGGAAGACGGCCTAACGGTGTGCGGGACCGTAGCCCAGCTTCATGGAGACGGTTGCGAATGGTCCTCGCCGATACCCCAGGAGCAACAGTGTCCCTAATTTGCTGGGAAGTGGCGGTGCGGTCCCCTACGGCACTGCGTAGGATCCTAGGGTCTTGGCGTGCATCCGTGCGTCGCTGCGGTCCGGTCCCAGGTCGACGGGCACGTGCACCTTCCACCGACCACTGGCGACAACATCGATGTACTGTGGAGACCTCACGTCCCACGTGTTGAGCAATTCGGCGGTACGTCCACCCGGCCTCCCGCATGCCCACTATACGCCCTCGCTCAAAGTCCGTCAACTGCACATACGGTTCACGTCCACGCTGTCGCGGCATGCTACCAGTGTTAAAGACTGCGATGGAGCTCCGTTTGCCACGGCAAACTGGCTGACACTGACGGTGGCGGTGCACAAATGCTGCGCAGCTAGCGCCATTCGACGGCCAACACCGCGGTTCCTGGTGTGACCGCTGTGCCGTGCGTGTGATCATTGCTTGTACAGCCCTCTCGCAGTGTCCGGAGCAAGTATGGTGGGTCTGACACACCGGTGTCAATGTGTTCTTTTTTCCATTTGCAGGAGTGTATCTGTCGAAAAATGTCTGAGAACTGGACACGAAAGTAAACAGTCTTGACAATGCACAACAAAATCTAGAGGCGAGGGTTAAGACACTCATTGTTACCGTGAATGAGTTGTCGCAAAATATAGAGCAGAAACTAGAGGGAGAGGTAACGACCGCTGTTCAAAGACTAAATATACGTGTTCAGTGCGAAAATCTTGAACTGAACACGCAAATTCCTCCAGAAATGAACGATATGTCAGAAGGTATTGCACCTCTGGAGAAAGAGAATGAAAGGGAACAAGACAGTCCGCCAAAAGCGAGCTACATAAACGGTAACGCACATAAAGGCGGAGTGAACCGTTGTACCGCGGATACTGTCACTCCTCACACTTACACAGCCTTTGTTGATGCAGCAGAGGCAGGCGCTGTGCCAACTGTCGGGCAAGTTAAGCACAAGGAGTCTCTAATTAAATACCGGCAATTCGAAACATTCACAGCGGAGGGGAAATCTTCCATCCTATGATTTTTATTAAGAGTGTCTTACTGGTATCTTGAAGAGAGAAGCAAAATATGCAGTTCGTGATTTCATTCATAACCGGAGACGCTGCTCTCTGAGCCATGGAATTTTCGGATGTTTGTGAAACATATCTGGACTTTGAAAAACAATGTTTTTGTCAAGTTTTTAGTCAGCCAATATTCAAGAAAGATTACGTAATCACGTGTGTAGCCCCGAGCCGTACCAGGCACGTCGGGGGAATTTTAGAAAAAAATTTGAATCTCAACGAGACGAAGTATTGGGATGAACCGGAACCAGCACGAGATGTGCTACGCATACTAAAGAACCGGGTTTCCATATCTGTCCATGAAAAGCTTGTCCACATGCCAGACACAGACCTCAATATTTTTACGGCAACGAATACCAAAAACCGAAATAATGGAGAGGGCGATCCAAGGAAAAACTAATATTCTCGACAAATTGATTATCAGTCCGACAATAGTTCTGCCAAACAAAACTCACCATTTTTGTTACAACACGAACAGATCACACAGAAAAAATGGAAATAGTAACAACGTAATTCTTCCTTTGCTAGCAAAAGTATGAGGACAGCCAATGAGCATTGGCAAAATTATGGTCCTCCGAATTGGCAAGCGCAACAAGGAACTCCGTTAGGAATGTGCCTGTAAACAATATAAATGCAGAATGAGATTTTCACTCTGCAGCGGAGTGTGCGCTGATATGAAACTTCCTGGCAGATTAAAACTGTGTGCCCGACCGAGACTCGAACTCGGGACCTTTGCCTTTCACGGGCAAGTGCTCTACCAACTGAGGCTAAGCCAATTCTCCGCAGTATCCTTTCTTTCAGGAGTGCTAGTTCTGCAAGGTTCGCAGAAGAGCTTCTGTAAAGTTTGGAAGGTAGGAGACGGATACTGGCAGAAGTAAAGCTGTGAGTACCGGACGTGAGTCGTGCTTCGGTAGCTCAGTTGGTAGAGCACTTGCCCGTGAAAGGCAAAGGTCCCGAGTTCGAGTCTCGGTCGGGCACACAGTTTTAATCTGCCAGGAAGTTTCAATATAAATGCAATTCCTATGCCATCGCCTAATGTGTCACCGTACTGGATTCCTCCGCCTCAACAAGTACTACAACAGTACTCACCTCAACAGCAGGAGACGGTGAGAATTGTATAGGTGGTGGATGAGACACAACCCAATCAAGCGAACGTGTCACACACGAACTGGCCGATGTAAGCCTTCCGCAATTGGTAGGGAAGGCGCAGAGGGGAGGTACACAAGATGTACCTATACGGGTGCTAATGTATAGTGAAGGTAGTGATTTAAGACAGGAGCTAATTGCCGACCCTAGAAAGTGTAGCCAGCAAAATGTTGAGTTGGTGCAAGCTGCGATACAAAAACAGATGAACGGAGTAACAATGATTGTACTGACTGACACGGGTGCCAGCACCTGTGTGAATCAGTTGAAAATTTTACCATCACTGCCTGTTCAGAATTGTAGCGTATCAGGGGTCACACGTGGTCACGTGAAAATAACCAGGCTGTATTAGACCTGCAAAGCGGAACAATAGGACGCTCATTCCTAGTGGTCAAGAATTTAGCGGTTCAGTGCGCTCTTGGTCTTGATGTAATTCGAGAGAGGAAAGCAAGAAGTGACCTTTCTCGTGGGGTATGCACATTGTTGAATAAGGGTAGAAGCACTGAACTGACATTGATTAAGACTGCTGCCGCACCAAGTAGTTTCCGTAGGCACGTTCGGGTAGCTTTTGTCAGACCCAACATTCCACACCTTAGAGATAATTACTCTATGGAGGTTTATCCAAGTTTGGTACAGGAAACGGAAGCAGAAAGAATAGCAATACAACAATAAATTACTGCGAAAGACGCTGAGTCGAGCTACCTCGACCAAATCCAACTAACTCACCTTCTAAACAAATATGTCACGGTGTTCTCAGAAAGGCCTGGGATCATTAAAGGTTACGTTTATGAGATGCAAGTCAAATAAAACCAAACATTTCGCCGTGCCACGTACTCCGTGCCTTGGTCAAAGACGGAAGCCGTATCAAAGGAAATACAAAAAATTCTCAGTTGGAAGATTATAGAAACTTGATTGTCACCCAATAGCAGTTCTCTGCTGGCTATAGCGAAGGCCGACGGAAGTATGCGTCTTTTGCTAGACGAAAGCGATATTAATACAATCATCATTCCGGTGCGGACTCTCCCGGAAAATATGGAAGAATAGTTACGAAAGTTTCCTTAGCAGTACTGATCTGAAAGACTTATACTGGCAGGTGCTGCTGTCCGGAGCATCGCGAAAGTACACAGCTTTCATATTCGCTGGGCGTAGCTACCACTTTAGAATATTGCCATTAGGGCTGAATGTGAGCGCCGGCGTGTTTATTGTTGCACTGAATACCGTGTTGGATCCAGATTTATTGGATAAAGTTACACTTTATCTAGATAGTCTTCTGATAGTAACTAAAACCTGGGAGAAACACCTAGAATTAGTAGAGTTTGTGTTAAACAGGTTTGTTGAGGTCGGAGTTGCGGCAAACTTAAAGAAATCTAAGTTCGCCCAGGAAGAAATAAAATTGCCCGGACATACAATCTCGCCAACAGGCATAATGGCGGATGGTTGAAAGAAGCATTACAACAGCTCCCAAAGCCGCACACTAAAAAGTAGTTGAAAGCGTTTATCGGCATGGCTTCGTTTTTTCGACGTTTTGTGCAGAGTAATTGTTGAATAATGATTTACTGTCCTCACTCAGGAAGAATAGCTCCTGGCTTTTCATGGAGAAATGTAAGACTGCCTTTTATGCCATTAGGAATGCAGAATAGATCGTGACTTTTCATGGAGAAATGTAAGACTGCCTTTGATGCCATTAAGAATGAATTGCTAAACTCAGAAGTTCTGCATCACTCAGACTTGTCAAAGGACTTTTACTTGGCAACAGATGCATCATTTTGTGGATTGGGTGCGTGCTTGTTCCAACTAGAACATAAAATGACAGGAACGGAAATGAAAGTAATATGTTTTGTCAGCCGTGTGCTGACAGGTACTAAGGTATTTGCTTTCATGCAGACTAACGCGGTGAGTGTTAGATCTCCAGGATTCTCGTTTTGAAAAAAGTCAAGTAAAGGGCTGATGTGCTATCATGTTTACCCCAAGGAATGACTGAATTCGCGGAAATGGTAGAGCAATCGACATAGTTGGAGATTTTATTACTTAAGGGCGCAATCCGACGGCAGGCGTACTTGAAAATGTGTAAAGAGATGCAATCGCTGCAGGGGTCAGATAAACTATGGAAAGAACTGATCGCCATGTTGAAAGCGAACCCCGCAAGTGAGATGAATAAGCATTACCGAATACAGGATGAGATATCGTTTCATTGGAGTCAAATTCATCCGCGGTGGTGGTGTGGTTGTATTAGAGCCGTAGCACTAAACATTGTCATATGGTATACACACCATTGTTGGGGCCACACTGGAATACGAAAATGCTCAGACAAGATATCAACATATTGCTATTATCCCGGTTTATCAAAGCACGTTCGTAGGCTCATACAGCCTTGTTTGGTGTGTCAAAAGGCTAAACCAATTAATTTAAGCACTCGAAATGAGTTGCATTCCATATACCAACCCGACATTTACAGCTCGTATCCATTGACGTCAGAACCGTTACCGAAAGGGCCGGCCGTCGTGGCCGTGCGGTTCTAGGCGCTGCAGTCTGGAACCGCGAGACCGCTACGGTCGCAGGTTCGAATCCTGCCTCGGGCATGGATGTGTGTGATGTCCTTAGGTTAGTTAGGTTTAAGTAGTTCTAAGTTCTAGGGGACTGATGACCACAGCAGTTGAGTCCCATAGTTCTCAGAGCCATTTGAACCATTACGGGAGTTCGGAGGCCGGTGACAACATTGTTGGACAGCGCCACCTACTTTAAAAAGCAATAACTGGAAACAATTCCTGAGAGAATAAGGTATTAACCACATTTTAGTGTCCTATTACAGTCCGAGTGCGAATCCCGTCCAGTGAACCTTTCGTGAGTTCATCAGGTTTGTAAGGACGTATACTGCAAACAAACACACGAAGTGGGTAGAGGATGTACCTACCCTCGAACAGGTGTATTATAACATACCGAAACGTCCACTGGATATACACTGGCGGAAATTGTGCGCTGGGAGTAGAGGAGGACGACTGGGTCCAACAATTGCCCAAGATTCATAAGCACAAAGACCAAGAGGAAAATAAACAGCGGGTGTGGATCAAATTAAAGAGGCAAGTTGACTTAAGAAAGAGGAAATGCAATAAGCAGCTGAAGGCTATACACCAATAGAAGGAGGGAGAGCTGGTAATGTTGCGTACACAACCAAAGGCACCCAGCGTGGGATTAGCCGAGCGGTATGAAGTGCTGCAGTCATGGACTGTGCGGCTGGTTCCGGCAGAGATTCGAGCCCTCCACCGGGCATGAGCGTGTGTGTTTGTCCTTAGGATAATTTAGGTTAAGTAGTGTGTAAGCTTAGGTACTTATGACCTTAACAGTTAAGTCCCATACCATTTCACACACATTTGAACCAAAACCATCCAGCATAAAATGAACAAATAAAAACCGCAAATGCTATACTCTGGACCTCATGTGGTTGTGAGGATTCCACATGACGGGTGCTAGCTTTTGGCACACCCAGAGACATGAAAGATAAGAGGTTTATATCCACATAAGGATGTTAAACGTACAGACAACAGGAAGTAGAATGAGCCTTGATCAGGGATCAAGAGTAACACCCGTACATATATAAGTAATTTAGTGTTACGGATAGATTAGGGTTAGTGTTAGATATCATGTGTAGTGTAAAGTATGTTTGTATTGTGTGATTCATGTATGACTGTAAAAACGAAGAATCAATGTACATATGAATTCACTATGACAGAGCAAAGTTGTTTAAATAACGTGTAAAAACACACAAAATTTGTTATTGTACTGCAAAAGTAAGCAGAATGCATGGTTCAAAGTTACCTGTGCTTATTTCCGAGTTTTTTCATTAATTATACTTGGGTCAGTGTACCTTATTGTCAGAAACCATGACAGATGTCAATACGCATTTCAATGTTCAAAACAGACTTGAGAATCATGAAACCGTATCTTAGCACGGATATCTCGAGAAGTAGTTGTTGTGGTTGGCAGGAGAGCCAACACCGTGCTACTAGAGGAGGCCGAAAGGCACGCGATGTAGCTCATGCAGGCTGGCGTGAGGTCTGGAACAGGACAAGGAAATTAGAATTTAGAAACAACGGACGTAGCTGGTGGAGTACTTAACTTTAATCCATTAATGATGAACGTCGCTCTTGACGGTACATGATTCACAATATCAATAGTACGGATACTGGCGCCTTGCTAGGTCGTAGGAAATAACGTAGCTGAAGGCTATGCTAACTATCGTCTCGACAAATGAGAGCCTATTTAGTCAGTAAAACATCGCTAGCAAAGTCGGCTGTACAACTGGGGCGAGTGCTAGGAAGTCTCTCTAGACCTGCCGTGTGGCGGCGCTTGGTCTTCAATCACTGATAGTGGCGACACGCGGGTCCGACGTATACTAACGGACCGCGGCCGATTTAAAGGCTACCACCTAGCAAGTGTGGTGTCTGGCGGTGACACCACAGTAGTAACAAATTGAATGAATCAGTGTCAAATGTTATGCACAAATGTGAAAATCACCTGAACTCAGTAGTCCAGATGACCTAATGGTCACACTTCGCAACATGAGGGAGAGACTAAGCGTTTAAGGAACTCAGAACTGTATAAATGCTGTAAAAAAATATGAACAGTGCGTACAGTATAATGCAAGTGAGTTAAGAACTATCCTTGAAGTGATCTTTCTTTCTATACAATGTACGAACAAAGTGACTGAAAGTGCATTAAAGGTGTTATAATAAAGAAAACTTTATGTTACGGAAGCTTCACTTAAGCGCATTCTTAATAAGAGTGTTATAAACTGTAAATTTAGTTAAATGGCCTGCGTCCCTTGCGAGAACATTTTAAGATGCACTGCATCAATTGTGCATGTGAGTATTAAAGCAGCGTACTTGAGCTACGGCAGAAAGCAACATCCGAAGCAGGACATCTGAACGTTACTACGACAGGTGTGGCAACCACGAAAGACGAAGTTACTAAGTTCCTGCACGTCTGCATTGAACGCTCACCACAGTGGCCATACAGTGTGTATTACTGGAAACTAGTGCATAAAAGCAGTGTACGGTTGTGTTTCGATGAAAACAGTACTTACAGCAAGAAACCTACTGTCCTAACGTGTTACAGTACTGAACTAGCGACGTTCGGAATTACACACTCAGTAACAATATTACACGTGTGATTGAAGTGTAAATGATCGCTAATGACAACCTCTTTACAGTGAGTTATTAACTTCTGTCTTTGGTTGAAAAGTGATGCTCTGTGGAGTGTTGTTACATGCACACGCACAAGACACGCGGCGGCGAGCGACGACGCGGGTAGTCAGCTGATCGACGCCTGGGGAGAAACCTTCGCCTGGCGACAACACAGCACGCTCGATCGTTAGTCAGCGACGTCGCCGACGGAGGGCGTATTCCCGATCATCGTGCCATCTCATCGGCCACATCTTCCGTCGGAAAAGTCAACTCGACTGTACAACGAAAATTGTACAGACTTTGTAAATGTGCTTTCGTACCTAAGTGTTTGTAAAACGTATGCTGAAATGAACTAATGTCTCAGAGACATGAAAGTTAAAGACTTTGGTTTAAACAAACAGAAACACAAATAATATGCAAAAACAATTGATATTTACTATTTTGATGCAGCAGTCGAATACCTTCTGCGCTATTCTGAGAAATACGTTACTTTTAAAACCATGTTTAGCAAAAGACATAAACGTTGACTAACAAATGAGTAGATACAAAGTTCTGGAGAATGTTTCAAATAGGAACAATTTAAATGCTCCGGGCGGGGTTTTTACACCACGTTTTTTTTCCGCGCCTGTAACCTTTTATAGGGGAGCACAGCTATGAAATTTCGCTGCTTGTAGTTTCATACCAAGTTGGCCCTATTTTAATATCAGTTCATGGGTTCAAGTGAGCTATTAATCAATGCCCATTAGAATAGTGATAATGTATATACAGAGTGTTACAAAAAGATATGGCCAAACTTTCAGGAAACATTCCTCACACACAAATAAAGAAAAGATGTTATGTGGACATGTGTCCGGACACGCTTAATTTCCATGTTAGAACTCATTTTAGTTTCGTCAGTATGTACTTTACTTCCTCGATTCACAGCCAGTTGGCCCAATTGAAGGAAGGTAATGTTGACTTCGGTGCTTGTGTTGACATGCGACTCATTGCTCTACAGTACTAGCATCAAGCACATCAGTACGTAGCATCAACAGGTTAGTGTTCATCACGAACGTGGTTTTGCAGTCAGTGCAATGTTTACAAATGCGGAGTTGGCAGATGCTCATTTGATGTATGGATTAGCAAGGGGCAATAGCTGTGGCGCGGTACGTTTGTATCGAGACAGATTTCCAGAACGAAGATGTCCCTACAAGAAGACGTTCGAAGCAATTGATCGGCGTCTTAGGGAACACGGAACATTCCAGCCTATGACTCGCGACTGGGGAAGACCTAGAACGACGAGGACACCTGCAATGGACGAGGCAATTCTTAGTGCAGTTGACGATAACCCTAATGTCAGCGTCAGAGAAGTTGCTGCTGTACAAGGTAACGTTGACCACATCACTGTAAGGAGAGTGCTACGGGAGAACCAGGTGTTTCCGTACCATGTACAGCGTGTGCAGCCACTATCAGCAGCTGATTGGCCTCCACGGGTACACTTGTGGGAATGGTTCATCCAACAATGTGTCAATTCTCATTTCAGTGCAAATGTTCTCTTTACGGATGAGGCTGCATTCCAACGTGATCAAACTGTAAATTTTTCACAATCAACATGTGTGGGCTGACGAGAATCCGCACGCAATTGTGTAATCACATCATCAACACAGATTTTCTGTGGACGTTTGGGCAGGCATTGTTGGTGATTTCTTGATTGGACCCCATGTTCTTTCACCTACGCTCGATGGAGCACGTTATCATGATTTCATACGGGATACTCTACCTGTGCTGCTAGAACATGTGCCATTACAAGAACGACACAATATGTGGTTCATGCGCTATGGAGTTCCTGCACGAAGTGTTCGTACGCTTCTCAACAACAGATTCGGTGACTGATGGATTGATAGAGTCGGACCAATTCCATGGCTTCCACGCTCTCCTGACCTCAACCCTCTTGACTTTCATTGATGGGGGCATTTGAAAGCTCTTGTCTACGCAACCTCGGTATCATGTGTAGAGACTCTTCGTGCTCGTATTGTGGACGGCTGTGATACAATACGTCATTCTCCAGGGCTGCATCAGCACATCAGGGATTCCATGCGACGGAGGGTGGATGCAAGTATCGTCGTTAACGGACGACATTTTGAACATTTCCTGTAACAAAGTGTTTGAAGTCACGCTGGTACGTTCTGTTTCTGTGTGTTTCCATTCCATGATTAATGTGATTTGAAGTGAAGTAATAAAATGAGCTCTAACATGGGAAGTAAGCGTTTCCGGACACATGTCCACATAACATATTTTCTTTCTTTGTTTATGAGGAATGTTTCCTGAAAGTTTGGCCGTACCTTTTTGTAACACCCTATATAAATGTATTCTTCTCAAATGATATTTAACATTCGATTTACTATGTCCAATGAACAATGTTCAATGTAACATGAACAAATTACTATGTAAAATAAACAATTTTCGTTGCCTAATGAACAATATTCGATGTAACCTGAATAATTACTTATGTATGACCAACAATTTTGATGTCAAATGACCGATCTTTGATGTGAAGTGAATTACAAATGTACTGTTGTGTATACTGTGAACAATTACAGCAGTGAACTTGATTATTATACAGTGGTAACGGTACAGGTGGAATGCCTATTTAAAAAATTTTGATTTTGAAACAGACATCCCAGGGGTCCGTTGCATCGTGTGCTCCTGGGAATATAAATTATTATAAGACTCTTTGTTTAAATAGAAATTAATAACTATGAAGAATAATAAAAATGTAAAAAGACATTTTGCAATTACGTTGTCGACAATATGCTGCAGCGAATCTGTATATAAAAATGTATATTCATTGAAGGAAAGGACATTATTTAATGTTTCACAGCACAGTGTAATTCACAAATAATAATTCTAACTCTCTCTTGTACTCTGGTCTGAATAGCACATATGGTCGGCCATTGCCTGCGTGAGTGTAAGCTATTGTAATAACTTTATGCTAATTACATCTTCTCTAGTGTGAAATTGTTTTTAGTTAAGTATTAAGTCTACCCATCCTCCGAAAGCAAAATATTTTTGCTAATATTCAGGAAGCTGAGACGAGTTAGGTTCTGCGAGGTCGGCAGCGTTGGTGGCCGTAATTAAGCGCTGCTGCCAATAAAAAAAATTCCTTTACAGCTTCGTGCACGAGATATAGCTGCGAATACGATATATACGTACTCCGCAAATAATTTTCAAAATATTTCAATAGCAATTGTTTTAAAAATATTAAGAAATTCAACCAGAACTACAGTTCAGCGATTTCATTAAGCTGCTTCTCAGCCGATGTTTCATTAATATCGTTTGAAGAATTAAAGAGAAACAACACGAAGCAGAGGCATTATTAACAGTTGCATACAATATTCACAAAGTGACTCCACGATAGTTGATTTCTCATGTTTTTCATCTGTGGTAAATCCCTGATATAAAAATTCTTACATACGTAGTTATGTGGCATACACTTAAACGCGTCACGTTTAATCATAAATAATAAAAAAAGATATATTGTTAGTAAAGAGTATGTAAAAGAACCCAGTTCACATTATTCCGTTTACTGATATACAGATACTATCACTATGAAATAAAATAAAACCAATGAATAAAAACTCCAATGCTTCAAGAGATTTCATTTCACTGTTTCCCACCGTTTATGTTTCACATGAGTAAAGAGGTCTGCCTAAAATACAGCCCTCAACTAGTTTTTTGCTCATTTCAGTATTAATGTTCTTTGAGATAAAAATATATAGTCTGTTCATAAAAATTAACTTTTGTTGTGTAATTCTTTGTTTTATATTCTTTCAGCCCCTGTATACAGTTATCTTATTACCTAAGTTTTCTCCCATTCTGATTGTTTTATTTTATTTCCTGTAATTTTAACATTTATTTCTTTTCATTTTGGAGAAAACTATTTAATATGCCTTTGTGTGTTGTTATCATTCTGTGGGCATTAACATCGTCTAAACTTCTTCAGACGTTTCCTTCACCTGGAGCTATTACAGTTACACCATCCGTAAATCAGTGTATTTCTTTTTCGTCCGTGTATGAAGAAACGGGATAGGTATTTTAACTATACCATTATACGTAGTACATAATTTCACCAATAACGTTTATTGCTAATGACCTATTAGAGTTCAGAGGTAATAATGAAATTCATAAACACAATATTGAAAGAAAAAGAGTCCTTGGTTATTCTACATTAAAACTGATTTTAGCCCTTAAATGGTAGAGTAATGCTAGTATCAACATCATGGATTACTTAGACGACGATATTAAATGTTTCTCAGATAGAAAACTGTAAGTTGAAAGTAAGGTAAAAATGCGTTAAAGTATAAAGCAAGAGCATCGTTCAAATGTTGCATAATTTCCAAGACAGCATTAGAAAATCATGAACCAGTCATCTAAGCTGTAAGTTTGAAAATAATAACTTTTCTATTGAATGTGAGAATTGTCCAAAGTAAACATTTTTAGCTTCGTTTCAGATATAGCTTTTCGTCTGTCACACATTCAAAATCAGTAGGTAAGATATTTGTGGTAGTTTATTTTTTAATTTTTTACAGATTATTTTTTATAAAATGAATGTACGCTCAATTTGTAGACGCTGTTTTGAATTGTAGTATGGCATTTCCTATTCCATGTGAAATGACATTAGGCTTTATTTGTAATTAACACTGACAAGTCACATTGCTTTGAACACCACCTAATAACCACGCAGTATTATTTAACACAGACTACCTAACTGAACAGCATTAGTCATGGTACAAGCATACGGGTGGGAGAGCATACAGCGTATCGAGTTTTTAAATGTGTTTTGTCTTCAGTTTACTTTAGAAATATTATTTCTCGTTTGTCCTATTTTTTTGATGAAAGGCGTAAAGCTGTAATTAAAAAAATTAAGACACAATTGTTAGCAAGATGCACAATTACTTGACAAGTGATAATGATCATGGGCTCGTGTAACGGTTTTATGTCATTTATAGACATAACAGCTAAACGCAGGAAGACAAGGACAGGAACGCGGCTCGATGTGGAGCGCGGCAGAATCCCGCAAGCATCCCTCCCCCCCCCCCCCCCCTTCCGCCTTCTCCAAAAGTCACTCGTCCCTCACGTGAAAAGTTGCGCTTGCAGTGTCAGTTTGCTGAGCTTCTGCCAGAAGGATTTATATAAAGGGAAGTATTAGGTTGGTACAAAAGTAAGTAGCCTTTTTGTTTTATAGTTGTGAGTTTTTTCATCTATTGCCATTTTCTATTAGTAGGTCACCGTTGCTGTTAGGGTTTACATATTGTCATTTTGTCATTTGGAGAGAGTGAATGGGGCAGCGGGCGTTAGAGACTGGAGTGTCAAGTAAAGAAATCGGAGCATTTCCGACGTATTCTTCTACTTGAGTTCAATATGGGGGTAACAGCAGCGGGGGCTGCCAGAAACGTTTACGCCTTGCATAGAGTAAATGTCATTAGACACGGCAAGGAAATGGTTTTTCCCGTTTTAAGGACACTCATTTTGCCACTAGTGACTCATCACTTTCAGGAAGAAATTCAGGGTTTTATGAATATCGTTTAAATTCATTATTTCACAATGTACTCGAGAGCTGTCTAACGTAATGAACTGTTATCATTCCGCCATAGTGCAACGTTTGCATGCAGTGGGGATGGTTCCAAAGTCGGGTGTATGGATACCGCATGCTCTAACCCAAAACCATAAAAATCTCTACAAGCCCGTAACCAGTTGGCTTGTCAACAGCACGACCATTTATATCCTGTACCGTTACTGGTGACGAGAAATTGTTTTTATGCTAATATAAGGAAAAGAAAGATACGGTTGAGTCCACACGAAGTAGCGACCTTCCGTATAAGGAACTACACGCATCCACAAAAAATAACGTTATATATCTGGTGGAACAGTGACGGTGTGGTGAACTACAAATTGCTTACCCGAGGTGCAGCCATCACTACTGACATTTATTGCCAACACCTGAGACGTCTTGCAGACGGAACCCAAGAACAGACTAGGGAGATTGCATGAAGTGACGTTGCTCCAGAACAACGCCCGTCCGCATTCTGCTAGCCTGGCAACAAACACTCTGCGGAAGTCGGGTTGGGAACTATTACGCTCCCACCTTATTCACCTGATCCAGCGCCCTCGTATTTTCACCTTTTCTGCTCTCTATTTGCTAGAAACTTCCTTTCCGGATGAAAATACGTTCCGAACATGGCTCGATGAGTTCTTCGCCACAAAACAACGTGATTTCTACAGTAGGAGAATCGAAAAGTTACGCCAATGATGGCAGACTGTTGTAAAAGTGAAGGAGAATAGACTACAGATGACCAAAGTTTCTGTTATGTGTATCTGTTGTTTTTATTAAACTTAACGAAAAATGTTTACATGTATTTTAAGACAAAGTGATGAGAAGAAATTCAGTATACTTAACATAACACTGATTAATCACATTCACTGTCGGGGCCTGCTGTTACCTATGCTTACGAGAATTACTGTAGCATACTGTTCAATGAAGTGTTCTTTCAGATCTGACTGTGCTTCAATATGCACTGAAAGGGACTTCCTGAAACTTATATCTAGCGTGATGCTTCTAATTTCCTGCTGTGAACTGTACTGAAATTAATGTGACTCTTACAGAAAAATTATCTAAACGCTTCTAATTCAGACACTACTCTGATTTGAACTCGGTACTATTTGAGTGCGCTACTTATTCTTTGAAGCTAATTAACTGTCTTGAATTTCCCGGCACTCTTACGTCTTGAAGCTGGAAACCCCTTGTTTTGCACCTGTGATTATACGCAATGGATGTCATTTGTGATCAGTTGGTCCTACATCTTATAGAGACATCGAGCGACAGACTTAGTCTTACACACTGCAAGAAAACACATTCATGCGCCCACATTTATGTGTCTGTAAGTGCAATGCACACATCCCAGTCACAGGGAAAGTGATAGTTCAACCATGGGGAAAATGCGAAACATAATAAGCTTCAGTTAAACAAACCAGTAAAGAACCTGGTATACACTAAAGTAACAATAGTCATGAGATACCTCCTAAAATCATGTCGGACCTCTTTTTACCTGGCGTAATGCAGCAACTCGAAATGACATGAACTCAACAAGTCGCTGGAACTTCCCTACACAAATATTGAGCCATGCTGTCTGTATAGCCGTCCATGATCGCGAAAGTGTTTCCGGTGCATGGTTTTGAGCACGAACTGACCTCTCGATTACGTCCCATAAATGTACGATGAGACTCATGTCGGGAAATCTGGGTAGCCAAATAGTTCCCTCAATTTATCAAGAATGTTCTTCAAACGAATAGCGGACTGTTGTGGCCCGTCGCAAATCTCATTGTCATCCATAAAAATTTAATTGTCGTTTGTAATCACGAAGTCGTCTAAGGTCCAAACGATATGGTCAAGAGCCTAGGAGAGGCGCTGCAGGCGATGTCGTGCTGTTAGCTAACAAAGGCATTCGCGTCGGTTGTCTGCTCCCACAGCCCATTAAATCCAAATTTCGCCACTCTTTCCTAACGGATACGTTCGTCATAGTTCCCACGTTGATGTCTGCGGTTATTTCAAATGCTGATAACTCTGCGCAAACGTCGCTGGTCTCGGTTGTTAAGTGAAGTTCGTCAGCCTCTACGTTGTCCGTGGTGACAGGTAATTCCTAAGATCTGACATTTTCGGCATACCCTTGACACTATCTCGGAATATTGAATTTCCTATCGATTTGCAAAGTGGAATGTCCTATGCGTCTAGCTCCACTTACCACACCACGTTCACAGTCTGCTAACTCCTGTCGTGCAGCCACAAATATCTCTAACACCTTTCCACATGAATCACTACAAATGACAGCTCCACCAATGCACTGTCATTTTGTACGTCGTGTACAAGACACTACCACCATCTGTTGATGAGCATATCGCTATCCCATGACTTCCATCGCGTCAGTGTCATTCAGTATACTTTAAATCAAATAAGAAAGGAAATTGTGGTTTCCATTGATCAGTGCAATTTAAGTAAAATAAGAAAGGCACATGAGATCTAAATTGCAGGGTGTGGGAATACACAAGTGACCAATCACTGAAGGCAAATATGACCATATGTCACTGAACGTACAATACTCACTAACTCAAAAATAGGTTATAACTACACATTAGGAGACAGTACAAGGCACCAAGAAGAAAGTATGTAGGAAGCGACAGCGTTCATGTGAGCCTTTCCTCTTGACTAATTATACGTTATACATTTTAAGATACAAGTCCGTTACTCGCGATTACTAATACGACCGAAATGTGGTGTTAATTCGGTCTGATAATCAACACAAATAATAGTGATGCTCAGAGGAGACACAGGATCAGCGAAACATGTAGTATTTCCGCAACTTAACACCTCCTGTCTGCCATTTGTTCTCATATCCTAAATGACAGGGATCACTGAGTATTGCGGGATGCGGTTGTAAAAAAATTGCATTAAATTATCCGGCCGTTGTGGCCGAGCGGTTCTAGACGCTACGGTCGCAGGTCCGAATCCTGTCTTTGGCATGGATGTGTGTGATGTCCTTAGGTTAGTTAGGTTTAAGTAGTTCTAAGTTCTAGGGGACTGATGACCTCATCTGTTAAGTCCCATAGTGCTCAGAGCCATTAAATTAACGGAAGAAATCATTCTTGAGTTTCAAAATGTTACCAGAAGTTCAGTTACAACAATTATTATGCCTATGGACGTAAGAAAACTGAGGTAGAATGGTTGAGCAGGTCCTCATGAGCCACATACTTCTGTAGTCGATGCTAAGCGACGGCTGAGATGATCTAAAGAGCGACACCATTGGACAACAGATGACTGGAGACGAGTGATCTGGAATAATGAATCCCTTTCTACCCTGTGGCAATCCGAATGGTTGCATCAGCATGACGATTTACCCTGTCTGTGAGGCAATGGTTTGTCATCAATAACATTCCTGAAATGAAATGGCCTGGTTGGAGTCCCGACGTGAGCGCAATGGAAGACCGTTTGGAATGAGTTAGGATGTCGACCACGCTCCAGACCCCAGCGTCCAACATTGATATCTCCTCTGGTTCCTGCTCTTGAGGCAGAATTCCTCGACAGACATTCAGACACCTAATTGAAAGTGTCCTCAACAGATCTGAAGCCGTCATAAAGGCGAAGGCCGTAGACCCCCATATTAATAATTACTAATAGGTGTTCGATTACTTTTTGTCAGATAGTATACACGTTTCTGCTCACACAAAAAGTTATGTCTGCCTTTCTGGCAACGTATGATGACGTCGTATTACCTCACATATTACACCAAAGAAAACAAAGTAATACACTTGTGTGAGGGTTCTGCTTTAGATACACAGGGTCTTTCCAGAAGAGTGTGCAAAAATGTAACAGGACATAGATAATGCTTCAATGAACAACTTTAGGTTGGCTACCTGGGGTCGGAGAAGCCAGCTTAAGGAGGTATGGAAGTAAGCTTGTCTTCCACTTTGTCTAGCAATACTTTTTTCCAGGTTATTTACAAATGTCATGCGTGCACGTTTACACGTACTGTGCTGTTCATTCAAATGCGCATTCTTTATGGGCATGACTACTAGGAAGTATTTTCTGGTCGCTGGGTTGGAAGTGGAGGTTCTGTTCCATGGCCTGGCTGGTAACCTGACCTGAAACCCTTGATCATTTCCTGTGAGGGCATCTCAGCTCATTTGTGTACGAGACGCCAGTGGATAGGGAGAACGAATTAGTTTCCCGTGATGTGATTAAATATACATCAAGGCTATTTGCCGGAGTGCGTCAGTATCTTGTTCTCCAATGTCATGCTTGCACTGGGGCTGAGTGCCGCCAGTTTCCGCTCGTATTGTAAGATATGAAACGTCCCCTTAGAAAAATTTTACAAGACTGTGCTTAAACTGACACACAATATTTTTTTAGCGCAACGCAATCTGGCTTTCAGTAATCCATACAAGCGAATGGCCCTGACTAACATTAACCTATACGTTTCAAAAATCACTTACCTCACAAAAATCTTCGTTACTCGAACTACTCCAATACAGCGAGCGCCACTACTGCCAGCTAACTAAAAGATTCAAACTACGGAAGGCACTAACTACTGATATGCATAGTTAGCAAATGAAAGATTTTGATAGAGAACAAACAATGTATTTACCTCAATAGTGATCAAAAGTCATAATGTATATCCAGTCTTACAGATTTCAAAACTCTGCCATTTCTCTCCCCACATCCACCACTGCTGGCGGCTCACCTCCAACTGCGCAATGCTGAATGAATGTCGTGTGGCTAGGCCCTTCCCTCGGGTAGACCGTTCGCCTGGTGCAAGTCTTTAGATTTAACGCCACTTCGGCGACTTGCGCGTCGATGGGGATGAAATGATAATGATTAGGACAACACAACAGCCAGTCCCTGAGCGGAGAAAATCTCCGACCCGGCCGGGAATCGAACCCGGGACCTTAGGATTGACATTCCGTCACGCTGACCACTCAGCTACCGGGGCCGGACTGCGCAACGCTACGCGCTGTTAACATCCAGCTGCCCAACAGTACAATGGCGAGTATTACAACAATGCCAACCAACCACTGACTGCACACAGCACAGCCAGTGATTTTTCATTCAGAGCGCTATGTGGCATTACCAATAAAAAAAACCTAAACAGCCTACATACAGATACATACAGTGTATGTACAGTGGTATGATCACTGTGTCAGTGATAGTATTTGCAGTTAACTGTAACTAGCGTAAATAAAAAAGTAAACAGTACTTTGATTTTATTCCTGTTATCTCCTCAAGCTAGTTTCTCCCACCCAGGTTCCCTACCTCAAACTGTTCAGTGGAGTATCCTCTATGTCCTGTGGAATTTTTTCACGCTCCTGCGGGGTCTTACAGATAGTATTACGGTATCTTTTTTTCAACAAGTATTTCGTCAGCTGAAATCTGAGGTAGTGCTAGTAGTGTAATGAAATTGAGACTAAGAAAAGTTTATCATCATATGTGTAACCAGTCACTGCACTAACACTGAAAAGATATGTACTGGAAACGTATAATTTTTAAGAGGGCAGGCTGAGAGATTCTGTTGATATTTTGAAATCGATGTTCCGTTGGTATGTAGTATTGGGAGTAATGCGGGAAAATCGGTGTTCGGGTAACATTGTATATGTGTAACTAGGCTGGAGGAGAGGCAATAGTTGTGAGTAGAAAACAGGAGGACAGGACTAGAAACGTAGAGGGACCCCTGATGTGTGTAAAGGTTTCTAGTGCATTAGAACCGATGGGTAGGGTACGTGTGTGGCCGGTTTTCATGGTTTTGGAAGTGGGGTGGGATTTCGTGAGCTACAAGCCTTTGATTTTCTCATTTCATTTATTTTTTAGTATGCATGCTAAAATTTTAAACTACTACGCGCTCTTCTATATATAGGAATTTTATTCGCGTAGGAGCGTAGGCTTCCGTGCCCACAGTCTTTTATAGTATGATTCTTCTGGCTGTGTGACCATACTATGATATCGTAAAACT
The DNA here is from genome assembly GCF_023897955.1 of Schistocerca gregaria. Taxonomy (NCBI): domain Eukaryota; kingdom Metazoa; phylum Arthropoda; class Insecta; order Orthoptera; family Acrididae; genus Schistocerca; species Schistocerca gregaria. Next base: position 306,942,842 of record NC_064923.1, read on the forward strand.
ACGGATTTTTAGGCTAGTATTGCAAGCAGATTTAGTCTTTGTTGCCTGAAATAGTAACCGACGGGCCGGTATTTTATTATATCTTCACGATCTAGGGGAATTTTATTGAATTTCTGTTTTCGTCCGTATCAAGCATGTATGCGGTGGGATGTCGTTATAGAGGTGAAGTACTGGGAGCAGGAATCAGAGAGCGATTCAATAGCGCAATATGAATGCGGTACATCGCAGACAAATGAAAGACGGAATACGACAGACGGAAAACCTACACACACAAAGACTTGCGCGAGCCGCTGTATAACATTTAGAGCGTCGTAGTGTCCTTGCGGACCAAAGACAGGAAGAAATAAAGACATGTCGATGTAAGGGAACATATCGAAAGAACGCTAAAGGCATTTTTATTAAATATTTAATGCGCAAGACGAAACGGCAAGAACAGGCGGATCAACAGGAACATATCCTAAGGGAATAACAGAGGAATTCTATTCCCTGAAGTTGAGAAAAAAACGCATCTTATGAAATTTTCTACTCTGATACTCCAGGCGAGTGATCCACCGAGAATACAAACGGAATAACGTCTTAAATGAAGTAATTAATTTCCAGTCTGTACTTTTCTCGAAATTAAGGCCGTTATCTCCCGTGAAGGCAATTACGGCCTCTCTTATTAATAACCGGAATTTTCGTATTAAGCAGACAAGGTAGCGCTCTTTGTTCTTTCTAGACTTAATTAAATTTCATTGGTAACGTGCTGCTTCTTTCATTTGCATTTCATTCAGTCACATTTCACTAGAGATGGAGCTTATTTCCCGTTTGCATGTGGCGGTTTGTGGTAGAAGAACGCTGTCATTCCCCTGTTATGAAAAGCGGAGTACATTATCCATACTGCAAAGAAGATTAGAATTCAGTACATCCTGAGCTTCCTCAGTTCACTAGTTCATAGATGGAAGTTCAGTTATTTGCATGTTCAATCGATCATATGTGGACTACCTCTCAAAGATATGGTATGAGTCATTAGTTTTAACAATACACACTCTTACCAGTGACATTGACTTTTTGTATGACTGCGTTTACAGTAAGCTTTATGTAAATTTAAATATATTGCTCATGTGTTTATATAAATTCAGCTATGCTGCATATGGGACTCTTAATCAAGAATGAGTTCAGTTACTTTTTAAAACTGCTTTCATTGTCTGCCACAAATTAACTAATCAATTATGACTGCAAATGTAATTTCCATCTGTGCGAAATTAAACTTCAGGTATCAGCAGTGGAAGCTACACTTGGTCCTGTCTAATGTTTTTTAACTGTCACTAGCTCTTTAAAACACAGTCCTAATTGTATCCTTGTTAACTTATTGTTACTAGTTGGTCTACGTTTTTGGACAGGGCTTAGATGAAATTTTACAGTGTGTACCGGTTGTACACCTTCTCGCATGTTTCTGCAGAATGAACACTTTGCTCCTATGAATGGCATTTCTTCAGACTACTATTTCACAGGGTATTAACGAAGAGAGGAACGAAAAGTAGGTTAACATTTTTATGCTTTCATCATCAAAAGCAGATATCACATAAGTGTTGTTAAAACTAACAGTTTGAAGTATATTTTGCATATAGCACGATATTTGTCGTTTAAGTACAATGTAATGAACATGTGGTGTCACAGCCAGACACCACACTTGCTAGGTGGTAGCCTTTAACTCGACCGCAGTCCGTTAGTATACGTCGGACTCGCGTGTCGCCACTATCAGTGATTGCAGACCGAGCGCCGCCACACGGCAGGTCTAGAGAGACTACCTAGCACTCGCCCAAGTTGAGCCGACTTTTCTAGCGATGGTTCACTGACAAATTACGCTCATTTGCCGAGACGATAGTTAGCATAGCCTTCAGCTACGTTATTTGCTACGACCTAGCAAGGCGCCATGATCAGTTTCTATTGATATTGTAAATCATGTACCGTCAAGAGCGATGTTCGTCATTAATGGATTAAAGTTAAGTATTCCACCAGCTACGCCTGTTTTTCTCAATTCTAATTCCCTTGTCATGTTCCAGACCTCACGCCAGCATGCGTGAGCTAAAACGAGTGCATTTCGGCCTCCTTTAGTAACACGGTTGGTTCTCCTGCCAACCATAACATTGGCGACGAGACTAAAAGTGTTCTTATCTAAATTGCCCTTCGCCACAATCTCCAGATGTACTGTCCGAATTTTATCGTTTACAGAATCAGCAGACGCAGGCCTTACTGGATGCCCTTGGACAGCTCGTCCAGGGTCAACGTGCGATGCAAAACGATGCGGCAGCGCCGCTTCACCGCTAACGCAGCCACAACACGCTGTTGCACCAACTTTTCGACCTTTTGATGCTGCACTGGAAAGATGGACGGAGTGGTCAAGCCAATTTGGATTCCATCTCGCCTCCTACAGAATTCAAGGTAACGAGCGGCAGCCTTATTTATTGCATTCTGTCGGCGTGACCACGTACTGTGTGATAGTCAAATTATTTCCCCGACGCGACGTAGCAACTCTGTCCTACGAAGAAATTTCGTCTGCATTAGATGCATATTTCAAAGACTCAGTCGATGTCGTTGCGAAACGGTATACCTTCTTCCGTACAAAACGTACGGCAGGTCAGACTAATCGGGAGTGTGTTGAAACCTTGCAAGGCCTTACTCGAGATTGTGCTTTTGAGTGTCAATGTGGACTCCCTTATGCAGATACTATGGTACGTGATGCAATTGCACAGAACATTTCTGATGTTCGTATAAGGGAACAGATTTTGAAACTAGTAAATCCCTCCCTTCAACAAGTGGACATATTGGATCGGCAGGACACACTTGACTTTGCTCAGGAATCATTTGAAACTTCGCCAGCAGTGTGTCAGGTTAACCGGCCTGCCGGGCGAGCTGCACGGAGCAGTAAACAGCCCTCGCGCCCGGCCGCGCCGCTGGCGCCAGGCTCTCAGCCACGTGTGCCGCGCCGGCAAACAAATGCAGTGATCAAATCATGCCCGACGTGTGCTACCAAACATTCGCGTGAGAATTGCCCGTCACGCCAAGCTATTTGCTTTTATTGTAACAAAAAAGGACATGTTCAGAGTGTTTGCCAGAAAAAGCTCAGATCGGAAGCTCAAAACCGTTCCAGGCCCTTTGCTTCGCGCCGGAATCGGAATCGCACCAAGTATACTCAGGCTCGCGAAACTTCGCCCATGGAAATTCATGTAGTTCATTCCACTCCGCGCAGTGCCACTGTCTCTAACAGTGACTGTGTTCGTTCCAAAAATAGTGTGCGTCGACATCGCCGGAACTCCCGTCAAGTCGCAAGTCATTATGTACCAATGTCAGTTCACGTTGCACGAGGCAGTCGCTCTTGTCGTCAGCAGGACAATAAACTTTTTGTGGACTTGGCTATTAACGGCAAAATGATACCATTCCAGCTCGATACCGGAGCTGCAATTTCACTAATCAAGACACTTACAAACTGCTGTGCACACCTCCGTTGCGTGCCGCAAATGTTACGTTAAATAGCTATTCAGGACACGAGATCCCTGTGTTAGGACAGTGCAGCCTTCTTGCAACATACAAAGGACAAACAAAACTTGTGTCATTTTATGTCCTTCGTTCTTCTTCTGCAGTGAACTTGTTTGGTTCCGGCTTATTTCAGTTGTTTAACTTGTCTATAGTAAATCAGGTCCTATCAGTGAACCACACTGTGCCTCCAGACAGTGTTTCTCGTCTATGTGAAGAATTTGCAGACATTTTTGCACCGGGCCTCGGTTGCGCTAAGAACTCTAAAGCACATTTGGAACTGAAAGTAAACGCGCAACCGAAATTTGTCAGAGCGCGCAATGTTCCCCACGCATTGCGTGATGAAGTCCCAAAAACATTACACGTTTTGGAATCACAAGGTGTAATTGAACGTGTGCAGGCTTCTCTCTGGGCATCACTCTTAGTAATTTTGCCAAAACCTTCCAGAAAAGTTGAGTCTTTGTGTGGACTTCAAGGCAACAGTGAATCAACAACTAGTGATTGCAACTTTTCCTTTACCCGGCCCGGAAGATCTTTTTGACAAACTGTGCCCGGGTAAATATCTTTCGAAGTTGGACCTAGCAGATGCGTACTTGCAAATACCGGTGGACGAAGAATACCAGCGCGTTTTGGTGGTTAACACGCATCTTGGTTTGTATCAATTCAAACGACTGCCATTCGGGTGTGCATCCGCCCCTGCATTGTTTCAGCAATATCTACAAACTGTTTGTGCGTCGGTCCCTACTGCAGCGAATTATCTGAACGAAATTGTGATCTCTGGAAAGACGGAAGAAGAACATTTGGCCAATCTCAGAAGATTATTTCAGGTGTTGCGAGAAAAATGGTCTTCGCTTGCGAAAGGACAAATGTGTGTTTTTTGCTCGGGACTTGCCATACCTAGGTCATGTACTCAATGCCCAAGGCATACATCCCAGTCCCACGCACCTTCGTGCCATACAAGACTTACCTTCGCCGCAGAATTTGAAGGAGCTACAGAGTGTGCTGGGAAAAATAAATTACTATAACAAATATGTTCCGCATGCCTCTTCCATTTCAGCTCCACTTCATCGCTTGCGCCATAAAGGTGTTCCCTTCGTCTGGACGACGGAATGCGAACGCGCCTTTCGCCAGTTGAAATCCGCGTTGCTTTCCAATGCTTGCCTTACGCCATTCGATCCCCAGAAGCCCCTTTTGTTGATGGTGGATGCATCGGATTTCGGGATCGGTGCTGTGCTTGCGCACAAAGATGGATCGCACGATCGCCCTATTGCCTTTGCGTCCAAATTATTCATAAATCGAGAAAGAAGCATTGGCTCTTGTATTTGGTGTTACAAAGTTTCATGATTTCTTGTATGGTCGTCACTTTACCATAATCACAGACCACAAACCTTCGACATCGCTTTTTCATCCGACCAAGCCTGTACCTCCACGTACAGCGCAGAAATTCATTCGCTGGTCTATTTTCCTCTCGCAGTACCGCTACGATATCTTGTATCGGTCCACTGCTAAGCACGGAAACGCCGATGCGTTGTCCCGCTTGCCTGTTGCTGAGGATAGGGCATTCGATTCCTCCGAACTTGCTTGCATGTTCATTGATGCGGAACCCGATGACGTGGTCGAATCATTTCCGTTTGATTATCGTTGTGTAGCTACAGGTTACCCGTGGTCTAGGGGCAGTCGGCCTTTGGCTGTGGAGCGGTGCGGTACGTCCCGGCCGCTCCGTGTCGCGTTTCCGGGTGTGTTGTTGTTTACCGCGCCGGCGCGCTAGTGTTACGTATTGCCGTCACGTTCCTGACACACGATGGCTCTTTCGTATCGGAAAGCCACGATCAAGCTGCAGTTCGACACTACGTACTCTAGACCCAAGGCCCACGAAGTAGAGCGTTTTTTACGCGATGTGGTACATGTTGATCCTAACGAGCTGATCGGTATCCACTTATCTATTGTCTCCAGCGTCGTATATCTTAAGTTCACTGACGACGAAGCATGTGACAAACTTCTCAGACGCTCGACGGAAGGTTATCGGTTCTGCCACTCAGACGGAAACGTGGGTGTGGTGACGCTTGAACGTGCTGGATTGGGAATCCAAAATGTGCGCGTGTTTGAGCTCCCTTTTGAAGTTCCAGCGGATTTGGTCACCCTTGCTCTTCGACCCTATGGAACAGTTCTCGGCCACACGGCCGAAAAATGGAAGACCTTCGACACCTACCCTGTCCTTAACGGGGTGCGACAAGTCCGTATTGACCTGCATCGCCATATTCCTTCGTATCTCACGATCGCTGGTTGCAGGGCAATAATTATTTACGACGGTCAGCCGAGAACCTGCTCCGGTTGTGGCCAGACGGGACACATGCGTACCGAATGCCTGCAACGCCGTCTCGTGCAGACACCCTCGACCGACCAGATTCGTCCGTCGACACCGACCTCTCTGCCGATTACGTATGTTGCGGCGGCGAGACGGGAGACGCCAGCTGTATATGACGACCCCACTGTATTGGTGCGAGCTTTGGAGGACCCTGCAGTAGCTTCCACGGAGCCCCAAGCGTCTTTCAGTGCTGATGCTACTGATGTCCTTTCGTCGGACCCCGGCGCACCGTCACAACGGCTCGCCGACGGTGCGATGGAAGTTGAAGCACAGGATGCAGCGTCCTCCCCTTGCCGTACGTCGGAAACAGAGGCGCGGCAGCGTAAGCAGAAATCACCCAAGCGTCATAAGAAGCGGCGCAAGACAACCGACGACGTAGAACAGCCCGAGGCGACACCGCTGGATGACGGGGTGCCTCAACCGCTCCACCGCGCCGACACAGGTGACCCTACCGTCTCACACGGTTCGACGTCTTCTCCCACTACCGCTGGGTCTGGACCACATGGGGATGCGGGAGATCACCGCAGCTCCGACACCGGGGATGCACCCTTGCCTCCGTCTGCCTCTCGAGATCCAGTGGTGTCAACGTCCCTGGGCGACTGGGCGCAGGAGATGGAGTTGCAGGATGCGTTTCAGGACCAAGACGATGCACCGATGCCGATGGCAGCGTCTACGCGGCCGGCGACAGACGCCTAGGGCGGCATGAGCACCTCTCGTCGCTGCCTAGCACTTCGCAAGACCGGCGCTCCACGTCACGACTAATGCCCTCCTGTCATACCCTGGTCACCTCCCGAGACTTGATGGACCAGGCATACCGCCTCGCCACGATCAACGTCAATGGCATTACATCTGATGTCAAGACCCGTATGCTGAAGGATACGTTACGCGCTGCGGATCTGGACGTTGTTTTCCTTCAAGAAGTCCGATCAGGACTCTGTCTCGATGCCTACGGATATGACGCCTACACTATGCCTGCAGATGTGGGCGGCGGAGGTACGGCGATTCTACTGCGGGAAGGGATAATGGCCACTGATGTCTCCTATTTACCGTCGGCCCGGGGGGTCGCACTCACGATTGGTACAGTACGTCTGGTGAACTTATATGCTCCTTCAGGCACCGGCAAAAGGAGAGAACGGCGCACCTTTTTTGCCGAAGATATAGCCCCGCTCTTCCAGGTCAATACCGACCACTTGGTAGTAGGCGGCGATTTTAATTGTGTGCTCCGCCCATCCGACCAGGAGCCATACTATACCACCTGCCCGGCACTCCAGGCACTTGTACAGGACTTGGCCTTGTTGGACACCTGGATCATCCAACACGGCGACCGTCGAGCACACACCTACTTTACTAGTCACTCCGCGAGCCGTTTGGATCGAGTCTACGTCACCTACGATCGGCCGTTGTCGACGCTGAGATGTGGCCGGCAGCGTTCACGGATCACCTCGCATATGTGTGTACTCTCACCCTTCCCCGCCAGCGCGTCCGTCGAAGTAGGGGTCCGTGGCGCCTCAATGTGGCCCTTCTTGATGAGATAAATTGCAGACGCGCAGTCGAGTCCACATGGAGCAATTGTCACCGGCGTTTACCCGCCTACCGTTCTGTACTTCAATGGTGGTTACGGTGTGCAAAACCCGCACTGTGCCGAACATTAGTCAGCTATGGACGCGACCGAGCGCGCTGGTATACTGCGACTACTGATTTTTACTATACTGCGCTCCGCGAACTGGCTGTACAACCGCCGTCGCCAGAGCGACAATCAGCAGTACAACGCGTCAAGGCACAATTGCTTCGTATCAACGCCGTACGTCTTGCGGGTGTGCGGGTGCGAGCGAGGACGACTGATGATGTTCGTGGTGAACGACTTTCCCTCCACCATATCATTCAAGAACGCCGAAGACGCAAGAGGCAGCTCATTACCGAGGTTGAGACAGAGGATGGGCGACGCGTTGACGCACAAATGGATATCGTCCGAGCGTTCACACAGTCATATAAACTTCTTTACGAGAGGGAGTCCCACATGAATGTAGGGGTCAGGGAAGTCCTATCTGGCCTACCAGTCTCTCGGAACCTACAAGATGATGCTACGCTCTTGTCGGCGGTGACTTTGGAAGAACTGCGAGAGGCTCTGTTGCGTGGCTCTCCCAACAAAACGCCTGGCCCTGACGGCCTCCCTCTTGAATTTTACAAGCCGTTCTTTGATCTCATGAGCCCAATGTGAGTCAGGATGTACAGTGAACTCCTGGACGCCGATTTTCAGGTACCATCTGACTTTACTGAGGGTCTATTGATCCCTGTGCCCAAACCCGGCGGAGGCCGTCGCCCTCTTGATTTTCGCCCGTTGACACTGCTAAACACTGACTATAAGCTGTTGACACGCATGCTCCGTGAGAGGCTCAAACCTACGGTAATGGCGGCCATTCACACTGATCAAACCTGCCTCGGGGGCGACACTAATGTGTTTACGACTTTAAGCACCTATAGAGACGTGGTGGCGCTCATGCAAACTTTCCGCCTCCAAGGCGCTCTTGTTGCGCTGGACTTCGACCATGCTTTCGACCGCGTTAACCATGGTTTCCTGCGTGCTGTTATGGAACACATCGGTGTCCCGCGTCTGACGACGTCTGTTGTGCTTCGATTGATCCATGGGGCTGTCACGAGGATTATGATCAACGGCTGTCGGTCCGCCCCCGTCCGTGTCAACAGGTCCGTCCGGCAGGGTTGTCCTCTTTCTGCCATGCTCTTCGCCGTTGCCCTCGAACCAGCTCTTCACTGACTACGGCGACGCTTAGAAGGACTTACCCTCCGTTCCGTAACCTTTCTATGTGGTGCATACGCCGACGATGTGATGTTCTTACCACGGTCTGGTGACGAAATACACACGGCGTTTTCCTGGCTCCACCAGTATGGGGCGGTGGCAGGCAGTGAGCTCAACCTTCGGAAATCACGCTACATGGACGTAGGACGAGGAATGCCTGCAGGTCTGGCCGTACCTCTGACAAAGGTCCCGATGCTCAAGTGTTTAGGGATATCACTCCATCGACAAATACAACGCACGGCGGCCTTTACGTATCGTATGGTCTTACGACGACTCCGTTTAGAGGCTCGTCTCAATAAATTCAGATCATTGAACATTTTGCAACGCGCCCAATCCGTCAATGTGTACATGGCTTCTCACCTTAACCATTACGCCCATGTACTGCCGATAACGGACACGATGGCTTCCAGGATACAGGCAGTGTTTGGACACGTGGTGAACGATGGTGCTGTTTTCAAGATCCGTTTTGTTACGCTTACTTTACCCTTCGACAAAGGCGGTGTTGGACTCACTCACGTCAAGCACAGAGCGCTGGCACTGTATCTCCGTTCCATGAGGCGACTCTGGCTTTCACCAACAGCCAGTCTCCCCGGCCTACTGATTGAAGAAGTGGCCCCACGTACGCTGTACCCACCGGTACCAGTTGGACATTTATCGCCCTCGCTGTCACATATTAGAACGTTTTTCGTAGAGCATAGCTATGTGTTGCGGGATATATCGGAGACACGGAATCCAACAGCGAAGACTTATTATAGTGCTCTCCAGCAATGGACTCCGGATAACGACATTGTACGGCGCCACCCTACGGTCGACTGGCCACGGGTATGGCGAGCCTCCACGCGCCGTTCCTGTCTACTTTCGTGCGGTCGACGTGGTATGTGGTCGTTAACGAGAAACTTCCAACCCGACAACGGCTGCATGCCATTCACCTAATTGACGACCCTGTGTGCCCCCGTTGCACGACGTTACACACGGACGAACGTAGACTGAACTGTGGCCCCGCGCGTGAGTGCTGGAAACTGATCCGCCAGATCCTGGCTTTCCTGCTCCGCCGCCCCTACGTTTCGATTTTACCCCAAGAACTCTTTCATCCCGCCGCTGTCTATTTCCCTATGACCCGGATGAATGCGGTTAATTGGGTACGAGGAATGGCGATACACTACATATACCGCGATGGAGACAAAGACGTCCTTGATTTATGGTACTATATGATCGACGAGTTTCTGGTCTTAACGAACAGACAGGATTACCGGAACCTTTTTGCGAACTATTTGGGTTCGTCATTCATGGACCCACCACCCAGCTGGGGTGTGCCGTGTGTGAGAAGACATTAACTTGTAGATGTGATCTTTCCACGATTCCCCTATGGTAACAGAAACAGTCTCTGACTGTGTGCAGCGGCCCCGGGCGCTCCAACGATTGGTGGCTGGTGATGTCCAATGTAATGACGACCGCCCGTTCCTGGCCGCCCGCCTAGCAATGTGACCGCGGCGAGCAAGATGGCCCTTTTTAGTTCACTTTATTGGCAACTTTTTGCGCATGGCTGCCTTGTTTCTTTTATGCATTCTCAAAAAAAAAAGTTTGCGTCTTTGGAAAAAAAATAAAAAAAGCGTCAGAGGGTTAGCAGCCCTGTGTAAAAAAAAAAAAAGTGTAGCGTCTATGATTCATAATCAAAACGTCTTCGGTCTCGGGTTCGGTCCCCGCCACTGCCTAAATTTTGATAAATAGTCAGCATTGGCGGCCGAAAACTTTCGGCATAAGAAGTCAGCCTCGTTCTGCCAACGGCCTTGTCAAAGAGGGCGAAGGAGCGGATAGAGGTTCAGGGCACTCTCTTGTCCTAGGGGTGGGAAATTGCCCCTAAAGGCGGAAGAATCTGCAATGATCAACGACATGAGGATGCAGAAGGCAATGGAAACCACTGCAATAAAGACACGTAACGTGTATCCACAGGACATGTGGCCTGTAGTTGAAGAAGTGTCATGATGATCTCTCCATTGGCGAAAGATTCCGGAATAGTCCCCCATTCGGATCTCCGGGAGGGGACTGCCAAGGGGGAGGTTACCATGAGAAAAAGATTGAATAATCAACGAAAGGGTAACGTTCTACGAGTCGGGACGTGGAATGTCAGAAGCTTGAACGTGGTAGGGAAACTAGAAAATCTGAAAAGGGAAATGCAAAGGCTGAATCTAGATATAGTAGGGGTCAGTAAAGTGAAGTGGAAGGAAGACAAGAATTTCTAGTCAGATCAGTATCGGGTAATATCAACAGCAGCAGAAAATGGTATAACAGGTGTAGGATTCGTTATGAATAGGAAGGTAGGGCAGAGGGTGTGTTACTGTGAACAGTTCAGTGACCGGGTTGTTCTAATCAGAATCGACAGTAGACCAACACCGACAACGATAGTTCAGGTAAACATGCCTACGTCGCAAGCTGAAGATGAACAGATAGAGAAAGTGTATGCGGATATTAAAAGGGTATTGCACTATGTAAAGGGGGATGAAAATCTAATAGTCATGGGCGACTGGAATGCAGTTGTAGGGGAAGGAGTAGAAGAAAAGATTACAGGAGAATATGGGCTTGGGACAAGGAATGAAAGAGGAGAAAGACTAATTGAATTCTGTAACAGGTTTCGGCTAGTAATAGAAAATACCCTGTTCAAGAATCACAAGAGGAGGATATATACTTGGAAAAGTCCGGGAGATACGGGAAGATTTCAATTAGATTACATCATGGTCAGACAGAGATTTCGAAATCAGATACTGGATTGTAAGGCGTACCCAGGAGCAGATATAGACTCAGATCACAACATAGTAGTGATGAAGAGTAGGCTGAAGTTCAAGACATTAGTCAGGAAGGATCAATACGCAAAGAAGAGGGATACAAAAGTACTAAGGAATGACGAGATACGTTTGAAGTTCTCTAACGCTATAGATACAGCAATAAGGAATAGCGCAGTAGGCATTACAGTTGAAGAGGAATGGACATCTCTAAAAAGGGTCATCACAGAAGTTGGGAAGGAAAACATAGGTACAAAGAAGGTAGCTGCGAAGAAACCATGGGTTACAGAAGAAATACTTCAGTTGATTGATGAAAGGAGGAAGTACAAACATGTTCCGGGAAAATCAGGAATACAGAAATACAAGTCGCTGAGGAATGAAATAAATAGGAAGTGCAGGGAAGCTAAGACGAAATGGCTGCAGGAAAAATGTGAAGACATCGAAAAAGATATGATTGTCGGAAGGACAGACTCAGCATACAGGAAAGCCAAAACAACCTTTGGTGACATTAAAGGCAACGGGGATTCCACTTTTAAATGCAGAGGAGAGAGCAGATAGGTGGAAAGAATACATTGAAAGCCTCTATGAGGGTGAAGATTTCTCTCATGTGATAGAAGAAGAAACAGGAGTCGATTTAGAAGAGATAGGGGATCCAGTATTAGAATCGGAATTTAAAAGAGCTTTGGAGGACTTACGGTCAAATAAGGCAGAAGGGATAGATAACATTGCATCAGAATTTCTAAAATCATTGGGGGAAGTGGCTACAAAACGACTATTCACGTTGGTGTGTAGAATATATCAGTCTGGCGACATACCATCTGACTTTCGGAAAAGCATCATCCACACAATTCCGAAGACGGCAAGAGCTGACAAGTGCGAAAATTATCGCACAATCAGCTTAACAGCTCATGCATCGAAGCTGCTTACAAGAATAATACACAGAAGAATGGAAAAGAAAATTGAGAATGCGCTAGGTGGCGATCAGTTTGGCTTTGGGAAAAGTAAAGGGACGAGAGAGGCAATTCTGACGTTACGGATAATAATGGAAGCAAGGCTCAAGAAAAATCAAGACACGTTCATAGGGTTTGTCGACCTGGAAAAAGCGTTCGACAATGTGCAATGTGCAATGTGCAAGCTATTCGAGATTCTGAAAAAAGTAGGGGTAAGCTATAGGGAGAGACGGGTCATATACAATATGTACAACAACCAAGAAGGAATAATAAGAGTGGACGATCAAGAACGAAGTGCTCGTATTAAGAAGGGTGTAACACAAGGCTGTAGCCTTTCGCCCCTGCTCTTCAATCTGTACATCGAGGAAGCAATGATGGAAATAAAAGAAAGGTTCAGGAGTGGAATTAAAATACAAGGTGAAAGGATATCAATGGTACGATTCGCTAATGACATTGCTATCCTGAGTGAAAGTGAAGAAGAATTAAATGATCTGCTGAACGGAATGAACAGTCTAATGAGTACACAGTATGGTTTGAGAGTAAATCGGAGAAAGACGAAGGTAATGAGAAGTTGTAGAAATGAGAACAGCGAGAAACTTAACATCAGGATTGATGGTCACGAAGTCAATGAAGCTAAGAAATTCTGCTACCTAGGAAGTAAAATAACCAACCACGGACGGAGCAAGGAGGACATCAAAAGCAGACTCGCTATGGCAAAAAAGGCATTTCTGGCCAAGAGAAGTCTACTAATATCAAATACCGGCCTTAATTTGAGGAAGAAATTTCTGAGAATGTCTGTCTGGAGTACGGCATTGTATGGTAGTGAAACGTGGACTGTGGGAAAACCGCAAGAGGAGAGAATAGAAGCATTTGAGATGTGGTGCTATAGACTAATGTTGAAAATTAGGTGGACTGATAAGATAAGGAATGAGGAGGTTCTACGCAGAATCGGAGAGGAAAGGAATATGTGGAAAACACTGATGAGCAGAAGGGACAGGATGATAGGACATCTGCTAAGACATGAGGGAATGACTTCCATGGTACTAGAGGGAGCTGTAGAGGGCAAAAACTGTAGAGGAAGACAGAGATTGGAATACGTCAAGCACATAATTGAGGACGTAGGTTGCAAGTGCTACTCTGGGATGAAGAGGTTTGCACAGGAAAGGAATTCGTGGCGGGCCGCATCAAACCAGTCAGTAGAATGACGACCAAACAAAAAAAAGTCTATGAATTACAAACTCTGAATATTCGAAAGGAAGTGTTTGATAAGCCACAACACAGTCTGTAGGTGGCAGACACCACACTTGCTACGACCTGGCAAGGCGCCATGATCAGTTTCTATTGATATTGTAAATCATGTACCCTCAAGAGCGACGTTCGTCATTAATGGATTAAATTTAAGTATTCCACCAGCTACGCCTGTTTTTCTCAATTCTAATTCCCTTGTCATGTTTCAGACCTCACACCAGCCTTCGTGAGCTAAAACGCGTGCATTTCGGCCTCCTTTAGTAACACGGTTGGCTCTCCTGCCAACCACAACAGAGCATCCTCTAAATTTTTATTGACATTCAGTATTACATGTTACCTTTCCGAATTGCTTCATTGTTACTGGCCTTGTTCTATCGTGCTTTTGACAGAACTCATTGAACTGCGTGTATACTGAGTTAGTTGATAGACCATTTACCAATGATCCAACAACATTTCGTTGATTACACCTAGTGTTGGTGCTTCTCTGTTGGAATTCATTATCATTCTAAGATCACCGAAAAAGAAAACTAGTATTGCCTTATCAGTATTTGACAGGATATAATTTATATGTGGCAAGTGAAACAGATTACTGGACTTCCGCTGCATACCGAATAGACACACTACTGATCTTAAGTATTGCATGTCTCTAGAGAATTTTGAAAACTTTGTTACAGAACTTCTAAAAATCCCTTCATCTTTCACATTTCAAATATTTCTTAAAGAATGATAACCTAAAAGTGAGGAGGACACTGTTCTTTCTAATATTTTAATTCAAGGAAATATATCAACAAAACGTACTTATATATACAATAACATGCCATGTCACTCATGATATCAGGATTAAATATTTAATATTTTCATGAAATTTCCTTTTAATTTAGCTGTTGTGTACAACATTGTGTATCGCAACTGTATTATTCAGCAGTCATAATTTAAATGGTCTTAGTATTTTGTTGGTCCCGTCTTGGCCCTTACAAATAGCATCGAGGCATGCAGTCGATCAACTTTCTTCTGGTACTGATGTTAATTTCTTGGAGCCATACTTCAGTCACCTCCATCAGCTCCTGTTTTTAGCGGGCTTCTTCTTCTTAAGGCCTTTCCCAACCAATCGCCACAAATCCTCACCTGGATTATGGTCCAGCAAATTTTTCAGTCACGTAAGTTCTCTTATACCCAATTCAGTAACGACAGAACGAATCTAAAATGATGGAGTTGGTGAATATGCAACAGCGGTAACCTTGCAAATTGTATTTAAAAAAACTCATCATTTTTATGTGCGGCATGGAGCCAGAGGCTGTTGGAAATTCTACTGCGCAACTGGGAAAGTATCAGCTGCTGTGTACCTCAGAGTTCACAGGACCACTACTTCGTATTGATCGCTGGTCTTGTTCCCTGAACAAAGTAGAGCCTTCCAACACCTTGGTATATCATTGCCTGCACTCCACTGCCAATGGAGCATGTTTCATGGTACACTCAAGGCAGTCAGGATACATCCTTCCTTTAGGTTCACACCTGACGAGCTGTGGCCTGTCACTCATCATGGATAACCGGTCTTCATGTGAAAATACCACAGTTCTGCACTGCTCCTTTGTCCAGTTCACGTGAAATCTGGCCCATCTCAGCCTCTTTTTCCTAATTGAAGCAGTTAAAAATGACTTCTTTTGGGCAACTCTAGCCTTCATTCACGTTGCACAGAGTCCTCTCCTAACAGCTGATGAGCTGGAATCAAGCACCTGAGCTCTTTCCATGCTTTTGCCAGTTTAACTAGAGTAGCACTCCTGTTTTTTCCGGATTAGCCGACAAAGTATTCTGTCTTCAAAGGCGAAGACTTCGTGGTAAATTTTCCATAATTCCTTTCGGCATCGGCCACTGCAGATATCAACTTACAGCTGACCTCGAACATAGTTACGAACACCAAACTTCAGTTAACACAGAGCACTTTCTGAGGCAATAATCGGCAGTACGAGGTCACATTATTCATAGGCATTGTCACAAGACACCCAAATATATAAATAAATAAATATACTGTTCTGCATGAAGGTGTGTAACTGACAAAGAACGTCTTTGCAATCATGGACGAGCAATACTTTAGAACAGTAATATAAACGCGGAAGTCAGGTCACCTCGTAAATAATTTACCTGTGACCACGAAGTATGTGGATGGTGTTAGCTCTTGTCTGCAAATTCACCCTTCAACGTACCACATTTTTCCAGCGAAAGATGACTTTAAGGAGAACTTGATTACAAAAGTTTCGATTTTGGCTGTTTAGAAAGCGTTCCACATCGAATATCATCTCGTCGTCATTCTGAAAATGTCTACTACGGAAAGGTTTCATCATCATAAAATAGCGGAAGAAATCAAAGGATGACATGTCTGGATAATAATGAGGTACCAGGAAGATAGGGGTGAGGGGCATGGGGTAGAAGAAACATCATTTGTGACTCTTTGTTTGTTGTGAATGGGCTAGGACCTTGTCATGGAGAAGATAAACATTTCCTTGAACAGTCTCGCTCAACACATCGTCTTGGCAACCTCACGAAACGTCAACATGGAATTTCGTTAGCAAGCTCCCGAGACGATTTGCTCTGTTTTCATCACACCATGGCAGTGCCAAAATACAGCAATACCTTTCCCGATGATTGTTGCGTCTTCGCCAGTTTCAGCGGTGTTGAAACCTCGTGTTTCTACCGCTTGCTTTCCCTTCTCTGTGTTGGGGCTGTAACGATACACCCAGTTGCCGTTCATGGTGATTAGGCGGATAAAGAAATCATCTGAATATCCCTGACACAGCTGTAACAATTTCGCTACTGCTTGGATTCGGCGGAATTTTTTAACGAATGTGATTGATCACGGAATCCAGCGATCGGCGATCTTTGCCATGTTCAAATTGTCGTGAAAGATGTTGAAAGCTTATCAGCGATTCACTTTCGCGTTTTCCTCTATCTCATCACAAAGAGCACCGTCATTAATAAGTTTTTGACCCCACTGGAAGCCTCTGCACCATTAACCATTTTTTCATCGGATACTGCATTTTTTCTGTACACTTCCACTATTCCAGAGCGCATGTTGTAGTGTTGTTTCCCTCTAAATGTATAAAACGAATTACCTCTCGATACTCCAACATATCAACTGAATATTGACCATTCC
The DNA here is from genome assembly GCF_023897955.1 of Schistocerca gregaria. NCBI lineage: Eukaryota > Metazoa > Arthropoda > Insecta > Orthoptera > Acrididae > Schistocerca > Schistocerca gregaria. The sequence continues at coordinate 306,959,661 of NC_064923.1, forward strand.
TCCCGGGACACCCTGTATAAAGGAAAGTAAATAACATACGAGTAGTAATAAGCGCGGTACACTCTATTGTGAAATTAGTTTTCCTAAAATTCACAAAATATTATGTTCGCTTTACAAGCGTATATTAGCAATCATCGTATCTTAGAGCATAATTCCTGTTGTGTTAGTTGAAAATTAATGTGTTTGTAAGGTACTGACTTTTGCTGTTAGTTCAGCTTGGTATCTTGTCCACATTTTTTGTGGAGGAGACTAGAGCAGATAATTAAAGGGAATCTCAGGGTTGAAATGAAATGTCGTGTGGCTAGGACATCCCGTCGGGTAGACCGGTCGTCTGGTGCAAGTCTCTTTAGTTGACGCCACTTCGACGACTTGCATGTTGATGCGATGATGATGATGATTAGGGCAATACAACACCCAGTCCCTGAGAGAAGAAAATCTCCGTCCCAGCCGGGAATCGCATCCGGGGCCCTTTAATGGCATTTCGTCACGCTGACCACTCAGCTATCGGGGCGGACATCTTAGGATAATTGAACAGTGATGAATAATTATTCACGCCTTTAATGTTCAGCAGCTGTAGCATATATTTTTCGGAATAAAAGTCAGAAAATATTTAAATTTGCTAATCCAGCACTAAGTAAGTTTCTGTGATAAACTTCTTATACTTCTTACACTTTACATAAATGTATAGCCAAGGTCTAAAGATTTATAATATCGTTAATTTTTTAGGCTTCTGAAAATGAAAATTTAATTTGTTGAAACCGTTAAAGTATTGTAAATACATCTATGCAACTGTCAACTAATTTTATTCCGAAAAATGAATAATTATGTCTCGATCTTAATTAGGGCCCTGGGGTACCTGTAGTTGATTTTCCACCTTGTTTTACTCTTCACTTAATTATAATATTTAGAATGGAACACAGAATAGGCCAATAACCATGCCATTTCCCAAAGGACAGGAAAACTTAGGCGAAGTACCGAGAGGAAATAGTAGGAAATTTATGTATTTGATTTTCTTAGTGACAAATTAAGATGACTGTCTATTGAGCAAATGTGGACCGAGTTCCAATAGTTAGTCGTTGAACAATAGAAATCCTTCTCGGAAGGTAAAAAAAAGTAATAAATTGATCGTATGTCTGATTAGCAGACAGCCTGACAATAAAAAAATTAAGAGAAATAAAAATTGAACAAGTTGAGAACACAATGTACGAAAATAGGGACCAGTTACTAAACGTATGGAGCAGTCGAAATAAAAAATGTATTTCGAAATTTGTAATGTTTCGCGTTGAATGCACATTCCTCATTCCTACAAGGGTATGATTTGCCGCAGAATATCTAAAAAATTTGACGCTTCCAGATTCGCCTCCTATACTGGTAAACGGAAACGCGACCGCGAAAATTGATCGGTCTCTGTATAAGGACAAGAAAAAAAATCCAGTGCGCGTGAGAAGTGAAGCTAAGAAGATATTTCTCAAGTGACTCCGTATCTGGAAATCTGCCAACAGTGTTTCGTTTTAAAAACTGCAGAGAGAAATTTAATGAATTCTGAAAGGTCATTTTGTGGTCGTTGCCAATCTACTCATAATTAGGCTTTAAATACATGTTGGTAATTATCTATATTCATCACTTCAACGTCTGAGAACATTTGGCGAAAGCAGGAATAAAATTATAATTGCGTTACTTTGAGAGTTAATTAAATTTTTGCCTCAGGCATTACTTCAGCCTCCAGATTATTGGGAGCACTACATTTGAGTCGCGAAGAAGTGGCCTGTGAGACAATGGCATTGGTGTAATGCCAGTCGTAATCCAGCTGTATCGCTGGAAATCTCGCTGCCTGTACTGGCGACATGGTTCTCCATTTTACTGGGTTTACCTTTTAGTACTACTGTTCAGCTTACTGTTTGGAAAGCTTTAGAAATTTCGTGCAAAGATTGTCACTTAAGCGACTTGTGTATTAGACCTATGAATCATGTTCATACTCGTAACTATATGTTGTTGTTGACTGTGCTGATGGCAATAATGATGATGGTTCTTTATAGAATGTGATATCGAGTTTGTATTGTAATTGGTAGTGGTGAGGTAATGATGAGTGCGAAACACAATTGCGGTTAACAGACTATTCTCGGTAAGCACTCTGCGCCCAAAGTAGCTTCGCCTCCTTATTCCGTAAGACGATAAACATCTGCAATGTTTATCTTTTGGTTGTGATCTAAAACAAAGTATGGAATTTAAGTGAGATCTCGGTTGTACGATATCATTTGCAACTACTTTATACCAGATTTCAATAATATGTACCTCTCGTCTGGAAAAATGCTGGCGCTGTTTGTTACAGAATGTGATTAACAGTACCTGTAAGCTCCAAAGCAAGATCTTAATTTCTTTTCCCTTCAATCCTCAAATTTATTAGCCTGTTAGTGATGTGCCTCTCATGATAATATACATTGCTTAAAGAATGGCGACAAAAAATCGTATATTATGTCGCTGTTTTTGTTAACGTTGGTACTGGCACGTCAATACGCTATATCATATTGGGTATATGTCTAGTTCATTGATTCCATCCGGCAAGGATTCCTCTAGAACATGGAAATACAGGACAGCTTAAACCAGAAACCTAAAATTTGTGCGGTATGCTCGGATGACGAGAGACACGACGGGCTAGCGACTGACTCTTCCGAGTTCAGATTTGTTCCTATTATTTTTGTAGAGTCGCAAGAATACGTGACAGTGATATACCGTGAAATTTAACGTGCTCGTTTCACAAATTATATACAGCAGGAATTTACAATATTTACGCTATCTTGTCGAAAGTTGACATATTGAGAATCATGTCTTTAGTATAGGTAAAAGCTTTATAATTTATTTTAAACAGCAAAAAAAAAAAAAAAATGGTTCAAATGACTCTGAGCACTATGGGACTTAACATCTGTGGTCATCAGTCCCCTAGAACTTAGAACTACTTAAACCTAACTAACCTAAGGACATCACACAACACCCAGTCATCACGAGGCAGAGAAAATCCCTGACCCCGCCGGGAATCGAACCCGGAAACCCGAGCGCGGGAAGCGAGAACGCTACCTCACGACCACGAGCTGCGGACTTTTAAACAGCAATCAGCTACGCGAGTGGCTTTTAAAGTTTCGACCACTTAGATATACAATTTCATTCCATCTGAAGTAACAGTTAGCTGAAGTTTGGTTTAGTTCGGATAAAAAGATGTGAGAAGCACCACGACTAACAGAGTTAAAACGATCATTAGCAATTTCACTGTCATTATGTTAAATATATTTAGATTAAAATCCTTCGTCAAGGTCGAAAATTTTCTTTATTGTTTACAGGTTTCGTCTCACTGACGAGCCTTCCTCAGATCAATCTAAAATGTCGTTCAGTGTGAGACAACGTCGCATTCTTAGAGCTAAGTCGCTCTAAAATGAAAACTTGTAGTTGGTTTCGTACATTGACAGCATTAAACACTAATAAAATGGGCGTAAATATGGTCCGTAGTAGTCTGTAATGAGATTTTTATTTAATTGTGCGATTAGCTAATTTCCACTACTTGTCACCGTCGAGCACCTGTAAACCCAACATGCAAAAAAACTACACTGTCTGCATACATCGCCATGTACAAATAACACTTTACACATCTCGCATGACGATAAAACATTACTGGGCAAATTTGTCACAACGACATGTTAACTGACAGCAGCAGATAATTTTTTGTCACAGATTGATATTCATCCAAGGACTTAAAGACTCCCGATAGCGCATATCATAGGCACGTTACATATATTGCTGACGTTGCAGACTTAGTTGTTATCATGTATGAAAACAGTCAGCGACCAAAGAATACATTAAGGGCATACAAATGGACATAAAAAATTGTGTACAGTACATAGCATATCACCTGTCAAGTTACTTTCCAAATCTTATATTAACAAAAATATACATGAGATACGTACCAAATTCCACAAATAATAGAAACAGAATACTCCATCAACTGCTGGCATGTTAGGTATAACGGCCACTTCATATTGTAAGTCATCAGTGTCTGAAAGCTATTTCTAGACACAGAGAAGCCAAATCTGACTATTTGTGCGGAAAGATAACCCACAGAATATTTTATAAATAATAAACAACATGCAGTGCTTGAGAGGATAGTAACCAAATGCCACCTGCAATATAAAATGTATCAAGGAGCATTGGTAATACCAAGTGCGTCATGACTTACAGTGTGTGATAGTAGCATAATATTTACACAGGTTATATTTGGTGTTACGCTTACTTTATGCGGCCACATTATCTTCCTGTTTTGAGGCTTCTTTTTCCTCATTTACAGTTGTTTACCGCGTTATTTCTCTCTATACTGAACCAATCCGATGTATCCAACGTATTTTATATTATGATATTACCATACCCAGTAATTGATGAAGTACCTGATGTTCCCAATTCTGGTTGATACATTTTATAATGCAGATGACATTTGGTTAACACCATCTCACGCACTGCATATTAGTTGTTACACGTAAAATATTGTGTGGGTTATCTTTCCATACAAATAGTCAGGTCTGGCTTCTGTATGTCTAAAAATAGCTTTCACACACTGATATAAGTATAAGGTGGTCGTTGTACCTAGCACGCCAGCAGTTAATGGAGTATTCTACTTCTATTACTGGTGGAATTTTGTACATGCCTCATGTATATTTTTGTTAATATGATGATGAAAATAATTTACTTTGTCCGGTATACGCTGGGTACTGCAGATAATAGTTTACCTCCTTTTGTGTGCCCTTAATGTATTCTTTGGCCGCTGACTGTTTTTATACATGACATCAACGAAGTCTGGAACGCCAGCAATATACGTACCGTGCCTATGATATGTGCTGTCGAGAGTCTTAAAGACTTTGGATGAATCTGTAACAACAAATTACCAGCTGACAAATGGTTCAAACGACTCCGAGCACTATGGGACTTAATTTCTGAGGTCATTAGTCCCGTAGAACTTAGAACTACTTAAACCTAACTAACCTAACGACATCACACACATCCATGCCCGAGGCAGGATTCGAACCTGTGACCGTTGAGGTCGCGTGGCTCCAGACTGAAGCGCCTAGAATCGCTCGGCCGGCTTACCAGCTGATGTCAGTTACCATGTGGTTGTGATAAATTTGTGTAGTAATGTTTTATCTTATTGTGAGGCGTATTACGACGGTTCTGGGCACTACTCACTGTAGATTGAATGGATAGCTCGAGCCCCACGTGCTATGGCACGAAAGTTTATACTTATAATCACTCAACACTCAGCCTAACTGAGCGGCCCAGAGATGTGGCTGGTCTCAATGTTTGCCTATGGTTTTCGTCATAGGGTGGCAGCTCACACCTGTCGTTAACTCAGATTTCAAGATGAAATAAAATATTTTAAAAAATGCAGGTAGATATTGCCGTGAAATTTAAGAATATTGAGTCACTCGCATGATTTGTAATTTGAACAAGTAGTTTATTTCTATCTTTCCACGAAAGTCTTCAATATTTTGACTGTTGTTGTTGTTGTGGACTTCAGTCCTGAGACTGGTTTGATGCAGCTCTCCATGCTACTCTATCCTGTGCAAGCTTCTTCATCTCCCAGTACCCACTGCAACCCACATCCTTCTGAATCTGCTTAGTGTAGTCATCTCCTGGTCTCCCTCTACGATTTTTTCCCTCTACGCTGCCCTCCAATACTAAATTGGTGATTCCTTGATGCCTCAGAACATGTCCTACCGACCGATCCCTTCTTCTGGTCAAGTTGTGCCATAAACTTCTCTTCTCCCCAATCCTATTCAATACTTCCTCATTAGTTAAGTCATCTACCCATCTAATCTTCAGCATTCTTCTGTAGCACCACATTTCGAAAGCTTCTATTCTCTTCTTGTTCAAACTATTTATCGTCCATGTTTCACTTCCATACATGGCTACACTCCATACAAATACTTTCAGAAATGACTTCCTGACACTTAAATCTATACTCGATGTTAACAAATTTCTCTTCTTCAGAAACGCTTGCCTTGCCATTGCCAGTCTACATTTTATATCCTCTCTACTTCGACCATCATCAGTTACTTTGCTCCCCAAATAGCAAAACTCCTTTACTACTTTAAGTGTCTCATTTCCTAATCTAATTCCCTCAGCATCACCCGACATTTGACTAAACACTTAAAATGCAGTCTGAGGGGCTTTTACGTAAGGGCGACTGTTTATAACTGATGTTACAACACTTGACTATAAAAGTCATAAGTCGCGATCACGGCGCTCGACAGTCAGTTCACAGTTCACAAAATACAGTTGTCTGCTGTTCTAAACCACTATATTGCGCTCAACTTGATCGCTTTCAAGCGTCGCTACATACATACTTGTTCCTGAACGTGGCTACCAACCTACCACTATCCCCAGATGGGTGGCATGTCCGGATCTTAGCATCGCTCAAACTCAGCTCTCCTCAAAGATGGCCGCCCTATGCACCTTCAAAACGAATGCCTAACTCAAAACAATGTTTGACAAAAATTACGAATATTCTATTACTAACCACAAAAACACGCATGATATGTAGAAAAAATATGGAAATCTTAAGCGCAATAACGTTGTAAAGTCCAATTTTTTGTATCTGCCGCTGTTTCTTCACAAATAATGTTCTTGTGGCGTGATTATGCTTTTCCCGGATTTTTTATACTAAACATACGTAAACAAGTAAAAATACATACTTCATTACTCATCCACCTTTTTAAACATTAGAATGCTGCCATTAGTTTCGTCTCTTAGAATTAATTTATTACCAAAAACACAGTTTGTCTCAGTCGAAATCCATATTCCGATCGCATTCAAAAATTGCACAGATTCTGCTAAATAGGCTATGATTGGTCGATGCACCTCTACTAGCCGCATCCGTAGACACTTTGTTTATATCAATGGGCCAAATCACTGCCGAAATATTAGCTTTTGAACTTTCATAAATTTACACTCCTTAAGACAACAATAACTTTTTAACTACTACATATTTTGAGGCACGTCTAGATAATTTAGCTTTACAAAAGAAATGTTCAAATGGCTCTGAGCACTATGGTACTCAACATCTGAGGTCATCAGTCCCCTAGAACTTAGAACTACTTAAACCTAACTAACCTAAGGACATCACACATATCCACGCCCGAGGCATGATTCGAACCTGCAACCGGTGGCCCTCGGTTCCAGACTGAAGTGCCTAGAACCGCTCGGCCACATCGGCCGGCTTACCTATACATATTTTTCTGTCCATGAGTGTCAAGTCGCATCCTCAAGTTACTGTTAGTTTTGCTTTTACCAATTTTTCTCTGGAATATAACTACCTCCAAGTGCGCGAATACCGCCATACGCGCTCCTGCCTAGCTCTCGCTCATCTTTTCCCAAGGCTGCATAAACGTTAGCCGCTCGCCACGGCCCTGTAGCAACCGCCAGCCACGTGCTTTGCGGCTGGAAACTGCCGCTCTAATCTCCCCCCATAGCTTGCACGCTCACAGTGTAAAGTGTTATTTATACATGGCGATGTATGCGAACAGTGTAGTGCTTTTCCATGTTGGTTTCAGGTGCTTGACAATGACAAGTAGTCGAAATTAGCTAATCCCACGATTAAATAAATATCGCATTACAGACTACTACAGACCATGTTTACGTTTACTAAATATCTGAAGACTGTGATTCCCCAAAACTACAAACATTTTAAATGTTAATCAAATATTTTTAGCCGCGCGGGGTAGCCGAAGGTCTACAGCGTCCTGTCACGGTTCGCGCATCTCCTCTCGTCGGAGGTTCGAGTCCTCCCTCGGGCACGGGTGTTTGTGTTGTCCTTAGCGTAAGTTAGTTTAAGTTAGAATAAGTAGTGAGTAAGCTTAGGGACCGATAACCTCAGCAGTTTGGTCCCGTAAGATCTTACCATAAATTTCCAAAAAATATTGTTAATGTGCCCACATTGCCATGGACACTGTAGTAGGTACAATTTGCGCAAACAGGAAAAGTACGCCACAATCTGGAGTCATATTGCTAGGAGGTGAGATGAAATTTAGGTCGACAGAACACTTTGATGGCTTTGATGTGGTGAGACAAAACAGTGGACATATACGACATGCTACTAAGCTCAACGAAGTGTGTTCAACGGTGCAAAATCTTTTTCCATTCTGTAGACATTTTTGAGCTAAATTCTCTGCTGTGTGCAGTCACCGACATTCATCTCATCCTTATCCGTGAGATTTTAGATACATACTACCAAGAAAGGAAAGAATCAGAAAGTCGTCGATCACACGAGTAAAATCAGCTGCGGCTTCGAGAAAGGCACTTACCAAGCACCGTTGAATCTTCATTGAAACAACAATTGATGTAAGAAGATGCACAATATACACCTAAAACGAAAAGAATAGGTAGCCTTTGAAAACAATGTGATGACCTCAGATGTTAAGTCCCGTAGTGCTATGAGCCATTTGAACCATTTGATGTGGGACTGTGTGTCGTGCCTTGTTTCGAAATAAATCACACAAAAACTCTTCACATATGTATTGGGAGTATTCTCTGGTTTCAGAAACTTCAACAATCAGCAAAATGCAAAGGACGATTTATTTTAAGAACTTATTGACGAGAATAAATACAGAAGAGCATGTGACGATGGAAGCTCAGTGCACCAGGCGCTGCAGGGTTCACATGGAGAACACGGCAAGTGCCATCACCTAGTTTCCCAGGAACTTCAGTCAGTGGAGCAGGTGTCAAAATGAGCGAACACGTTCCTGGGTTTTCCCACAAAGAATCGAGCGTTTCTGAGAAAACGAGACTCAGTTTTCAAGGTATTTCATGTTCGTTTTAGCACGTTGCTAGTTCATACGAAACAGTGCCACAGTGGCTAGCGTTGCAGCTTCACACTTTTGCGCCCTGTGTTCGAAATCTATTTTTTTAATTAAATATTTTTCTTTCTCATTTATCTACAGATATCTGTAGATGGTTATTACACGAATGTTTCTTTTCAAGTTATGGTATGCAAAGGTGTTACAATAACTGTAAAATTGCAATTGTGTTTCACAGTAAGTACCAAACATTTATTATACAGGTTATATCTTGTATAAGTGCAGATAATTTATTGATGATTGAGAACAGTGTCCTGCACAAAACTACATTAGTAATTACAGCATTTGCTGACTCAAAATTATATCTGTGCAGCGGTATGTCCTTAGGTTGGTTAGCACCCCCAAATACGTGTGGTAAGAGCTAGACATAAATGCTTGTCTTCGCAGGCCAGCACGTCAGGAGTTGAAGTCGGGAAGTGTGGACGCAAAACGGGTTATCTACACTGATGAGCCAAAAGAAACACATCAAAAAAAGTTTTGCATCACCTCGGTTTCGAGAGTTCCGGAACCTGTACAGGAAATTGGAGTAGAAATCACCATACACATCATTTGTAAGAAGGCGGTTTAGGTTCTTATATTGGTAACGCCGCCGCCACGTAGCGCTCTGTATGAAAATCACTGGCTGTGCTGTGTGCAGTCTGTGGCTGGTTGGCATTGTTGTAATACTCGCCATTGCAGCGTTGGGCAGTTGGCTGTTAACAGCGCCTAGCGTTGCCCAGTTGGACGTGAGCCGCCAGCAGTGGTGGATGTGGGGAGAGAAATGGCGGAGTTTTGAGATTTGTAAGACTGGATGTCATGAGCTGCTATATATATTATGACTTTTGATGATATTAAGGTAAATACATTGTTTGTTCTCTATTAAACACTTTCATTTGCTAACTATCCCTATCAGTAGTTAGTGCCTTCAGTAGTTGGAATATTTTATTTAGCTGGCAGTAGTGGCGCTCACTGTATTGTACTACTTCGAGTAATCAAGATTTTTGTGAATTAAGCGATTTGTGAAACGTATAGGTTAATGTTAGTCAGGGCTATTTTTTGTAGGGATTTTTGAAATTCAGATTGCGTTGTGCTAAAAATATTGTCAGTTTAACCACAGTCTTGTATAATTTCTCTAAGGGGACGTTTCACATTTCCATCCTTTTTATTGCTCACGAAAACCACACACTGCATGTTGTACCACCATATAGCGAGACCTTCAGAGGTGGTGGTCCAGATTGCTGCACATACCTCTAATACCCAATAGCACGTCCTCTTGCAGTGATGCATGCCTGGGTATGTCGTGGCATTCTATCCACAAGTTCATCAAGGCAATGTTGGTCCAGATTGTCCCACACCTCAACGGCGATTCGGCGTAGATCCCTCAGAGTGGTTGGTGGGTCACGTCGTCCATAAACAGCCCTTTTCAATCTATCCCAGGCATGTTCGATAGGGTTCATGTCTGGAGAACATGTTGGGAACTCTAGTCAAGCGATGTCGTTATCCTGAAGGAAGTCATTCACAAGATGTGCACGACGGGGGCGCGAATTGTCGTCCACTAATACGAATGCCCCGCCGATCGGCACTATCGGTCGGAGGGTGGCATTCAACGTATCGTACAGCCGTTACGGCGCCTTCCATGACCACCAGCGGTGTACGTCGGTCCTACATAATGCCACCCCAAAACAGCAGGGAGCCTCAACCTTGCTACACTCGCTGGACAGTGTGCCTAAGGCGTTCAGCCAGACCGGATTGCCTCCAAACACGTCTCCGATGATTGTCTGGTTCAAGGTATATGCGACACTCATTGGTGAAGAGAACGTGATGCCAATCCTGAGCCGTCCATTCGACATGTTGTTGGGCCCATCTGCATCGTTCTGCATGGAGTCGTGGTTGCAAAGATGGCCCTCGCCATGGACGTCGGGAGTGAAGTTGCGCATCATGCAGCGCACAGTTTGAGTCGTAACGCGACGTCCTGTGGCTACACGTAAAACATTATTCAACATGATGGCGTTGCTGTCAGAGTTCCTCTGAGCCATAATCCATATATAGTGGTCATCCACAGCAGTACTAGCCCTTCTGCGCCCTGAGCAAGACATATCATCGACAGCTCTTGTTTCTCTGTACCTCCTCCATGTCCGAACAACATCGCATTGGTTCACTCCGAGACGCCTAGACACTTCCCTTGTTGAGAGCCCTTCCTTGCACAAACTAACAATGCGGACGCGATCGAACCGCGTAATTGACCGTCTAGCCATGGTTGAACCACAGACAACAAGAGCCGTGTATCTCCTTCCTGGTGGAATGACTGGAACTGATCGGCTGTCGGACCCCCTCCGTCTAAAAGGCGCTGCTCATGCATGGTTCATAACATCTTTCGGCGGGTTTATTGACATCTCTGAACAGTCAAAGGGGCTATGTCCGTGATACAATATCAAAAAATGGTTCAAATGGCTCTGAGCACTGTGGGACTTAACATCTGAGGTCATCAGTCCCCTAGAACTTAGAACTACTTAAACCTAACTAACCTAATATGAAACTTCCCCTTAGAAAAATTAGTGAATTACTGTGCTGGTAAATCTCTTACATTATTTGATTTTCAAACAGCTGAGCAAAACTGAACGTACTCAGACATTTCGCTCTGTACCTTTTCTGATCAACACTAAACTGACAAACAATATTTTTTTTTAGCGCAACGCAATCTGACTTTCAATAATCCCTATAAGAGAATGGCCCTGACTAAATTAACCTGTACCTTTCACATATCAATTACCTCACAAAAATCTTCGTTACTCGAATTACTGCAATACAGCGAGCGCCACTACTGCCAGCTAAATAAAAGATTCAAACCACTGAAGGCACTAACTACTGATAGGCATAGTTAGCAAATGAAAGATTTTCATAGACAACAAAAAATGTATTTACCTTAATAGTGTTCAAAAGTCATAATATATATAGCAGTTCATGAAATCCATTATTATAAATGTACTGTTTCTGATGGACACACGTCCAGATCATCCGCTCTCAAAAATCCGCCATCTCACTTCGCCACATCCACCACTGCTGGGGGCTCACCTCCAACTGCGCAAAGCTACGCGCTGCTAACAGCCAACTGCTCAACACAACAATAGTGACTACTGCAACAATGATGACCAGCCACAGACTGCACACAGCACAACCAGTGATTTTCATACAGAGCGCTACGTGGCGTTACCAATAAGAAAACCTAAACGGCCTACTTACACTAAGGACATCACAAACACCCATGCCCGAGGCAGGATTCGAACCTGCGACCGCAGCGGGCGCGCGGTTCCAGACTGACGGGCCTAGAACCGCTCGGCCACATCGGCCGGCGATACAATATCCACAGAAACGTATATTTTTAGGAGTTCTTGTAACCGGGGTGATGCAAAAATTATTTATGATGTATGTAATCAGATTTCGAACACGGGACGCTAAACTGCGAAGACGCGACGCTAGCCACGACATCTGTACCACTACGGTATATACGGTCATGGCACTTGACTTGTTCTCCTCGTCAGCACCATATTTTGCGCAACATGGCGAGCACTGACAAGTGGACCGTCCCGACCGCATACGGATGTGCACACTGTAACGGTGCACTCAGCTGTGAAAGGGTTAAAATCAGTACACAATCTCAGCTAGAAATGAGAAAAACTATATTGTCAACTCCACTTAGCATAGTCTTAATTCACCTGTCACTATAATTGGCAGTTCAATTCAAACTTCGGAGTGTGAGAAGGGCTTGTGCAGTCTATATGCGTCTACAGCCTAAGGCCGATAAGAAGAAATTGAGAGTTATCCATCTGTTCATTTACTTCACAATCTTGTGTAAGACGTTTTTCGAGTGCTACTCACATGGAAAAAAGTTGTTCATATTCTGAACTGGCGTGGGTTCTCACTTTCGTGCCGGGGTGCCCGCTAGTTTTCATGTACACTCCTGGAAATTGAAATAAGAACACCGTGAATTCATTGTCCCAGGAAGGGGAAACTTTATTGACACATTCCTGGGGTCAGATACATCACATGATCACACTGACACAACCACAGGCACATAGACACAGGCAACAGAGCATGCACAATGTCGGCACTGGTACAGTGTATATCCACCTTTCGCAGCAATGCAGGCTGCTATTCTCCCATGGAGACGATCGTAGAGATGCTGGATGTAGTCCTGTGGAACGGCTACCATGCCATTTCCACCTGGCGCCTCAGTTGGACCAGCGTTCGTGCTGGACGTGCAGACCGCGTGAGACGACGATTCATCCAGTAACAAACATGCTCAGTGGGGAACAGATCCGGAGATCTTGCTGGCCAGGGTAGTTGACTTACACCTTCTAGAGCACGTTGGGTGGCACGGGATACATGCGGACGTGCATTGTCCTGTTGGAACAGCAAGTTCCCTTGCCGGTCTAGGAATGGTAGAACGATGGGTTCGATGACGCTTTGGATGTACCGTGCACTATTCAGTGTCCTCTCGACGATCACCAGAGGTGTACGGCCAGTGTAGGAGATCGCTCCCCACACCATGATGCCGGGTGTTGGCCCTGTGTGCCTCGGTCGTATGCAGTCCTGATTGTGGCGCTCACCTGCACGGCGCCAAACACGCATACGACCATCATTGGCACCAAGGCAGAAGCGACTCTCATCGCTGAAGACGACACGTCTCCATTCGTCCCTCCATTCACGCCACGCCTGTCGCGACACCACTGGAGGCGGGCTGCACGATGTTGGGGCGTGAGCGGAAGACGGCCTAACGGTGTGCGGGACCGTAGCCCAGCTTCATGGAGACGGTTGCGAATGGTCCTCGCCGATACCCCAGGAGCAACAGTGTCCCTAATTTGCTGGGAAGTGGCGGTGCGGTCCCCTACGGCACTGCGTAGGATCCTACGGTATTGGCGTGCATCCGTGCGTCTCTGCGGTCCGGTCCCAGGTCGATGGGCACGTGCACCTTCCGCTGACAACTGGCGACAACATCGATGTACTGTGGAGACCTCACGCCCCATGTGTTGAGCAATTCGGCGGTACGTCCACCCGGCCTCCCGCATGCCCACTATACGCCCTCGCTCAAAGTCCGTCAACTGCACATACGGTTCACGTCCACGCTGTCGCGGCATGCTACCAGTGTTAAAGACTGCGATGGAGCTCCGAATGCCACGGCAAACTGCTGACACTGAAGGCGGCGGTGCACAAATGCTGCGCAGCTAGCGCCATTCGACGGACAACACCGCGGTTCCTGGTGTGTCCGCTGTGCCGTGCGTGTGATCATTGCTTGTACAGCCGTCTCGCAGTGTCTGGAGCAAGTATGTTGGGTCTGACACACCGGTGTTAATGTGTTCTTTTTTCCATTTCCAGGAGTGTAATTATGGACAAAACCCATCGCCCATATATATGACTTACAAATCTTGACAACACTATTAGGTACTCATCATTTTCTCCAGTTAGTTTCTGCATGATACTTTTAATACCTGATCAATGTTACAAAGAAGTTAGCAGTATAATTATAGTGAAACCTGCTATTACATTCCCGAATTTTACGTTTTCCCGCTGCTGGTCCTTTTGTATGCCCTATTCTGAGAATTAATTTTTTCACTGCCATTAAAAAATTTAAACGGATAATATTTACCACATTTTGCACATTTTGCTCTTTTGAATCACTGATACCAGCTTCAACATAGATTTTCAAATCGATTCATTTGGTAACCATACATCGTATTTCCGCTAAAACACAATATCTAAGATAATGCATAACAAAAATTGTAACTTTCTAAAATTTTATATCATGTTTACATGTTTGTGTTTAACTTCCATCAATGACACAATTCGGTCCCTTAACATTAGCAAGAACGAACAATGCAATGGCCTCTAGAAAAACAACAACAACGTTGCTGAAGAATGTATTCATTCGTACTAAATGTAAACATGGTCCATACGCATATTGTCATTATCGCGACACTTACTGTTGTGAACTTGGGCCGGGTATGGGTATTAATACAAAAATATTCATATAGTACAAAATGTAATGCCTATTTGTGAGACGTCGATATTCTGATGTCGGTTTTTAAATTCATTTTTGAAAGTAAGTATCAAACTACACCTTCAGTTGTTTCAGCAAATGTACAAATACTTGCTAACTACAAACTCGTATCGTCCAATAACAGACGTTTCCTTACTTAGAAGAATATCTGCGTGATGACTGTCATGTATTGCAAATGCTGCGATATTATACAGTAATTTTCGTGCATGTCCAAAGACTGAGTTTTATTAAAGACAAGTCTAGCGATTTAAATTTTTATTTTTATTTTATTACAATTTTTTTTATTTCAGTTAAAGAGCACTATAAAGTTTTAAATTACTTTAGTACACTTTATAACTTCCTTTGCACATGTTTTATATCGTTTTACATCATTTATCGATATTTTCAGATAATTTAACGATACTTTTTCAGCTACATCTAGCGTTGATATCCTGGCCCTGATGTTACAGGTCGTTTTTCATATTCGAAAAGTAAATGAACACCCACTAGGGGCAGCTGCTCAGACTGCAACCCGCCACAACTCATGTCTCCCACCCTCCCTCCCCCCCCCCCCCCAAAAAAAAAGAAAAAGTCGGCTAACAAAATCCTAAATGAAAATGATGTTGCCGGTCTTTTTGGGCAAAAAGTTCCTCATCCGTCATGAATTTATCCGAAGGGGGCGGAGAGGACGATGAACACCGACTGTCACTTGTTCTCCGTATCGTACTTGTAGCACCAGGCCTCACCTCCTGTAACGATGTGGATATCCAGTAACGTGTGACCACGGTGCTTCGATCGACTGCTAAGAAGCGGCTGCTGCCAGTTTCTTACAGCTTTACAACATATGTCAGAAGTGATGATTATTTTGAAGAGAAGTAAAGATATTTTACTTCTATCTCTGGTTACCTTGTCCTCGAGAACTGACACCTCACTGTGGTGAGGAGATTTGTGTGTTCCGTTAAACCCTGAGAACTGTGCCGGTGTGAGCATAAGTTCCTGGCAGGCTCACTCAAGTCAGACAAGTGGAAGGATTGGATCCAGACGAAGAGCAGTCCTCATAGAGGCCCCTAAAGGCTTCAGATAAGACGACCTCCAGAAGAACCCAGACATTGGGCCGGAAGGGCTCTTAGATATTGTGGAGTCAACCTTCCTATAGGAAATAGCGCAGAAGAAAAGTTAAGCAGCTGCTGACTGGCTTCCCAAGGCCTAAAACTCTAAACTAAGTCCGCACTGGCCATGAAGACCCAACGGTACCGATCCTCCACCGCATAATCCTCAGCCCACAGGCGCCTCTGGATGCCAATATAGTGGGACTCTTCTCGCCGTTGTAAGTTTCCGTGGCCGTAGCCGCTACTTCCCAATCAAGTTGCTCCTCAATTGGCCTCACAATGTCATAGAGCACCCCGCTTGCCAATAGCGCTCGGCAGACCGGATGGCTACCCAGCCAAGTTGTATCCCAGCCCGACAGCCCTTAAGTTGGGCAGTTTGACGGAAAATGGTGTTACCACTGCGGTAAGGCAATCTTCGAAAATACTTCGACAGACATTTAAACAAGACACGATACAGGGATGAACCTTTGCTTCCCAGAGGTATATTGAGTATATTAAAGGGCAAGGTACAAATTTCAATCAGAGAAAAGGTTGTTCATGTGCCCGATGCGGACCACAAACAATTTATGGCCACCATAGATGCAATCGGTTTAATACAAGAAGACGCCAGGCAAAACGAATTTGGAAACGGTGGGCCAGGATCGAAGGGTAGTAACAATAAACAAAGAAATCCGAATGGGAACTGTCCCAGAAAGGTGAACAGAATAGAGAAAGTGATTATCACGCCTACCACAATAGCAACAAACAAAATAGTCAAAGTCGTTCGGCTGGCTACCAATACACTGGAAGTAGTAACCGTTCTTCAAATAAAAAAGGAAACGGAAATTTTAAAAGGAAGTAGAGGAACGAAGGAAGTTTTAACACTTCCTTTGTTAACAAAATATCCGAACTGCACATAAACAGCGGCACAAATGTGGCCCTGCAAATGGGCAGGCACAGCACGCTTCCGCCGACCAGAAAATGCAAGTGAATAACATTAATGTTATACCAATGACGCCGCCACCTAGGCAGCAGCATAGGACACCACAACCGCAATATGTGCCACAGTAGCAACTAAAGCAACAAAAGGAAACAGTACGCAGTGTGTAAGTGGTTGAAGAGCCGTACCCCGGATGTTCGGGGGCGGTAAACTCCAGCCAAAGCTACGTAGGCCTTCCACATAGGGTCGGTATGGCACAGAGAGGAACATCGTGCAAGCATTCATGTTTAGATAAAATGAAGGTGAAGAATTAAGGGAGGAATTAATTGTTGAACCGAGATAAACACAGCAACAAAAGGTTGAATTAGTGTAAGCTGCTTTTAAGGCTCAGATAAATGGAATATCCGTAACTGTCATTACTGATACAGGAACAAGAGCTTCAGTTATGGATCATGAATTTTATAAGTGGGTAGACCAGGTTAACAGCCTGCCAATTTTACCAGTGAAAAACTATAAAATTTTGAAAGCCATACGTGGCCGGGTGCAGATAATTAAAAATCTGGTACAGGCCGTCCTAGACACAGGAAAAGTAGCGATGATTCTTGCTCGTTAGGAACTTAGCGGTGTCCTGTATCCTGAGTTTGGATACGCTGCATGAGAGGAAGGCAAAGATAAGACAATGTATTGAAGTAAATGTGTCGGAATTGAGTTACTTCGACCGTAAACAAAAGAATGAACCGACTCACCTGCTAAACAAGTATAGTCAGATATTGACCGAGAAACCTGGTATATAAATGGATACACTTATGACATGCAAATTAAAACGCATGATACGTTTTGCCGCATCACATATTCCCTGCCATGGTCTAAAAAGGAAGCCGTATCTAAAAAGATTCAGCATCCTTAAATGGCAGATAATAGAACATTCATTGTCGCCATTTAACAGCCCTGTGCTCGCAGTTGCGGAAACAGGTGGAAGTATGCGGTTAGGTACACAAGTACCACGTGGGAGGTTTAGTACTACTGAGGACACATCCAAAAGCCTCAAATATAAAAAAGGTAAACAAAAAGTGGGATGTTATGTTCTGGCAAATCCTGAGACACAACAGGTGTGTTGTCTCTACCCGCACAAAGACTTGAAATCCTTTGCGTCAAAGGAATGAATAAGACTATCCATCCTAAAATGAAAATCACAAAACAAAAACAGTTTCAGTAGTGTAAGGTTATTTCATTAGTTTTAGGTTTATTTTTGTATTTTTCTTGTGTGTGTATTGTAAATATGTCCGCCCCCAGTAGCTGAGTGGTCAGCGCCATAGAATGTCAATCCTAAGGGTCCGGGTTCGATTCCCGCCTGGGTCGGAGATTTTCTCCGCTCAGGGACTGGGTGTTGTGTTGTCCTAATCATCATCATTTCATCAAAAAAATGGTTCAAATGGCTCTGAGCACTATGGGACTCAACTGCTGTGGTCATTAGTCCCTTAGAACTTAGAACTACTTAAACCTAACTAACCTAAGGACATCACACACATCCATGCCCGAGGCAGGATTCGAACCTGCGACCGTAGCAGTCGCACGGTTCCGGACTGCGCGCCTAGAACCGCGAGACCACCGCGGCCGGCATCATTTCATCCCCATCGACGCGCAAGTCGCCGAAGTGGCGTCAAATCGAAAGATTTGCACCAGGCGAACGGTATACCCGACGGGAGGCCCTTGTCACACGACATTATTACTATTATTGTAAATATCTGTCTAAATGTTTATGTTTATGTACATTTATGTGCCTGTGTATGGAAGCAGGGTGTCTGCATGAATACATGAGAGAGCATATGAATAATGGCAACAAAAAGTGAATTACTAATGAGTACAGTGCAATTAATTAGAGTAAATTTCATAAAATCACAATGTGAGTCAGGACATCTAGGCATTTTGCATGGTCCCTAGGTGACTAATGTGCTCCTGCAAATCATAAACCAATATCAAAGAATTTTAGAAAAATCATTATTACAGAATTGTCAATCATAAGTATGGAAATTAAACTACTGTCACCGAGGAAGGTCTAAATTCTTCAAACGTTAGATACTTGTGAGTAATGTGCTCGGATCCTGTTGTCAGAAAGCAAAATCAACACTAGAGAATGAATCAGTGTTGAAAGCAACTAAGGCTGTAATATATACTGAACTGTATAGTCCAGGAGACCAATGGGTCGAACATTCTGCATGAGGGGACACTGGCCACATGAATCCTACCGAAATCTAAAGACTTTTATTGTAAAGTATGTACCATATGTCCTACATAATGTGAAAGTGCTTATAATGGACTCTTCACGCTTACAATGTACAAACTATGTGCGAAAAGTGTATTATAAGTGTCGAAGAATCTGAACGCTAAAGTAGCGACAGTAAATGGTCAAAACCTTTTAACAAAGAAAAGACATATCTACGAACTGTTTAGGTCGGCAAGCACAACCACAGTAAGGAGTAACTGTGATACACAGAAAAGAAAAATTTGGAAATTTGTGGTAAGATCTACGGGACCTAACTGCTGAGGTCATCAGTCCCTAGGCTTACGCGCGACTTAATCTAACTTAACGCTGACGACAACACACAGCCATGCCCGAGGGAGGACTCTTAACGTCCGACAGGGGGAGCTGCGCATACCGTGACAAGACGTGCTAGACCTCATGGCTACCCCGCGCGGCTCACAGAATAGACTGTCAAACTGTAAATAGTATGTAAATTTATGGTTAAAGTCCACAACGTGTGGAAATGTCTAAGCATTAATGTGAAGATTCACTTACAAAATAGTTGTATGCAGTGCACAAAACTGTTGAAACATCATACGCATAAAGGTGTTCTATACTGTGAAGCTGCGGAATCCGCATACGGCAGTGAGTAACGTGAAAAGTCGGATCATCTGAATGCTTGAAGTGACAGGTGGATCAACATACAACAGAAAATCCTAACGGAACACGACGACTGTATGAACGCTTTAGTGCGTTTGTGACGAGGGTGTTGACAAACATTGAGCTGCGAATTTTATTAAACAGTCAGATGGTATAAGCCTAATCCTAAATGATGTGAAGTACATATAAAAACAACAAGAATGTGACAAGTGCGGCTAGAGTGTGATTGTGAACTAACTAAATCGTCTTTTCAGCTTATATTTGTATATATCTTCATGATAAGAAAGCTGACGCGCGGTGGACGTGTTTCATGTTTGCTGCGAGGTGGTGCGACGACGGAGCCTGCCTGCCTTCCGACAGGCGATCTGGGCGCGGTGAGCGAGAACCGCTCCAACGACAACGACGCGCACTAGTCCAGCGTTGAACGAGCGGCGGCGGAGGCGGCTTCCCGATCGTCTGCCCATCATTCCAGCGACATTAAACAACAAAGTCAACCGACGATGAGCATCGTATTAATTTACTACAATTTTCGTAAAAATCTGTAACCACAAATTATTGATACATTCTGCAGTATTGACTGCGAGAGACATGAATGAAAAAGTTTTTGTGCTTTGTGTATCTCCTGAAAACTATGTTACATATGAAAAGTGGACGTATATTGAAAGTTTATGCAATAGAAAAGTGAACGAATTTAGTAAAATTAACCATCAATTACATTTCTTTATATTGTATGCCCGATAAAATGATTTAGACATTTAACTTGTAAATATTGTGTAAAACTGTTTACGGTAAAAATTACGGTCTGCAGATCAATGTAATCATAGGATAACATCATCCAGAATCACTGCTTAGTAGCAGCGGGGGCGCGAACAGTTTTATGACTCCGGCCGAGGTTCTTCTAAACCGGTTTTTTCCCGTCGAATGTATCCTAAATAGGTAGTAACGCTATTGTTTACCGGGATTATTCAATCGTACCAAACTGTTCTAACTCTTCGCGTAGTGTAAGAGCGAAAGATAGAGCAATACCCATAGAAGGAAAAGTTGAAACGTTGTAAAAAAAGGAAAAGTTTATTTGTAACAAAATGAGTGTATATTACCAACCATCATAAAGTGATATATGTCTGTGTAAAATACATACATGTGAAAACCGAAATGTGTTGTTATAATAATGGTGTGACTGTTCGCAAACTACAGGTGTTTATAGGTGTTTTTGGCCCATTCATACCAGTGGGCCCATGTGTTGATATGCGGTACAAAGTATTAAATAGTGCGACAAGTCGGGCACAAAACGAAGTAAAATAAAAATTGTAAAACCTTAAATTATTAAAAAAATATTACGCGGGACTCTGAATTTGCGAGTGTAATTAACTGTCAGAAAGACAAATTGTAATGAATCGAAATAGTAAAAAAGCAAAACACCCTATAAGATAACTGTATACAGGGTGTTACAAAAATGTACGGCCAAACTTTCAGGGAACATTTCGTCAGTATGTACTGTACTTCCTCGATTCACCGCCAGTTGGCCCAATTGAAGGAAGGTAATGTTGACTTCGGTGGTTGTGTTGACATGCGACTCATTGCTCTACAGTACTAGCATCAAGCACATCAGTACGTAGCATCAACAGGTTAGTGTTCATCATGAACGTGGTTTTGCAGTCAGTTCAATGTTCACAAATGCGGAGTTGGCAGATGCCCATTTGATTCATGGATTAGCACGGGGCAATAGCTGTGGCGCGGTTCGTTTGTATCGAGACAGATTTCCAGAACGAAGGTGTCCCGACAAGAAGACGTTCGAAGCAATTGATCGGCGTCTTAGGGAGCACGGAACATTGCAGCCTATGACTCGCGACTGGGGAAGACCTAGAACGACGATGGCACCTGCAATGGACGAGGCAATTCTTCGTGCAGTTGACGATAACCCTAATGTCAGCGTCAGAGAAGTTGCTGCTGAACAAGGAAACGTTGACCACGTCACTGTAAGGAGAGTGCTACGGGAGAACCAGGTGTTTCCGTAACATGTACAGCGTGTGCAGGGACTATCAGAAGCTGATTGGCCTCCACGGGTACACTTCTGCGAATGGTTCATCCAACAATGTGTCAATCCTCATTTCAGTGCAAATGTTCTCTTTACGGATGAGGCTTCATTCCAACGTGATCAAACTGTAAATTTTTCACAATCAACATGTGTGGGCTGACGAGAATCCGCACGCAATTGTGCAATCACGACATCAACACAGATTTTCTGTGGACGTTTGGGCAGGCATTGTTGGTGATGTCTTGATTGGGCCCCATGTTCTTCCACCTACGCTCAATGGAGCACGTTATCATAATTTCATACGGGATACTCTACCTGTGCTGCTAGAACATGTGCCTTTACAAGTACGACACAACATGTGGTTCATGCACGATGGAGCTCCTGCACATTTCAGTTGAAGTCTTCGTACGCTTCTCAACAACAGATTTGGTAACCGATGGATTGGTAGAGGCGGACCAATTCCATGGCCTCCACGTTCTCCTGACCTCAACCCTCATGTATGGGGGCATTTGAAAGCTCTTGGCTACGCAACCCCGGTACCATATGTAGAGACTCTTCGTGCTCGTATTGTGGACGGCTGTGATACAATACGCCATTCTCCAGGGTTGCATCAGCGCATCAGGGATTCCATGCGACGGAGGGTGGATGCATGAATCCTCGCTAACGGAGGACATTTTGAACATTTCCTGTAACAAAGTGTTTGAAGTCACTCTGGTACGTTCTGTTGCTGTGTGTTTCCATTCCATGATTAATGTGATTTGAAGAGAAGTAATAAAATGAGCTCTAACATGGAAAGTAAGCGTTTCCGGACTCATGTCCACATAACATATTGTCTTTCTTTGTGTGTGAGGAATGTTTCCTGAATGTTTGGCCGTAACTTTTTGTAACACTCTGAAGAAACCAAAAAGACCAACATTATTATGTGCACTCTTCGTTCTACTGTTGAAGAAAACGCACGCTACGGCGGCCATTCGGATTCTAAATTGTGAATTTTAAATAATCTATTGTAATTTATGCTAATTGAGCATTTTTCCTTCAAGCAGATGTAAAAATAAGGTTTTTATTACGTTTGATAAAAACAAGAACAGCCGAACAATCGACCAATCTTGGCCGACATCTTGCGTAGGAATAATTTCAGTGCGTTCCGTCATCAACGGACGCTTTAAGATACATGCAGTCATAATCAGTAAAGAAAAGAAGGTGCACAAATTAATTTATTTCATGTTGTTGTTGTTGTTGTCTTCAGTCCTGACACTGGTTTGATGCAGCTCTCCATGCTACTCTATCCTGTGCAAGCTCCTTTATCTCATAGTACCTACTGCAACCTACATCCTTCTGAATGTGCTTAGTGTATTCATCACTTGGTCTCCCTCTATGATTTTTACCCTCCACGCTGCCCTCCAATGCTAAATTTGTGATCCCTTGATGCCTCAGGACATGTCCTACCAGCCGATCCCTTCTTCCAGTCATGTTGTGCCACAAACTCCTCTTCTCCCCAATCCTATTCAATACCTCCTCATTAGTTACGTGATCTACCCACCTAATCTTCAACATTCTTCTATAGCACCACATTTCGAAAGCTTCTATTCTCTTCTTGTCCAAACTATTTATCGTCTATGTTTCACTTCCATACATGGCTACACTCCACACAAATACCTTCAGAAACGACTTCCTGACACTTAAATATATACACGATGTTAACAAATTTCTCTTCATCAGAAACGCTTTCCTTGCCATTGCCAGTCTACATTTTACATCCTCTCTACTTCGAAAAATCATCAGTTATTTTGCTTCCCAAATAGCAAATCTCCTTTACTACTTTAAGTGTCTAATTTCCTAATCTAATTCCCTTAGCATCACCCGACTTAATTCGACTACATTCCATTATTCTTGTTTTGCTTTTGTTGATGTTCATCTTATATCCTCCTTTCAAGACACTGTCCATTGCATTCAACAGAATTACAAAGTCATCGGCGAACCTCAAAGTTTTTGTTTCTTCTCCCTGGATTTTAATACCTACTCCAAATTTTTCTTTTGTTTCCTTTACTGGTTGCTCAATACAAAGATTGAATAACACCGGGGTGAGGCTACAACCCTGTCTCACTCCCTTCCCAACCACTGCTTCCCTTTCATGCAGCTCGACTCTTATAACTGTCATCTGGTTTCTGTACAAACTGTAAATAGCCTTTCGCTCTCTGTATTTTACCCCTGCCACCTTCAGAATTTGAAAGAGAGTATTCCAGCCAACATTCTCAAAAGCTTTCTCTAAGTCTACAAATGCTAGACACGTAGGTTTGCCTTTCCTTAATCTGGCTTCTAATATAAGTCGTAAGGTCAGTATTCCCTCACGTGTTCCAACATTTCTACGGAATCCAAACTGATCTTCCCCGAGGTCGGCTTCTACCTGTTTTTCCATTTGCCTGTAAAGAATTCGTGTAAGTATTTTGCAGCTGTGACTTATTAAACTGATAGTTCGGTAATTTTCACATCTGTCAACACCTAAATCCTTTGGGATTGGAATTATTATATTCTTCTTGGCGTCTGAGGGAATTTCGCCTGTCTCATACATCTTACTCACCAGATGGTAGAGTTCTGTCATTACTGGCTCTCCCAAGGCCGTCAGTAGTTCTAATGGGATGTTGTCTACTCCTGGGGCCTTGTTTCCACTCAGGTCTTTCAGTGTTCTGTCAAACTCTTCACACAGTATCGTATCTCCCATTTCATCTTCATCTACATCCTCTTCCATTTCCATAATATTGTCCTCAAGCATATCGCCCTTGTATAGACCCTCTATATACTCTTTCCACCTTTCTGCTTTCCCCTCTTTGCTTAGAACTGGATTTCCTTCTGAGCTCTTGATATTCATACAAGTGGCTCTCTTTTCTCCAAAGGTCTCTTTAATTTTGCTGTAGGCTGTATCTATCTTACCCCTAGTGAGATAAGCCTCCACATCCTTACATTATTCCTCTAGCCACGCCTGCTTAGCCATTTTGCACTTCCTGTCGATCTCATTTTTGAGATGTTTGCCTGCTTCATTTACTGCAATTTTATATTTTCGCCTTTCATCAATTAAATTCAATATTTCTTCTGTTACCCAAGGATTTCTACTAGCTCTCGTCTTTTTACCTACATGATCCTCTGCTGCCTTAATTACTTCATCCCTCAGAGCTACCCATTCGTCTTCTACTGTATTTCTTTCCCCCATTCCTGTCAATTGTTCCCTTATGCCCTCCTTGAAACTCTGTACAACGTCTGGTTTAGTCAGTTTATCCAGGTCCCATTTCTTTAAATTCCCACCTTTTTTGCAATTTCTTCAGTTTCAATCTACAGGTCGTAACCAATAGATTGTGGTCAGTGTCTACATCTGCCCCTGGAAATGTCTTACAATTTAAAACCTGGTTCCTAAATCTCTGTCTTACCATTATATAATCTATCTGATACCTTTTAGTATCTCCAGGATTCTTCCATGTATACAACCTTATTTTATGATTCTTGAGCCAAGTGTTGACTATGATTAAGTTATGCTCTGTGCAAAATTCTAACAGACGGCTTCTTCTTCCATTTCTTAGCCCCAATCCATATTCACCTACTATGTTTCCTTCTCTCCCTTTTCCTACTGTCGAATTCCAATCACCCATGACTATTAAATTCTCGTCTCCCTTCACTAACTGAATAATTTATTTAATCTCATCATACTTTTCTTCAATTTCTTCGTCATCTGCACAGCTAGTTGGCATATAAACTTGTACTATTGTAGTAGGCATGGGCTTCGTGTCTATCTTGCCCACTATAATACGTTCACTATGCTGTTTGTAGTAGCTTACCCGCATTCCTATTTTTTATTCATTATTAAACTGTATTATTATTTTGTTGAGGCCAACCTACATAGGTAGGAATGATCATCACAATAAAATAACAGAAATGAGAGCTCGAACAGAAAGGTTTAGGTGTTCGTTTCTCCCGCTCGCTGTTCGGGAGTGGAATAGTAGAGAGATAGTATGATTGTGGTTCGATGAATCCTCTGCCAAGCACTTAAATGTGAATTGCAGAGTAGTCATGAAGATGTAGATGTAGATGTACTCCTTCATTACCCCTATTTGATTTTGTATTTATAACCCTGTATTTACCTGACCAGAAGTCTTCTTCCTCCTGCCACCGGACTTCACTAATTCTCACTATATGTAACTTTAACCCATCCATTTCCCTTTTTAAATTTTCTAACCTTCCTGCCCGATTAAGGGATCTGACACTCCACGCTCCGATCCGTGGAATGCCAGTTTTCTTTCTCCTGATAACGACGTCCTCCTGAGTAGTCCCCGCCCGGAGATCCGAATGGGTGACTATTTTACCTCCGGAATATTTTACCCAAAAGGACGCCATCATCAATTAACCATACAGTAAAGCTGCATGTCCTCGGGAAAAATTACGGCTGTAGTTTCCCCTTGCTTTCAGCCGTTCGCAGTACCACAACACCAAGGCCGTTGTGGTTAATGTTACAAGGCCAGATCAGTCAATCATCCAGACTGTTGCCCCTACAACTACTGAAAAGGCTGCTGCCCCTCTTCAGGAACCACACGTTTGTCTGGCCTCTCAACAGATACCCCTCCGTTGTGGTTGCACCTACGGTACGGCTATCTGTATCGTTGAGGTACGCAAGCCTCCCCACCAGCGCCCAGGTCCGTGGTTCATGGGGGGAAGATTTATTTCATATTAAATCAAAAACTAAAAACTTCCAGTTATGTATAGACTTTGGCCGCATCTCGTTCTTTCGTTTACAAAGGAAATACTTTCTTTAATTCAAAGGTTTCTTTTAATTGATTCCACTACGGTAAAGATATCCTGTAGCAATATTTTAATTTGATAACACGAAATATAATCACTGAGACTACGTATGAGTGTTCGTCTCGATGTACGCTTCACGTAGATATCAATTTGGCAACAGATTCTAAAAGCGTCTCACGCAATCATATGTTAACAATGTGGTGAGTCGCGTGCTGTTAAATAATCAGAGCTCAGAGAACTATTTTACGAAAGTATAGATTCCGATCCCCCTTATTATCATAATTCTTTCTTGTGTCCATTCCGGCAAATAAGTGCTCCATTCGTGCTCTTGCCGGGCGTAAATATGAATAAAGTTAGGCGTTAAGATTTGGTTACACTCTTTTCGACACATTTAGTGATGACACCGTAAGTACACTTGGGACGGTGTCCTAATCTGGGTGGTAGCAGTACAGCAGGACATGTTATTTTAGTGCTGTTCTGGCGGAATCTGTTCATTTTCGGATCTGTTGCGGAAAATGTAGATGAAATACAGAGTATGGTGGCATTGCTGCTAATGGAAGAGGAAGAACTGAATGGACTGATAAAAGCTGTTAGCAAAAAAATAGATGAATGACAGAAGGAAATTGGTGAAGATCTAAAGAAACTAGATAAAAATTCGAACATAACTTGAAGGACATTGCCAGCCGAGGTGGTCGAGCGGTTCTAGGCGACCGCTACGGTCGCAGACTCGAATCCTGCCTCGGGCATGGATGTGTGTGATGTCCTTAGGTTAGTTAGGTTTAAGTAGTTCTAATTTTTAGAGGACTGATGACTTTAGAAGTTAAGTCCCATAGTGCTCAGAGCCATTTGAACCGTCTTTTGAAGGACTTTAAGAAGAAATTGGAAGCTTTTAACTTCACTGGGTTTTCTAGTTCGTAGTTGACAGATTAGTATTGATCGACCCTGGCTAAGACTCGCCAATAGTCGGGAGACCGATGATACTTCTATTAGGTAAAGACGACGTTACAAAACAAAACAGTGCTGAACTGAACTCCCGACGTGTGCGTGGTATATTCTTCACCACTTGTGACCAATAATACGCTACTCGTCGTAATTAACTCGTTTATATTCGATGGTTTAACGGTTTCTCTTTAAATATTAATGATAAATTCAATTCAGTTCCACCGACACATACCTCCCCATAGTTTGGTTGTAATTTCAAATCTCAAATAAGTCATAACATTGCGATTGCTTCCTAACGTAAAGGAGTTTACATGTATGAGCCGAGCGCTTCAATCAAATATTATCGCAGCACGTAAGAGATCACAGTTATGTCTCCAAACAATTTTGTAATTTGGAATCACAAATGCGTAAATTGGCATTTATGGGTGGTTTATTTGACAATAACAATCACTTCTTAACAAGGTCGTGAGGAAGAAGCTTTCCCAAGTGGTGTTGGGGTGGGAGGGTGGGGGATTTTATAAATTGTCTGCTTTAAAACTATTGCCAGCTTGCAGAGTCCATTTGCAATTACGAATGAAGTTAATTGTCTATCACTGTTCAATGCCGAACTAGAGTTGAGTTCGAGTTATCTAATTAAAAAGTTCACTTCGGTCTAGTATAAGGTAGTCCTCTGACTGAATTTAAACGATATTATAGTTGAAGTCAATGTTTCGATTCACTGCGTCATAGTAGATCGCAATTATCAGTCCTCGAAAAACAGTCTAACCGCGCGCATATATACGAGTATTCAAACAAGTCTGACCAGCTTCGGTTATGTCTCCTGACGTAGTGACAACAGATCAAATTTTCCTTAGCCATTACTCACGATTCTCAAAGAGTACTCACACGAAGTATTCTTTCAGATCGTTGGTTTTATTTTTCTAATTTTAATTATAATGATTTTGCGATTTAATATGATTTTGAGTTTGATTTTACTGAGATTCTACATTTCTTTTGTAAGTTGATTAAATTGCTCAGTATGAGGTTCTTGTTTCAATTACTGGTTATTATCCAAATAATAGTGTTAAATGGAACTTTGGTTACGTGTTCACTTTTCATGGAATTTGGAACTTGTTTTGGGGACATTTTGGGGGTATTGGTTGCTATATTTTTCTTTTTTTCATTTTTCGTCCAAGAAAGTGGCATTACAGGCTGTATTAGAAGAGGGAATTTCGGAGTTTAATAAGTTAGGGATACATAAATATTGTGATAAATTAAAAAGTGGTACAAATGGCCCTGAGCACTATGGGACTTAACATCTGAGGTTACCAGTCCCCTAGACTTAGAACTACTTGAACCTAACTAACCTAAGGACATCACACACATCCATACCCGAGGCAGGATTCGAACCTGCGATCGTAGCAGCAGCAGTGTTCCGGACTGAAGAGCCTAGAACCGCTCGACCACAGCGATGGCTAAGTCAAAGATGATGTTAATGAAACATTCAAAGAAACAAAATCCAAATTAAATGAAAAACAAAAGGAATTTGAGGTTGTCATGAAGTAAAAAGTAGGATGCCACGGTAAAGACACTGAAGCCCAAGCTAGTGTCTACAACAACGCGGAGATTGAAGTGAAAGGCAATTGCGATCAGCTTTTTCAGGAACTTGCTAAAAATACTAAGGCGGAAGGGGAAGAAATTAAAGAGACTACTTCTGGTATTGAGAACCGAGTTGGGAATCTCGAGACAACAGTACAAGATAAAAGTTTCACATCTCTGGTGCTAGTGCAATAAACGATGGTAGTACTTTTGATAGTGTAGTATTTGAACCGAAAGTAAAGTGCATCCTTTGTCTTATATAAATACATAGTTTGAACAGTGAGTTTACTGCACATAGGACAGAGGAAGGTAAACTAAAGAGCGCAAGCGCTTGCTCAAAGGGAGAATGTTTGGATCGAAGAGTAGATGCACCCATTGCGTTTGAGCTTACTAACAGATTTGTGTCAGCATTACAGGCGAATGTTGAATATTAGATGAACTGATAAGATAAGGAATGAGACGTTTCAGCACAGAATCGGATAGCAAAGGAATATGTGGAAAGGAGAAGAAACAGGATGATAGGACATCTCGTAAGATATCAGGAAATGACTTCCACGCTACTAGAGGCAGCTGCAGAGGGCTAAAACTGTAGAGTGAGACAGAGATTGGAATACATACAGTAAATAATTGAGGACGTTGGTTGCAAGTGCTACTCTGAGATAAAGAGGTTGGCACAGGAGGAGAATTCGTGTCGAGCTGCATCAAACCAGTTGTAAGACTGATGAGTAATAAAAGGCAATTTTTCTGTGGGGAAAATCTGAAAGACGTGTCTACAAGGATTCAACGATTCCATCCAATGCTATGCAACGACGTATTAATACAGTCTACTCGGCTGTCTCCGCTGAAACGCTAGCACGTCTGCTGAAGCGCTAGCACGTTTGCGACAGTCGTTCAATACCAGACTGGGGGTTATTTTGAACGCAGTTTGTGATAGTCAGTTGTCTCGTAACTGGTTAGAACCTACATAACTAGTGCATACACCTGTGTTGATCGAAAAGTTCCTACCCCGTGATAGTTACCATGACGTCTACCTCCAAGGTGATCCTTCGTGGGTATTCAAGTCAAATTTGGCGGCTCCAGTGTAGTTATTTTTGCCGCTAGGATTCGTTGTATACGGTAGTGCAAGGAATATGGCGACTATCGAGAGAATCAAGAACCGTTTTCTGATTGAATATCTTCATTTGAAGGGAATGACGGCCAAGAAAATTGCGGAGTGCATGCGGAATACACCTAACGACAGTGCTCAGTCCTATGAAACAGTGAAAAACTGAGTGTCCGGCATCAAACGTGGAAGAACAAGTGTGGAAGATGCCCCAAGGAGCGGATGGCCTGTAACCGTTGCCACTGATGAAACAGTGACTGCAGTTCACGATACGAATTTGCAGGATAGTCGAATAACGTTGCAGCGCATTGAAACCACATTTTTAATCTCCCATATAGGAAACATTTTTCACCCCCTACCCCAAAAAAATCCGGTGCAACAATCAGCCGGTAAGATGATGGCATCGGTCTTCTGGGATGTAGAAAGAGTAACTATGGTGGATTACTTTTAAAAGGTGGTAACTATCAATGCATCATGCTATTGCAGCCTCCTACGCCATTTTAGAGAAGAGATAAAGAAAAAAAGGCTGAAAATTGGCGTACGGAGTTCTTTTGCATGAGAACAACGTGGCACTGGAAACACTGCGTGAATGTGTGTTAGAACTGTTACGTCATCAGCCATATTCTCCAGATTTGACTCCATCAGACTTTCTTCTTTTCTCAAACCTAATAACAGACCTAAAAAGACGACGATTTGAGAATGATGACGCTGTGATTACTGCTGTGAACGCTTGGTTGGACTCGAAATCGAAGACCTTATATTTGAATGGTTTGCAGAAGTTATCTGAGCGTGCCCACAAGTGTATTAGTGCACATGGATATTATATTCAAAAGTAAATTGGTATTATGTAGTCTCTGTTATTCTTTATTTCTTAGGGTAGAAACGTTTCGACGCCCCTCGTAGTGTGTGGTTCCATAGATTCAGTGCAAGTATCGGTGTGGAAAATTTTCAAAATACGATATCTCATAAACGAGTCGAGGTAGCACACTGAAATAAACACCACTGACATTATAATTTACGCTACTTTAATGTCAGTAGGAATTGTGTCACTTATAAAAGATAGTTTTTGCACAAAAATTCACTTTCTATTATTACAATTTTTTATTGTCTAACAGGATAAATCCCTGACAACCAAAGTATTCTGCGAAAACCACACATCAGGGGAACTTTTTCATTTCAGCTGTATTTTCGATGCAATTTTAGGTTATTCATTCTGTATGCTTCAACTTATCATCTTGCCGGAAATCCTGTAGAAATTTATGTGAGGGAACGTGGCAGACACACCAAAGCTCATGGGGTGATACTGTAGAGGATATTGAGGATGTAATGAAGAATGTAGTTGACGATGTAGCAAGATTTACTACTTTCGATATTAAGGAAGATGACAGAACTTTGAATTCGGTGGAGGAAAAAATATAATCCCCTTCTAGGAATGAATGTAGATGGGAAGAGAAAAGGAAGAGAGCAAGAGAACTGGTACAGAAAAACTTGTTACAGATGAAGAAACGTCATTATGACAAAATAAAGGAGGTTGATATTAAAGTCGGGAACCTGATATTATTAAAGACATGTTATGAATTGAAATAAATGAACAATGAGATGTTCACGATTTTCTTATGTGTACAGAGGATAATTTGAAGTAGCCAGTATACCTCCCCAAACGCATTCTGTTTGATTTATCCCAAATCGAAGAAGTTTGTCCTTAAGAATATAGTATATTAGAAGCCATACAAAGCAAGAACGGCCTCAGCAGAAATTGTGAAAGTAGTGAGTGCAGTAAATTTTCAGTGTGAAGCTTGTGATCCAAGGGAAGAAATGCATGGAAGTTTAGGGGGTATATAATATTGTTTTTGATGTATGAAAGTAAAAGTTTTATTCTTTAAGTTCCCAACGCCATTTCTGGCAGAGGGTGTTTTATAGCATGATGAGTCTTAGTTTACTAGTAGTTAAATGTTTGTCAGTGTGTATATAATAAGCAAATGGAGAAATAACACTATGGAAAATGAAAAAAGAAAAAAAATTACTACAATAATAACCTGAGAATCTAAATACGAAAAGGTTTCTTGATATTGCCTTTAAGTAGGTACATTTGACCTGTAACTGGGTACAGAAGAAACGAGTTGAGGTAGAATGTGTAACATTCCTTTTAAAGACAAGCAATGTGAGTTTGATGAATGTGTTAATTAATAAATTTAGTACTTGTGATCCAGAAGTTCAAGTTCTGTCTACTAATTTGGGGGAGATATTTAAAGACGAGTTCTTGTATGTAGGATTTTGTAGTGCAGTGGATTGAAATATTGATTTTTTACTACATCTACATCTACATGACTACTCTGCAATTCACATTTAAGTGCTTGGCAGAGGGTTCATCGAACCACAATCATACTATCTCTCTACTATTCCACTCCCGAACAGCGAGCGGGAAAAACGAACACCTAAACCTTTCTGTTCGAGCTCTGATTTCTCTTATTTTATTTTGATGATCATTCCTACCTATGTAGGTTGGGCTCAACAAAATATTTTCGCATTCGGAAGAGAAAGTTGGTGACTGAAATTTCGTAAAAAGGTCTCGCCGCGACGAAAAACGTCTATGCTGTAATGACTTCCATCCCAACTCGTGTATCATATCTGCCACACTCTCTCCCCTATAACGCGATAATACAAAACGAGCTGCCCTTCTTTGCACCCTCTCGATGTCCTCCGTCAATCCCACCTGGTAAGGATCCCACACCGCGCAGCAATATTCTAACAGAGGACGAACGAGTGTAGTGTAAGCTGTCTCTTTAGTGGACTTGTTGCATCTTCTAAGTGTCCTGCCAATGAAACGCAACCTTTGGCTCGCCTTCCCGACAATATTATCTATGTGGTCCTTCCAACTGAAGTTGTTTGTAATTTTAACACCCAGGTACTTAGTTGAATTGACAGCCTTGAGAATTGTACTATTTATCGAGTAATCGAATTCCAACGGATTTCTTTTGGAACTCATGTGGATCATCTCACACTTTTCGTTATTTAGCATCAACTGCCACCTGACACACCATACAGCAATCTTTTCTAAATCGCTTTGCAGCTGATACTGGTCTTCGGATGACCTTACTAGACGGTAAATTACAGCATCAATGGGAATTACAGCATTAATGGGAAGATAAACTCACACATGTGTGGGATATTTGGTAATATGGTGAGACATTTTACAAGTAATTTTGGTATGGAGATCTGAATTGTTATAGCACACTACAGAGCAGTGATCTCCAAGAGAAATGAGATAAAAAACATGAAGATACATGCCATGACAAGTAAAGGAACTTACTGTTTGACCATATTCAAGGGCATATAGAGATTGACAATGATTGGGACTCAATGGCTATAGAGCCATCGACAAATTATAAAAATACTTGAAAGTGCATAATGCAAAGATATATTTACTATAGGTAGGAACTGACGAAATACGTCTTCAGTTTTATGGTATAGATTTATTGTAATTATTTGTTTTCCTAGATTTCTTGAGGCATTCATACATTATTTGTTGCTAATTTTGAAACATATTGTTGAGTACTTGAGCACCATCACTCCATAGCATGCTATTTTTCATTATTTAAGGTAAATTTCATACTAATACATTATATACTTGGTGACTCTTGTATGTTGTCATTAAAATAATGTTCAGTGTTTAAAATTGGTGCACATAAAAAATAAAAAGGAATTTTGAAGTCATTTGCCTTAGATGTTGGGAAAGCATTTTATCTTCAGAGGTTCTTGGGAACATTTCGTGAGAAAAGGGGGACGTCTTTGAAGGAATTGTTAACTGCGAATGGTAATTTTTTCTGTCTTTTCTTGCACTTTATTTTGCCCTGTACGTAAATTTGTGACGGTCTAGAATAGTTTTTTTTGTTTTGTTCTGTAAAGTATGTTCTATAGTATGATTTACTTTATTTGTATTGCTACATAAATATCTTTTTAACTACGTTTGCAAAAGTGTCCATGCGTGTTTCATTTTATTCGTAATGCCTCTATGTAATGTGAGGGCTTCTGCCATCTAGAAGTATGCTTTTACCTTGAACCAGACGGAACGTTTACTTCTTTTAGTTGTTCTTCCTGTAAAGCTGCGATTACCATGAAGAACATCAGGGTATGTACTTTCGACACAGTCAGGTTTATTGACTACAACTCAGACTCAATTTACAACTCAGATCACAAATTAGACGTTTCGTAAGAGCATCTCGTCTGACTCATTTCGGTCGTCAGGTTTTTCTCTTTTCTTCTTTTTACTGTATTAGATGCATGTTGACGAAAACAATGTAACTTCGGGAGGAAGGAGCTTGTTGGTAGGATGTGCTTTGCTGGAGACTCTGAGCGACTGCTTGCAGTGATTGAAACTCATCAAAAGAGAGGCCTTCCCCGCCACACGACGCCCCAGGAGAACCTCAAAACAAAACCCAAACCCAAACAAATCAGAATCGTCTCAATACCTTAACTAATGATAATAAAGCTGCTTAAACTTTGTTGATCGCCAATTATGAGCGATTACTCAATTGCACTAAGAGCTAAGGGTACAGGTGTTTCACAATACCACTGAAATATTAACTATTATATCTGTGCCCTTACAGTAATGCTCTGTGTAGAATTAAATGTAATACGCAGTATGGGGGAGCGACATCGATAGTCGCAGTCGAACAATGAAAAACAGTCAGGAAGTGTGCGGTGTCGTGGCGTAAACGTGGTTTATGTATCGTGCTAGAAAGAATCGAACATAAAGTCATAGCCGCGTCCTTTTTTTCCGGCCACGGCTTACGGTAAACATCAAAGTGGACGTTACGAAACTGTGCTACACTGTGAGCGTACTATGAGCTTCGTGGAATGCCATGAACAGTAGTGAAAATGTATACGTGAATGGACATCGATTGTTTTAGTGAGAACTGCTTGCAGTTAACTGGTACTGACCTCGTTTTCTACTCAATAAATTGCTGTATGCGTTAAAACATTAACCATTGGCGTGCAAACTCAGAAAATGATTGTGAAGTGTAGCACTAAACTGTGAATTCGCGATTATGATTACTAAAAACGTACGGACTACAATATCTCGATCAGTGTGTAGAATTGAATATCGTAATGTTATGAAACTGTGTACGAAACATTTCAAACAGAAACGTGTGTGTACGGAACATTGTAATAGTATGCAAACGAACGTGAATTTATACATAAACACTACGGTCTACCGGGTTGTGACATAAGAAATGCAATGAAGAATGGAATAACCGCTTGGACAAACACATTCCAAACAAGAGGACATATGTTCTGCCGTTTCACAACCGATGTATCTGCTTTAATTATGCGCCAGCCCCGACGAGCCGCCGTGGACGTCACAACGCGTTGTCTTCAAATTATAAGCTAAAACGCTAGACGCTCTCCTCTAGAAAGACATTTTACACATTTACAAATGTAATTTCTTTTTGCATTGTAACGAACCTTTCTCAATATTTGCTTTCGCTGAATAATGTAGTTTTTGTAATGTGTATTTGCTATCAGTGTCGACACTGTTAATTTCACCATGAAGAGTAGTCGTTACAATTTACTTTGTATATGATTCTAGCTGTTATTGCGTGTGTTTTATGTATTCCATGGAGGGATGTGTTTTCATGAATGTGTGCGGCGTTCTGTCAGGTGAAACTTGGTATTTGTTGTGGTACGTGCAAGCAGCGTAAATAGTAGGCGTCCGTCACCAGAATGCGAGCACCGAGCAAACATAGCAAATCTATTCATTCGACTGTGCTGCAAGGCACGTCACGGGCGGAAACTTTGGTTTTGCTAGCTGTCAACTGCATAAACTGTGTTTGCGTACAATAAGAAGTAATATTATGACATACTCATGACCAATTGCGAGTTTGGTTCAAATGGCTCTGAGCATTATAGGACTTAAATTCTGAGGTCATCAGTCTCCTAGAACTTAGAACTACTTAAACCTAACTAACCTAAGGACATCACACACATCCATGCCCGAGGCAGGATTCGAACCTGCGACCGTAGCGGTCGGGCGGTTCCAGACTGAAGCGCCTAGAACCGCTCGGCCACCCCGGCCGGCAAGTGCGAGTTTATTTGGCTCCTTAGGTTATGATTAAAAAAAATTATAGCCTTCTTAGTACTTTCAATGTTGCAGCCCAGTCAACAATCGTGATAATCTAATATATAACAAACTATCAGCCTCGACTGCAGTAATGAAACCAACCTTTACCCAGGTTTCAGCCCAAGTAATAGAGCCTTCTGCAGAAGATAAACCTGATTCTATAATATGTCTACGATGGCATGGTATAAAAAGGGAGCTC
Source organism: Schistocerca gregaria (assembly GCF_023897955.1). Taxonomy (NCBI): domain Eukaryota; kingdom Metazoa; phylum Arthropoda; class Insecta; order Orthoptera; family Acrididae; genus Schistocerca; species Schistocerca gregaria. The sequence continues at coordinate 306,996,251 of NC_064923.1, forward strand.
GCGTGAAACTAAGTAGACCTAGATGACGCGCTGCATATTAACATGGTGGGGAACATTGCGCATGTCTAACTGGCATCATGACTGTCAAAGATAAAAGACCAACGCAGTTACATCTTATAACAAACAACTTATAGAATGGTTGAAACACTGAAACATAATGCCTCGGCTCCAGGTTTTGACTAAAGTGTAACAAACTATGCTTGGATTTATATGAGTGCGAACATACTACTCCGACTTGCACTATTAGAATATATCGGCCCTTCCATAACGAATGCTGCCTAACGCAATCATAGTTACTAATGAAATATGACATAAAACAGCGAAACTGTTGTATGTAAACTCGAAAATGCAATAATTTCAGATAACATTTACACAGATGATCGAGGAGTTGTTTTTATCAGTTGATGTAGATATTCTTATTGCTGACACGCACTGAATGATAAAAATATAAATAAAGATAAAAATTAATCTTGATAATATTCTTCATTCAGTGCGTCTTTTAACTTCGACAGTCATGGTTTCAGTTAGACATGCGCAGTGTTCCCCACCATGTTGATACGCAGCGCGTCATCTACGCCTACTTAGTTTCACGTGCGCTCCCTTTCTAGAGCACGCCTTCGTAGACATATTATAGAATCAAGTTTATCTTCTGAAGAAGGCTCAATTACTTGGGCTGAAACCTAGGTAAAGTTTGGTTTCATTACCGTAGCCGAGGCTGATAGTTTCTTATTTATAGAATTATAGCCATTTCCTTGGTTATGTACTATTTTATCTACGGGAGTTTTCATATTTTGCGTTCTTTCGCTAAGTTTGGAAGTGAAAGATGTTTTTTTTAGTTCAAATAATCGAAATTCAAGGTCAAAATTACGCAAAGAACACTCCTGGAAATGGAAAAAAGAACACATTGACACCGGTGTGTCAGACCCACCATACTTGCTCCGGACACTGTGAGAGGGCTGTACAAGCAATGATCACACGCACGGCACAGCGGACACACCAGGAACCGCGGTGTTGGCCGTCGAATGGCGCTAGCTGCGCAGCATTTGTGCACCGCCGCCGTCAGTGTCAGCCAGTTTGCCGTGGCATACGGAGCTCCATCGCAGTCTTTAACACTGGTAGCATGCCGCGACAGCGTGGACGTGAACCGTATGTGCAGTTGACGGACATTGAGCGAGGGCGTATAGTGGGCATGCGGGAGGCCGGGTGGACGTACCACCGAATTGCTCAACACGTGGGGCGTGAGGTCTCCACAGTACATCGATGTTGTCGCCAGTGGTCGGCGGAAGGTGCACGTGCCCGTCGACCTGGGACCGGACGGCAGCGACGCACGGATGCACGCCAAGACCGTAGGATCCTACGCAGTGCCGTAGGGGACCGCACCGCCACTTCCCAGCAAATTAGGGACACTGTTGCTCCTGGGGTATCGGCGAGGACCATTCTCAACCGTCTCCATGAATCTGGGCTACGGTCCCGCACACCGTTAGGCCGTCTTCCGCTCACGCCCCAACATCGTGCAGCTCGTCTCCAGTGGTGTCGCGACAGGCATGAATGGAGGGACGAATGGAGACGTGTCGTCTTCTGCGATGAGAGTCGCTTCTGCCTTGGTGCCAATGACGGCCGTATGCGTGTTTGGCGCCGTGCAGGTGAGCGACACAATCAGGACTGCATACGACCGAGGCACACAGGGCCAACACCCGGCATCATGGTGTGGGGAGCGATCTCCTACACTGGCCGTACGCCTCTGGTGATCGTCGAGGGGACACTGAATAGTGCACGGTACATCCAAACCGCCATCGAACACATCGTTCTACCATTCCTAGACCGGCAAGGAACTTGCTGTTCCAACAGGACAATGCACGTCCGCATGTATCCCGTGCCACCCAACGTGCTCTAGAAGGTGTAAGTCAACTACCCTGGCTAGGAAGATCTCCGGATCTGTCCCCCATTGAGCATGTTTGGGACTGGATGATGCGTCGTCTCACGCGGTCTGCACGTCCAGCAGGAACGCTGGTCCAACTGAGGCGCCAGTTGGAAATGGCATGGCAAGCCGTTCCACAGGACTACATCCAGCATCTCTACGATCGTCTCCATGGGAGAATAGCAGCCTGCATTGCTGCGAAAGGTGGATATACACTGTAATAGTGCCGACATTGTGCATGCTCTGTTGCCTGTGTCTATGTGCCTGTGGTTCTGTCAGTGTGATCATGTGATGTATCTGACTCCAGGAATGTGTCAATAAAGTTTCCCCTTCCTGGGACAATGAATTCACGGTGTTCTTATTTCAATTTCCAGGAGTGTATATCTGTGAGAACTGTTTTCTTCTCATATGGCTAAGTTCCTGACAGAAGTAGATAACACAGTCATTTTCTTCACAACCTTTAGGTACACGATTTGTAGGAAGGCCCAGAAAAAAAACAGGTGGATACTTAGAAAACGGAAAAGATCTATGGTCCAGTCTGTTACGAAAGAATAAGAAAAAGATTCTTGTTTTCTTTACTTTCTGAGACTACTCACCGAACTTTCTAGACGCATCATGTATTTCGTCAAATCTCTCAACACAATATAAATAATAAGTTACGTATTAGTGGTCAGATGTGATGGAGGGAGTAGGGAATTTCTGCTTTTACTTCTCACATCGTACAACATGATCCCCGTTTGTCACTCATTCGGGAAATGCGATGCACTGTGCTGGTAACGTTCGAGTCTCAAGTTCTTTGCGCGGCCGGTTGGGTGGTTTACCAGTCAGCATGGTGCAAGCCTCTTTGTACGCTGATGTTTCTTTGTCATTGTCTTTTTGCAAAAGGTACTCACCATAAGATTAAAGATACGGATACATAATGAGTGCCTGTATACTTTTTGCAGTTAAATATTGCCATTACCTCTTTTGCCTTCATGCAAATCCACATGTATACTGTCTTGAGAGAGACAGCATTTGGAACTTGTGCCAACAAAACATGGCAAGCAGCAAATGGCTGCTCTATGTAGTAGTCAAATAATACATTCACAAACGTCGGTCAGAATACTTTCAAATATTTAATCGTTTTATTACGATTTTATTTTTCATCTCTTGCGTCCATGGCCGGCTTAAGTGGCCGAGCGGTTCTAGGCGCTACAGTCTGGAACAGCGCGACCGCTACGGTCGCAGGTTCGAATCCTGCCTCGGGCATGGACGTGTGTGACGTCCTTAGGTTAGCTAGGTTTACGTAGTTCTAAGTTCTAGGGAACTGATGACCTCAGATGTTAAGTCCCATAGTTCTCAGAGCCATTTGAACTATTTTTTACGTCCATGACACGGCCTTCCTTCCTCTGGCACTGCTTAAAACCGTAGTGCGTTTTTGCCAATCAAATGCTGTTGGTTTTTCAAGGTGTGGTCCTGAAGAAACCAATGTCTAAATTCACTCATTACCTCTACCAGCCGGCCGGAGTGGCCGAGCGGTTCTAGGCGCTTCAGTCTGGAACCGCGCGACCACTACGGTCGCAAGTTAGAATGCTGCCTCGGGCATGGATGTGTGTTATATCCGTAGGTTAGTTAGGTTTAAGTAGTTCTACGTTCTATGGGACTGATGACCTCAGAAGTTAAGTCCCATAGTGCTCAGAGCCATTTGAACCTCTATCATTTTATGCCCCAACTGTCGAATTCGTGCACCCACATACATGCCACTAATCGCTCCCCAACACTCTAATATCAGTCCTTGCGTCACCCATGCTTCATTATAGCAGTAACGCAACACTGAAGCAGAACAATACTGTCACGTCGTAACTATACTGGGATGAGACAAATAATGGGATATATCCTAATATCGTCTCGGACCGCCTTTTTCCCGGCATAATGCAGCAGTTCCACATGGCATGGACTCAACGAGTCGTTGGAAGTCCGGTGCCGAGCCTTGCTCCCTCTATAGCCGTCCATAACAGTGGAAGTGTTGCCAGTGCAGGATTTTTTGCATGAACTGAGCTCTCCAATACGTCTCATTAATGTATGATGGGATTCTTCACATCGGGCAATCTGGGTGGCCAAATCATTCGCTCGCATCGTCAAAAATGTTCTTCTAACCAATCGCGAACGATTGTGGCCAGTTGACAGGGCGCATAGTCTTCCATAGAACTTCTATCGTTACTTGTGTATGGGCGGCAAAAGGTCTCCAAGTAATCTTCATAGCCATTTCCAGTCAATGATCGATTCAGTTGGACAAGAACACCCAGCTCATACTATGTAAACACAGCCCACTCCATTGTGGAGCCACCACCAACTTGCACAGTGCCTCGTTAACAACTTGGGCCCATGGCTTCGTGCTGTCTGTGCCAGACTCGAACTCTTCCATCACCTCTTCGCAGCTGAAATAGGGATTCATCTGGCCACGCTATGGCTTTCGAGTTGACGAGGGACTAACTGATAATGACTCTAACGTTCTCTGGCAGCACGCATCCAATGCTAAAGTTAAAACAACATTTCGCTGTATTACGCTTACTCTAACAAATAATTTATATGTATTTCTGTTAATCGATTTTCAAAAGGACACTTAATTTTGCGGGGAAAAGTATAATTACGAATTTTGCTATTATAAATGATTACTCAAAGTGTGTGAAATACTGTCTGTAGCGGAGGATGTGAAAACCGCCACAGAAGAAACAATATATAATGAGAAATGACAAAGACTGTAGAGGAATTAGTTAAGATATAAATAGGCAATATATTGTAATAGAATCGCTTGTCTTCTGCACGGACTGAATGGGAGAGGAACCCGTAACGTTGCATTATGCTCTTACGTACTCTTCATTTGTCATAAGTCGATGATCGACGCCATTTGTAGCTGAGATTGTGAAAGGTGAGTAAAGATTTTAATTGTTTCTGTTAAAATATATTTATCTAGCAAAATCTGTTTGTCACAATTACTGCAAAGTTCGCATCGGACATTACCCATTTTATTTAAGAAACTTCAGCATGTTATTGGATATCGCTGGCGGTGTGGAGCTGCGCCCCGAGCTAGCAGTCTGCAGCAGCGGCAGATTTAAATATACTATCGCAATAACGATCACATCCTAAATAGGCTACTGGTAGAGGTGAACGAAAATAATAACGTGTTTCTTTTGACAGCATTCCAGACGCAAAACAAAAAGAGATAGTACATTTAATCTTGTGCATTCACAGGTGGATGCAGGCTGCAGCTTTTGTAAATTGTAAATTTTCATTCAAAAAAAGTGATAAATTCTGAACATATCGTAAAGTGTATTTAAAGGTGAATAATTTTCATGATAGTTTAGCAATATCAAAAAGAAAACATTTTCATATAGTGAAGATAGTCTTATGCTTCAAAGCTAGTCCAGGTATATCCAGTCAAACAAAAATCCACTGCAACGTGAAAATGCTTGCAAAGTTCCATGGGCAATAATATTTCCATTCTTGCACAAAAATCTTTAGTACTTGAATAAAAGTAAAAATTGAATAATTATTTTGGAATATTCAAAGAAATTCATTTTTGTTAATCTGAAACAGAATATCTCATACATGAAGTAAAAATCACAGATGAAAAATTTATTGCAACCTTTCATTTCTCATGTCCATCCATGACACCGCTCTGTCGCAACGAATACCGTCGTTGTAAGTCCCACACTGATTTCTGCTGTTATCTCATGCAGTGTTACTCGTCTGTCAACACTGACAACTCTACGCAAACTCTGCTGCTCTCAGTCGTTAAGTGAAGGTCGTGCTGAGCTAATGCCTGAAATGTGGAATCCACTCTTGACACTGTGGGTCGCAGAAAACCTAATTCCCAAACCATTTCCGAAATGGAATGTCCCATGCGTCTAACTCACACTGCCATTCCGCATTCGAAGCCCCGTCGTGTGGCCATAATACGTTAGACACCTTTCCACGTCAATCACCTGAGTACACATGATAGCTACAACTACATCTACATTTATACTCCGTAAGTCACTCAACGGTGTGTGGCGGAGGGCACTTTACGTGCCACTGTACCTCCCTCTCCTGTTCCAGTCGCGTATGGTTCGCGGGAAGAACGACTGCCGGAAAGCCTCCGTGCTAGCTCGAATCTCTCTAATTTTACATTCGTTATTTCCTCGGGAGGTATAAGTAGGGAGAAGCAATATACTCGATACCTCATCCGGAAACGCACCCTCTCGAAACCTGGACAGCAAGCTATAACGTGATGCAGAGCGCCTCTCTGGCAGAGTGTGCCACTTGAGTTTGCCACTTGAGTTTGCTAAACATCTTCGTAACGCTATCACGCTTACCAAATAACCCTGTGACGAAACACGCCGCTCTTCTTTGGATCTTCTCTATCTCCTCTGTCAGCCCGACCTGGTACGGGTCCCACAATGATGAGCAATACTCAAGTATAGGTCGAACGAGTGTTTTGTAAGCCACCTCCTTTGTTGATGGACTACATTTTCTAAGGACTCTCCCAATGAATCTTAACCTGGTACCCGCCTTACCAACAATTAATTTTATATGATCATTCCACTTCAAATCGTTCCGCACGCATACTCCCAGATATTTTACAGAAGCAACTGCTACCAGTGTTTCTTCCGCTATCATATAATCATACAATAACGGATCCTTTTTTCTATGTATTCGCAATACATTACATTTGTCTTTGTTAAGGGTCAGTTGCCACTCCCTGCACCAAGAGCCTATCCGCTGCAGATCTTCCTGCATTTCACTGCAATTTTCTAATGCTGCAACTTCTACGTATACTACAGAATCATCCACGAAAAGGCGCATGGAACATCCGACACTATCTACTAGGTCATTTATATATATTGTGAAAAGCAATGGTCCCATAACCCTCCCCTGTGGCACGCCAGAGGTTACTTTAACGTCTGTTGACGTCTCTCCGTTGAGAACAACATGCTGTGTTCTAATTGCTAAAAACTCTTCAATCCAGCCACACAGCTGGTCTGATATTCCGTAGGCTCTTACTTTGTTTATCAGGCGACAGTCAATGCACTCAAAACATTGCTCTGAGCACTATGGGACTTAACATCTGAGGTCATCAGTCCCATACAATGTAGAACTACTTAAACCTAACTAACCTAAGGACATCACACACATCCACGCCCGAGGCAGGATTCGAACCTGCGAGCGTAGCGGTCGCGGAGTTCCAGACTGAAGCGCCTAGAACCGGTCGGACACTCCGGCCGGCGTCAATGAACTGCCCTTTTATGTTTTGTGTACGCGACACTACCACCATCTATATATGAACATACGAATATCCTATCACTTTTGTCGCCACATTGTATAATCAAGTCCAAATCCGAAAACAACGTCGTCAGTGGAGTACAATACTTGGCATTGACAGCACGTTTATTACTGTCGCAAACGTACAGACAGAACAGACCTCACCTCGTCAACAGAGAGTGTACGTATTATTTATACTAAAATCGAATATCTCAGTATACAGAAACGTAAGAATCTCCCAGAGCTCTTGTATTCGAAACTGCAAATCATTGTTGGTGTTCAGGTTTGAAATGGTGACCCGCTGCACGTCAGTCAGTCACGCTAAGAGCTGTACCACAGTCATGCTTCACAGCTGTCGGCACTGCTGCTTCTTCTGGAGATAAGGCGACCCGCTGTTTCAAAAGTTCTCATTACAGCCGACTACAACCACTTTCATCTTGAACTGTCAATGGCTCTCTGAATGGCAGAGTTTTCGAATCCTCGTGTTCTGGTTGGTTTGTGACATCCTCTTCGCTATAGTGAGCATCGGCTGTGGACCCTATCATCAAAGCTTAGCGAACGTCGAGGAGGTCTTCAGTTTCCTTGTTATAGAAGCTCCCATCTGCGCCTCAGAACTCTAGTAGCGCTCCGTAGGGAAGACATGGACGACGCCTCTGCGCTTTTGTCTTCTTTATGAAGTGTCGTAATATTCAACAAGTCATGAACGATGTCATATGGTCCACAGCAGCGCTTTAGGAACTCTTACAATTGCCCACCGCTGGCACATACGTAAGAATCCATATGAAGCCTCCCTGGCTGTATCTCACTTGTGGGTGCTTGTCGATACAGAGCACTCGGTCCCCTCCCGGGCTTCCATGGTCTTCACGACGAGGTGTTTCACGTAATCTTTCCGAGTAACGTCCTCTTGAAACAGCAGCAGAGTATCCATTGTCGTTTTGGCTTCGCAGCCATGGAATTGAAAGAAAGATTTGAAGTCTGTAGTGTCTTACTTCGTTGTATTATTTGTGAATGTCAGCAGGGCCAGAAAATATCCCGATTTCTCTGTCGGACGCCAAGGTACATCGATAGAGTATATGCCAACTACTTATTCACGCGTTCTATGGGACCATTCGCCTGTAGGTCGTAGCAGTTTTCACCTTGTGGATGATGCTGCAACGTGGTATTGCTTCTGACACAAGCTCGACTGGAAAACTTTACAAACGGTATCAAAAACAACAGCTGTTTAATTCCCAAGATATAGACACTCATGGACTGAGAGTGGGAGTTTTGGGCACTCGATACGTGCAAGGAATGCCGAAAGAAGTCGCAAAACTGTATATTTGATACAACCAATATTTATGGAGACATCTATGCTTCCCTGGAGCTCACTGACGACAAGTTCAGAGAGTATAAAACTAATTCATACTTAAAACTGCCACATAAAAGTATTATAATGCACCCTCGCCTGAACGAAGCACGTGGGTCCCAAATTCCTGAATGATACAGTCGTTAATGTTTGGAAAGAAGTTTGTTACTTAATAACACAGAACTTCCTGCGACCTTTGTGGACAACGCTAATTGGTGATATACGACGTGCGAATGAGGAGAGAATGACACTGTACCTCGCACGTTAGCTCTGCTCGGTGCCGTGCTACCGGAACCACATCCGCCGCAGGTTGTCAACAAAAACGAGGACGTCTCGCGCTTCACTGCCCGAACCGACGCCGGTGTACGGGTGGCTGCGCCGGTCACAATTTCGAAGGGTGTTTTTATAAAAAGATAACTTTGATGTCAATTTATGAGTGAACCGTTGGTCAAACAAAAATGTTAAAAGGAATTTTCGTCAGGAGCTTGTCTATATTCTCTGCAGGTGGCACTGTCGAATGCATCGAAAAATACCCCCTACATAAAGTATTAAAAAAAAAGTGATGAATAGTTTGAGAAATGATCGTACTCTTCGAAACAGGAAACAATAAAGCCTGAAAACATACTTCCTGAGATAAGATCACTTGTTCATAGGAGGGATTGAAAGACATTTCGTTGCGCATGTGAGCACAATTATTGCGCTGGCGCCAAGTCAACAGGGTGTTTTGATTTCGCATTCACAGTATCCTAGGTACATGTATAAAGTGATTCCGTTGATGATGTTACAGAATTTCAGGGGTGGTGGAGAAGGGTAAGTCTATCAATGTGACGTACGTGATACTGGTCCGGAAATGACCGAGGCGAAAGTCATAATCGAAGGTCCTTCTGATATCTCTTACGGTGCAATACTTGTGAAGGCACTGTTTTTTCCTAAGCATGTAGGGTGCGCAACTTTCTGACTGGAACAAAACAAGACAACAAACCCAGTAAATATCATCTCTAAAATGAACACCTTGAGATATATGGGCGCTTCTTCAGTAAAAGAGATGACCTTCTCAGTAGGGAAGATGAACAAATGCTCATAGCTATTAAAATTCGCCTTTCAGAAGCCGTAGTTACTGGATTTTTTGTTTTAGTCTATACTAACTCCTCCGAAAACACGGAATCCAAAAATCTGCAAAAGAAGAGCATTGTTTCACAGTATCGAAGATGCAGAAGTGCTCACACACTACTGTTGGGTAAAAGTGGAACACCAAGAGCGACAGAAATTTATTCCTCGATTAGGTACATGCCACAATAGAAATGATTAACATTACACACTTGTACACAAACTACGAGAGTTGGAACTTCAAAAATGGCAATTATTTATTCACAACCGATACAAAAGAGTTACATGTTTTCAACTGTTACTGTCCTTCAAAGTAGTCACCTGCGTTTTGTAGAACCCGTTGCCAGCGATCTGGAAGGTGTAGTATACCGTTAGCAGAGCCTGTTCTGTTGATGGTGCAAATGGAGCGGTCTATTGCCTGTCGAATCTCTGGAACAGTTCTGAAACGAATACCACGAAGTGGTTTCTTCATCTTCGGAATCAAATCAAAGTCACAAGGACTTCACTCCGGGGAGTATGGTGGATTGAGACATCTACCCTTCCCCATCATCCCTGAAAATTTGTAACACCATCACGAAAAAATCCTGTATAGGTGCCTTCAGTTGTGTAGTTTGAGCTGTGTACTACTGGAATTTTCGTCTACTAAAAACATAGCATACGTTCCCCCATCTGAGGCGTACGGACTGAGTGTGGCCCTCTACTGTTCAACTTGTTTGGAGCCAGAGGACTTCTGGGTGTAAGAGGTGTGAATTTTTCAATGTAGAGGGCACATGCTTGTAAACTACTTCATTTGGTAAACCACGGGTGAAATCATTTCGGTGATATCGCTTGAGTAGTAGAGAGAAAGAGGAAGTATTATATGTTCAAATATCATAACAATACATAGAGAAGTAAACTCATTTTCGTAAATAGTAACATACCATGATACATGCAGAAAGATGTGAGTAATTTCTCGTATATCACCACACGCTAACGCCACTGAAACAACAGCACAACACAACTGGAAGAGGAAAAAAGAAGTCTAACATTGCGATAATATCACAATGCTATTTTTCCCAAGTTCCTATGTCAATAAATAGCAATAAATGAAATTTCATTATATCTAGAAATGTCATTTTGAGCGTCCCTGTGCACCAGCATAAGCCAGGAGAATATGTTAGTGGACACGACAATTTAAGTGCTTTGAAGAAGTCTATATCGCAAATTGTAAGTCAAAGCATGCAGCTCGAATGACTTTGTGACTAAAAGTGGGCAAAGCCAGAGCTTGCTTCACTCTCCCTTCCTTTCTCTCTCTCTCTCTCCCTCCATCCCTCCCTCTCTCTCTGTCTCTCTCTCTCTCTCTCTCTCTCTCTTTGCAGCTATTTCGGCATATTATTTTTATCAAAATTAGTGCTATTTTGTAATTCAGAGATTGACGGCAGGGTAATTCGGTATGAAAACGTTTACTGATGAGATGGAATCGTGATGATGGGAGTGTGGTGCTCTACGTAATTGTTTCTCTTTCCTTTATTAAAACACTGATGGACTCACTGCGTCCTGGGAATTTCTGATGTGCATGCGAACAAACAGCGCGTTTGATTTGAAAGGCTGAACAGGGAACGCGACGGCCAAACGGGACTGGCTTGGGACTAGGATCGGCTACTCGAAGGGAGACTGCAAACCCCGTCCCATCGGCTGGCAAGTTATTGAGCACTTAAACGACTGCACAGCCAAATTTACACCTGGTGACAGTGCAGCTCCGACTGCAGCAGGCCGCGCTGCCTTTCCGTGTTTGCAAACCTCTTTTGAAAATAGCGGTCTATCGGCTGAAGTAAGCGTGGGCCACAGAAAACAAAGCCTAGCCTCGTAGCCGCTCTTGCTTCATTTCTCAAGGTCCAAGGTGCGAGGCTAATGGCATAGGCGGTACAACGAGCGAATAGCGTAATATCGTATGAAGTCAAGAGAACAGCTCTGAAGTCAATGTTTATTGGTAGAAAGGGAGTTGTTGTTGCTATTGGTCTCTGAAGGACACATGCTACATTGGCGAGATAATCTAGGTGGAGGGAATTCTCATGATCGGGCAGCAGTGCTTCTTAATTTTGAAACTGGAAAGTATTATTATTTCGTGAGGAGGAATTCGGATGACGTAAATGAGCACCAGAAGGCAAGATGGTAGGCGTTTGTTCACAGAGACGTCCGCATCATCTTATGCTTTGCTCATGGTAGTGTCCAGATCAAATCCGATGAAGGTAGCTATTCAGTACAGATCGACTTGGCGTTGCACCACGGTTGGGCCTACAACATCTTCTCGTTACCACACGCTGCGGACGACGCTGTCTTCATGAGCGTCTTCTGCAGCGTACAGCGCGGTGCAACACCGCTACACTGATGGTGAGGGTAATTCACATTACCATCAGAATACTCGTAGTTCAGTTCGATTTCACACTTGTGGACCGACGACGATCGCCTGTCTCAAGTTCATCACATGCGTATGAATGTGTGGACTTTGGAGGATAGTCACCTTCTTCCACTTATTATTTCAGTGAGGTTTAAATGGTTCAAATGGCTCTGAGCACTATGGGACTTAACATCTGAGGTCATCAGTTCCCTAGACTTAGAACTACTTAAACGTAAGTAACCTAAGGACATCACACACATCCATGCCCGAGGCAGGATTAGAACCTGCGGCCATTGCAGCAGCACGGATCCGGACTGAAACGCCAAGAACCGCTCGGTCACAGCGCTCAAATTTTGGAGGGAAAGCAACACACTGAGGATCGTTAGTAAATGGACAAAGTTGCTGAGGTCAGTCCCTAGTCTTACATACTACTTAATCTAACTTAAACTAACTTACGCTAATGACAACACCCATGTCCGACAGAGGACTCGAACTTCAGACGGAGAGAGCCGCACGAACCGTAGCAAGACGTCTCAGACCGCACATCTACGCAGCGTGGCCAGGATATTTAGTGTTGATTATGATAAGTTCTTTCCTTTTTCCTAAAAAAAAAAGAAACGGCAATAGGTGTGCTCATTAATGTGGCATGTATTGAGATAGTTGAATCTTAACATGGGGTAAGGTATGATTCGAATTAGTACGGAATGGTACTGAATTTAACAACATTAAGAAAGCAAATGGGACTGTGAGCTCTTATCAGTCACCAGAGGAACAGGAAATTTATCCCACAGACCAATCAAGTCCGACAGACCCCAACATGACCGTAACATAGCAAATAACAGACAATTTAAGAATAATATCAGTTTAGTAAGCCACAGTACTCGAGAGGAAACGGTGGAGGTCAGGCCACGACATGTTGAGATGATTGTAATTGTTGTGGTTGGCAGGAGAGCCAACAACGTGTTACTAGAGGAGGCCGAAAGGCACGCGTTTTAGCTCACGCAGGCTGGCGTGAGGTCTGGAACAGAACAAGGAAATTAGAATTTAGAAAAACGGACGTAGCTGGTGGAATACTTAACTTTAATCCATTAATGCTAACCGGACCGCGGCCGATTTAAAGGCTACCACCTAGCAAGTGTGGCGTCTGGCGGTGACACTGCAGTACTCATCTGTAATTCGTAGGAGAGAAAGGACTGAGCTATAATGTATGAGAGATACACCTAATAAACACATTTAAAAAGTTTTGCATCACCCCCGGTTCCCAGAACTGAAGATAGGCTTTGACTGTGAATATTGTATCACAGACACCGTATCGTTGACTGTTCAGAGATTTCAATAAATCCGCCGAAAGACGTAAACAACCATACAGGAGCAGTGCTTATTAGACGGAGGGTGTCCGACAGCCGATCAGTTCCAGACAATCCACCAGGAAGGAGGTACACGGCTCAAGTTCTCTGTAGTTCAACCATGCCTAGACGACCAATACCGCGGTTCGATCGCGTCCGCATTGTCACTTTGTGCCAGGAAAGGCTCTTAACAATGGAAGTGTCCAGGCGTCTCGGAGTGAACCAAAGCGATGTTGTTCGGAAATGGGGGAGATACAGAGAGACAGGAACAGTCGATGACATGCCTCGCTCAGGCCGCCCAAGGGCTACTGCTGCTGTGGATGACCGCTGCCTACGGATTATGGATCAGGGGAACCCTGACAGCAATCACCGTGTTGAATAATGCTTTTCGTGCAGTCACAGGACGTCGTGTTACGACACAAACTGTGCGCAATAGGCTGCATAACGCGAAACTTCACTCCTGACGTCCACGGCGAGGTCCACCTTTGTAACCACGACACCATGCAGCGCTGTACAAATGGGCCCGAAAACAAGCCGAATGGTGCGCTTAGGATTGACATCACGTTCTCCTCACCGATGAGTGTCGCATATGCCTTCAACCAGACAATCGGCGGAGACGTGTTTGGAGGCAACCAGGCCTGGCTGAACGCCTTAAACACACTGTCTAGCGAGTGCAGCAAGGTGGATGCTCCCTGATGTTTTGGGGTGGCATTATGTGGAGCCGACGTACGCTGCTGGTGGTCATGGAAGGCGCTGTAACGACTGTACGATGCTTGAATGCCATCCTCCGGCCGATAGTGCAAAAATATCGACAGCATTTTGGCGAGACATTCGTCTTCATGGACGACAATTTGCGTACCCATCGTGCACATCTTGTGGATGACTTCCTTCAGGATAGCGACATCGCTCGACTAGAGCCAGCATGTTCCCCAGATATGAACCCTATCGAACATGCCTGAGATAGTCTGAAAGGGCTGTTTATGGATGACGTGAAGCACCAACCACTCTGAGGGATCTATGCCGAATCGCCGTTGAGGTGTGGGACAATCTGGACCAACAGTGCCTTGGTGAACTTGTTGATAGTATGCCACGACGAATACAGGAATACATCAATGAAAGAGGACGTGCTACTGGGTATTAGAGGGACCAGCGTGTGCAGCAATCTGGACCATCACGTCCAAAGATCTCGCTGTATTGTGGTACAACACGCAATGTGTGGTTTTCATGAACAATAAAAAGGGTGCAAATTATGTTTGCGTTGATCTATATTCCAATTTTCTGTACAGGTTCCGGAACTATCTGAACCGAGGTGTTGCAAACCTTTTTTGATGTCTGTACATTCTAGAGCAGCGTCACTAGATGAAGATAGTGAGTCAGGAGATAATAAATTTGACGTAAATCACTTTTTAAGAGGGTGGTGGGAAGAAAATAAAGACATGGGGAAAGAACATAAAGACATGGGGGAAAAGATGAGACCGGAAAGTACAGACATGAGAAAAGAAAGTAAGACGTGGGGAAGAGTATACAGAACGAAATTCAAGATACAAAGGGAGAAACTAAAGCAGTTACGTAATTGGGAGAATAATGTCAGAAAAAAGCTTATCAGGCAGTAGACAAATCCGAGGAAACAGAAAGGGTAGCAGATGAAAAGCTACCAGCAATTAAAAAAAACCAACAACAATAGACCGGAGGCCATATCTATTTTGCACCAAAGAGAGAACACTGAGCAGCGTATAGATATAAGGTTGGAAGTTACAAACTTTCTTGTAATAGAAACGAGGGACAGAATGAACAGCTCGGTTCAGGAACAAAGTGCAGGATGAAACCTTACAAACCAGACACCACTAACGGAAACAGAAGAAATGCATACACTACTAACGTTTAAAAAATCAACAAGAGAAACTCAATTTGGAAATAGAGAAGAAGGTAAGAGAGGAGTTAAGCAAATGTATTCAACAGCAAGGTAGAAATAGGAGAACTGTCAGTGCAGATGAGGTATTCAACGATTCACACAATTGTGTAGCACTGAGTAGGACCCATAATCATACCATTAGTGAATTCAGCTCCAGAATTGACAACAGGGGAAGCTAAGAAGCTGGACAGAGGCGAGAATTCATGCAAAGAGTAGAGGCAAACATCCCAACGAATGTAACAGCGTAAGTTCTGTACGATTTCAAACATTTTCTATAGGTGAGAAATTTACAAAAATACAAGAACGAGGAAATTCACTTTACCAAAAAACACCAATTTCCCAGTTTAAGAGGAGTATGTATTAAACAACTGGTCAAAAAGTGACATTTTCACATCATTATCTCTTAATAAAATTTGAGGTCTCCTGGATGATTTGATGCATTTGTCGATCAATTTCAATTGGAAGCATAGTTTTTATTATTTCAAAGTTATCAGGGCAGTGCAAAAAATTCCAGTCATTCTGCACTGACGTCCTTAAGTATTTCTGCCTCCAGAACTATTCAATCTAGAAGGCTGTAGTATTTAGCTATTTATTCCTTGAATTCATGCTAATGTTCGTGTAAAATGGTGGAATTGCACATGCATTTTGTGGAGACTAAATGGTAAAGGAAGACACAGACAAAAACTCCAGATGTATTTGGAATGTTAATAAGAAACAATACACATGTTCTATAAGAGATGAAAAAAGCAGTGTGGGATACATTCTTCCAAAAATTATCCACTGGTGATACACCTACACATGGTCTTTGCCCACCTTGTGCTGATTCATGGTGCAAGTACCGCAAAGCTCAGACAGCGGGTACAAATGAAAAATTTAGTCGCAACAGTAGTAATGGAAGCTATTAAACCAATATATAGAGAGTAAGATCATTCTCAAGTTGTTTAAAATGTCTCCATGATCGAACGCAAAATCCGAATGAGTCTTTCAATTATATAAAGTCGTTTGGACCCACATACCAAAAAATGCCTTTGCTAGTATGAAAAATCTATACTTGGGTTGTTTGTGACGCTGTGATGATGGTAATAAAGGAAGAACTGGGGCACTAGAGTAACTTGATATCACTCCAGAAGCCGCCACGCTGGAAGCCTTCCAGCAAGTGGATCGACCTAGGATCATGAAAGTCCTGCGTGCGGCAGAGGAAATGACTAAAGAAGCATGAGGCGGGAAAAGTACGAGGCTTTTAGGTTTGTAGGACGATCAAGAATAGTATACAGATAATGCTGATTACGGGTCTGGTTGTTTCTAGGAGCTGGCTTGCCTCCTTATGTGAGTTAATAACAAATGAAATGGGTGAGTCTAATTTCCTGAAATAGACTTTTTTAAAATATTTTACCTATTATCCCAAGAACTGTTACAGATAGGTACATTTAATTTTACATGATGTTGTTTCTTAGTATATTGCTGCTGCTGAACCAACAAAACATTTAACACCTATAATGGTTTTTTACTTACAGAAGCAAAAGTGGATTTAAAAAAATGAACATATATGTAAAAAACATTTTAACTAGTTATTTGTTTGCACACTATGATCCTGGTTCAGTGATCAGAAAAGGAGTGTAACTACACTTCCCAAAAATTTCAGATCGATATCGGTGAAGGCTTCTGAGATAATGGGACATCAATATTGCAAATTTAACACTGTAAGTATAGAACGTACGTACTCCCCTTAACTTAGTATTTCCACCGTCTTGGCCAACAATGTATAAACTTGATTTTATCTCTGGACATTTACAAGGAATGGGAGCGGAAAAGATGTGTGCACTCGCTGCAACTTTCCGCTCTTACCTAGCTTGAGTTTCATGGTGGTTTTCAAGAGGGCTCCTGGTCTTAGAAAAGGACGAATAAAACATGAGACTATTGTCATAAAGGCAACAAATGATTCAAGAGTCCACTAAAAACTTTAGAGAACATGATCAAGATAGCTAAGTGAGTTTCTAGTCGAACCATACACACCAGGGGAGATAATCATGCACTGCTACAAGAAACTTCAGCCTCTCTACCAAAAAGTATTACGAGGGAGATGTGAAGTGAATCTCAATACTTTCCAGAACACGCTGCATGATCTGGAATTTGTGTTCAATGTGCAGTATCACAGTTGCCTGAGCTATCATTAAGGAAAATCAGGATTATAGACTAGTGTGGCTTGAATTAATGTGTCAAGACGCAAGTTGATAGAAAAGTTTCTGGTAGTTTCAAAATTGGTATATGAGCTTATAAAAGGGGTGGACCTCGTAAGTTATAAGGGTGCCTTGTTAAACTTGTGAAGACGTGGAGTTATTATGCAAAAGGAACAAAAGCGGTAACTTTGATTTAAGAATCAAGCAATTCAGGTGAAAATACTGGGGAGCTGTTTGTGACGTGGAAATAGGCAGAACGAGAATACCTGTGGAGAGGAAGAAGATAATGATGTGTCAAGGATCGAGTCAGTGAAAATGTGAAGGAAAATAGATCTAGCCATCCAAGAACATGTGAATCAAATAACAGACATCGGAGCAGAAGACAGAGAAGAACTGTGCAGACTCCTAAAAGAAAACAGTGATGTGTTTTTATCGAAAATAGACTCAACCTACTACCTCCAGTACACTTTCAGAGTGTTAGAGCGTTAGAAATTCTTTGTACCTCTGTACACTATCATACTCGTCTGCAAATCAAAGGTGAGCAGGAAATTTGGCGCAAGTTACAAGAGAGCATAACAGAACTTACAGTTTCGAGGTATACCAGCCTGTTGCACACCGTTGCGAAGAAATACATCTGTTTGTCTGATACTGGACTCCATACAAATCAGTATGACAATAAAATAAGAAACGGGTGGACTAAAAAGCTCGAGGAACTATTACAGTGGATTCATGTGATCAAGGTCCTTTCATAACTAGATATTAGATCAAATATCTGGCAAACAGAGCTACACCCATCCTGTCGCAAGTACACGACAATCCTCATTTTTGAGCACTGTACCAATTTCGTGGGTACTGTGGCATAAAGCAAACTTCAGCTGCATTTATCTGCAGAATGAATGGGAGTCTTGATAGACAGCAGGGAATACAGTAGCTGCTGTCAGTGACCTATTAATCGCTAAGGGAAATTGGGAAGGGTGTAACAGGGTTCTAAACGCACTGCTCAGTGTGTTAAAGAAGCATCTAGTAACTGTTGACCTGGAAAAGTCATTTTCTGGCATGCGGGAAGTTGAATTTTTGGTACACATAGTACCTGCCGAAGACATAGCACCAAACCAAGAGAAATTAGAAGCTGCTCCACAGTTTCTGATACCTTGAACCAGGAAGGACTGGAGAGGGTTCCTTGGATTTATCAACTTCTACAGGAAATTTGTAAGGAGTGGCCCATTAGGAGCACCACGACTTTGTGCACCGACTGGAAAAAAGACACCATTGATAAATGTTGAGGTTGCAGAAAATGAATTCGAAACATTGACACATTGTCACATCGGGACCTGTTCATCGACTTTTGCTTGGAAACTGACAGCACATAATCAGGAGTCAAGGTCATGATCTTCCTGAACACTGAAGAGAATGGAGTGACCACTGCAAAGACAACAGCTTTTGGTAGTAGAGTGTGACGAAAAACGGGAAGAATTACTTGTTGTCTGTACTTGAGGCTTTATGAGTTGTTTGGGGATTCAAAAAATTCTGATACTTCCTCTTTAGGTAGAAACACGAGTATATACCAATTTCTCCTCACAGCCGTATCAACCCATGGCAGACTAACAAGATGGGTACTCTGCTTGTAAGGGTTTGACTTCTTCATTCAGCAGGCACGGTAGCTCAGCGTGTTCGGTCAGAGAGCTGGTTGGACTCTGTAATAAAAAAAAAATGAATGGAAGGATCAACAAACGAACTTAAAAGGATGTCATGTGATGTCCGCAACGACCAAACACAACGATCAACAACGAACGAAAAAAGCCGGCACGGTAGCTCAGCGTGCTCGGTCGGAGGGTTAGCTACTCTCTGTAATAAAAGAACAGGGTAAACGGATCAACGAAGTAACTAAACGGGTGGCATCGGACGTCCGCTCCGAACAATATAGAACAAAATGAGAAAAAAAGGAACCTGACTGGTCAGCACGACAGAATGTCAATCCTAAGGGCACAGGTTCGATTCCCGGCTAGGTCGGACATTTTCTCCGCTCAGGGACTGGCTGTTGTGTTGTCTCAATCATCATCATTTCATCCTCATCGATGCGCAAGTCCCACGTTGTTGTTGTGGTCTCCAGTCCTGAGACTGGTTTGATGCAGCTCTCCATGCTACTCTATCCTGTGCAAGCTTCTTCATCTCCCAGTACCTATTGCAACCTACATCCTTCTGAATCTGCTTAGTGTACTCATCTCTTGGTCACCCTGTGCGATTTTTATCCTCCACGCTGCCCTCCAATACTAAATTGGTGATCCCTTGATGCCTCAACACATGTCCTACCAACCGATCCCTTCTTCTAGTCAAGTTGTGCCACAAAATTCTCTTCTCCCTAATCCTATTCAATACTTCCTCATTAATTAAGTGATCTACCCACCTAATCTTCAGCATTCTTCTGTAGCACCACATTTCAAAAGCTTCTATTCTCTTCTTGTCCCAACTATTTATCATCCAATGTTTCACTACACTCCATGCAAATACTTTCATAAATTACTTGCTGACACTTAAATCTATACTCGATGTTAATAAATTTCTCTTCATCAGAAACGCTTTTCTTGCCATTGCCAGTCTACTTTTTATATCCTCTCTACTTCGACCACCATCAGTTATTTTGCTCCCCGAATAGCAAAACTCCTTTACTACTTTAAGTGTCTTATTTCCTAATCTAATTCCCTCAGCATCACCAGACTTAATTCGACTACATTCCATTATCCTCGTTTTCCTTTTGTTGATGTTCATCTTATATCCTTCTTTCAAGACACTATCCATTCCATTCAACTGCTCTTCCAAGTCCTTTGCCGTCTCTGACAGAATTACAATGTCATCGGCGAACCTCAAAGTTTTTTTCTTCTCCATGGATTTTAATATCTACTCTGAATTTGTCTTTTGTTTCCTTCACTGCTTGCTCAATACACAGATTGAATAGCATCGGGGAGAGGCTACAGCCCTGTCTCACTCCCTTCCCAACCACTGCTTCCCTTTCATGTCCCTCGACTCTTATAACTGCCATCTGGTTTCTGTACAAATTCTAAATAGCCTTTCACTCTCTGCATTTTACCCCTGCCACCTTCAGAAATTGAAAGAGCGTATTCCAGTCAATATTGTGAAAAGCTTTCTCTAAGTCTACAAATGCTAGAACGTAGGTTTGCCTTTCCTTAATCTAGCTTCTAACATAAGTCGTAGGGTAAGTATTGCCTCACGTGTTCCAACATTTTTACGGAATCCAAACTGATTTTCCCGGAGGTCGGCTTCTACTAGTTTTTCCATTCGTCTGTAAAGAATCAGCGTTAGTATTTTGCAGCCGTGACTTATTAAACTGATAGTTCTGAAATTTTCACTTTTTTCAACACCTTCTTTCTCTGGGATTGGGATCATTATATTCTTCTTAAAATCTGAGGGTATTTCGCTTGTTTCATACATCTTGCTCACCAGATGGTAGAGGTTCGTCGGGACTGGCTCTCCCAAGGCTGTCAGTCGTTCTAATGGAATGTTGTCTTCTCCCGGGGCCTTCTTTCGACTCAGGTCTTTCAGTGCTCTGTGAAACTCTTCACGCAGTATTATATCTCCCATTTCATCTTCGTCTACGTTCTCTTCCATTTCCATAATATTGTCCTCAAGTACATCCCCCTTGTATAGACCCTCCATAACCTGCCTCCACCTTCCTGGTTTCCCTTCTTTGCTTAGAACTCGGATCCCATCTGAGCTCTTGATATTAATTCCAGTGGTTCTCTGTTCTCCATGGGTCTCTTTAATTTTCCTGTAGGCAGTATCTATCTTACCCCTAGTGAGATAACCATCTTCATCCTTACATTTGTTCTCTAGCCATCCCTGCTTAGCCATTTTGCACTTCTTGTCGACGTTTGTATTCCTTTTTGCCTGTTTCATTTACTGCATTATATATTTCCTCCTTTCATCAATTAAATTCAGTATTTCCTCTGTCACCGAAGGATTTCTACTAGCCTTCGTCTTTTTAGATACTTGATCCTCTACTGCCTTCACTACTACAACCCACAAATCTACCCATTCTTCTTCTATTGTATTTCCTTCACCCATTCCTGTCAATTGTTCCCTTATGCTCTCCCTGAAACTCTGTACAAGCTCTGATTTAGTCAGTTTATCCAGGTCCCATCTCCTTAAATTCCCATCTTTTTGCAGTTTCTTCAGTTTTAATCTACAGTTCATAACCAATAGATTGTGGTCAGAGTCCACATCTGCCTCTGGATATGTCTTACAATTTAAAACCTGATTCCTAAATCTCTGTCTTACCATTATATAATGTATCTGATACCTTTTAGTATCTCCAGGATTCTTCCACGTATACAACCTTCTTTTATGGTTCTTGAACCAAGTCTTGGTTATGATTTAGTTGTGCTCTGTGCAAAATTCTACCAGGCGGTTTCCACTTTCATTTCTTACCCCCAATCCATATTCACCTACGACGTTTCCTTCTCTCCCTTTTCCTACTACCGAATTCCAGTCATCCATGACTATAAAATTTTCGTCGCCCTTCAAAATCTGAATAACTTCTTTTATTTCATCATACATTTCTTCAATTTCTTCGTCATCTGCAGAGCTAGTTGGCATATAAACTTGTACTACTGTGATAGATGAGGGCTTTGTATCTATCTTGGCCACAATAATGCGTTCACTATGCTGTTTGTAGTAGCTTACCCGCATTCCTATTTTCCTCTTCATTATTAAACCTACTCCTGCATTACACCTATTTGATTTTGTGTTTATAACCCTGTATTCGCCTGATCAGAAGTCTTGTTCCTCCTGCCACCGAACTTCACTAATTCCCACTATATCTAACTTTAACCTATCCATTTCCCTTTTTAAATTTTCTAACCTACCTGCCCGATTAAGGGATCTGACATTCCACGCTCCGATCCGTATAACGCCTGTTTTCTTTATCCTGATAACGACATCCTCTTGAGTAGTCTCCGCCCGGAGATCCGAATGGGGGACTATTTTACCTCCGGAATATTTTACACAAGAGGACGCCATCATCTTGTAACCAAACAGTAAAGCTGCATGCCCTCGGAAAAAATTACGGCTGTAGTTTCCCCTTGCTTTCAGCCGTTCGCAGTACCAGCACAGCAAGGCCGTTTTGGTTAGTGTTACAAGGCCAGATGAGTCAATCATCCAGACCGTTGCCCTTGCAACTACTGAAAAGGCTGCTGCCCCTCTTCAGGAACCACATGTTTGTCTGGCCTCTCAACAGATACCCCTCCGTTGTGGTTTTACCTACGGTATGACTATCTGTATCGCTGAGGCACGCAAGCCTCCCCACCAACGCCAAGGTCTATGGTTCATGGTTGGGGGAGGGGGGGGGGGTAGTCCCAGAGCACGATGGGAATACGACGTCTGGCTGCAACTTGTTTAATAGGACCATTACCTGTATGAAATCAGTACATCTTGGTTGTAATGGAGCTATCATCTAAATGCTTGACTCTCAGGCCATTCTGCAAGGCTATCGCACTCATTGTGCCCAAGGTACTATGCAAGGTTTTCCTGCCACAAGTTGGACGTGTGGACAGAATTATATCTGACAGTAGACTACAGTTCAGATCAGGAAGATGGAGGGCCATAGAAAGGAACTCACACACATATTGGCATACCATCATAGTTCTAACTCTTCTGAATGGGTCATGACAGAATTTGGAAATTTTTGTTGTATATACTACAGCAAGCAGCATGGAATGTCGGCCATTCTGCTCAGTGACTTTAAAGATGTGCTAAATGAGATGCAACATGTCTCTACCTTGTTGATATTGTTAAGTTGGAAAAAATCGAATGTCTCCTGATAAGATTCAAGAGGTGGTTGACTTCCTACCACAGATGACCATCAAGCAGATTCTGTACAGTGTCTGTTACACTGGGAGAAGGGGAAGAAGAAGGCAAACAAAAAGGTCCAAATGAAGGAGTACCATGAAGAACACAAGGTTCTGGTCAAGTCTTTCTGCCTGTCCAGTAAACTGAAAAATCATGTCGCAAGTTCTTTTTTGTCTATTACAGACATTTGCATATACACAGAATTGCACTTTCAAATTCATATGAACTGGAACCGCAAAATTCAGAAAGTTAGTCAGTGTACACCATACATTCCACATCAAACATTTCATAGAATAAGTAGGCAACATCGTTGCAGCAAAAGTGCAAAAAGATGGAGTAAGTTACTGTGTACTGGGAGTAGGTTACCATCCAGTATAATCAATAAGTGCTACACAAGAAGGAGAGTTACTTGTCCTATTGTAATGTGTATTCCTTGTAACATGTGTGCTTTGTCAGTATCTTCTGTTGAGTGTGCCAAATTTCACATCACAAGGATACCCCCAAAACAGACTCCAGGTTATCCCTCTGTTGTTTTTTTACCTGTCACAAATACTCAACTTGCTTCCACAGACAACGTAGCTATTAAGTATACTGATAGAGTCTAGTACATATATTAGTCACAGTATGATGTAATAAATACGCAAACATCAGTAGTTACAAGAAATCTGATGAACTGTTGATAATGTACAATGTTTAACACGCCTAAAACAATGTGGTTAACTTTCGATTTTTTTGTTTTGTATCTAGTCAGTTTCACTATAGATTCCAGCACACCTAAGGGTGAAAATGCCTAAACTTTCATTATAGATGTCAGCCGTTCCAGTCTCTTTTCTGGTCTGGATTATGTCTAGGTCTATAGACTTCTTGCCTTTGTTCCGTAATGGCACTAAGTAAAATCGGCCACCTATCTTGTAGTTTTTCTCCTTCGGACTAGTTACTCTGTTCCAAAGTTTCGTATTATATCAAATTGCATCTCCCGGTAGTTTAGGCTGCGCATTAAAGCTATATGAAAAAGTCTTCTATATTCTACAACCAACTAAATGACGAAAATCTTTCTTCAATTAACCGTCCATATATTTATTTCTTACGTACGTATATATTCTTCCTTATATAGGTATATCGTATTTCAGAAGACAAGATCCCATCTTCTTCTGTACAATAATTTGGTAATAATGGAATAACATAAATCTCATTCTTTTTATAACTTCTCAACGATTGTTCGTGGTTGACATTCCACGGCCTTAGCACTTTTTTGGGCTGCACGTTCTGAGAGTAGGTGAACCTCCAGCAAGTGGTGCCGTCCTGTTCGTCATTCTGTCCACCCTACAACTACCTGCGCCCATGAAACCCTCGACATCTGCACATAACAGCACATCATGTTTTTTCTTAGATATTAAATAGAATGGTGACTTAACCTCATAATCACCTTTCATCGTCGAGAAGACATGCGAGTGACCTATGACTTCCCCTGAAATGACGTGCCACACTTCAAATGTTCGCAGTCTCAATGTAGATATACACATTTCCGAGTCACAGATATCAATAAGCTTCAGTCAGTTGATCTTGTCTAATGAATGGAGAAGGAATCAATGTAAATGTCAGACACAGTAAGTTTTCAAAATAAACTGCTTAACGTGATATTACCTCGGACCTGTGGGTCGAGATTTGGTTTGCTTTTATTTGCGGGATCATCAGCCCTTTTTGTAAAGACGGAAACATCTCAAAGGATGTGCATTCTGCACAAAATCCACCGGTAAATATAAGGTTAGGGTGATCTCCTTTGATTTGCATCTGATGGAGTGAGTGTGGCATTAATAATCAGTCAACTCTCTAAAGATAGCAGTGTGTTTTGAAGCTTGATAATCCGGATTGTCCTTCAGGCAGGCCAGAGGTTGTAACAAACTAGAAAAGGCATTGGAGACAAAATTTGGCTAATGGGTGGCTCACTGCCTAGCTTAAGAGGTTCGCCCACTGTCTAAATTTTAAATATAAGGGCTATTTAGGAAGTAGGTTCCATCTGGCGCGAAATGGAAACCACTGTGGAAACGAAAAATGTTTTATATGCAATAGTTAGCTACGCCTTAAAGCTACTTCTATACATAGTCGCCGCTTTGACTTACACATTTGTCGTAGCGTTGTACCAACATTGCAATACCATAGTCACAGAAGTCAATCTCCTGTGCTCTCCGCCAATTCTCTACGCTCTCCTACATCTCATTGTCACTGTCAAGATGTTGTCTTCATAGTCAGCGGTTCATTGAACATAGATGAAACTACGGACAAGCCACCTACAGACAGTGTTGTGGCTTATCAAACACTTCCTTTCTAATATGCTGAGTTTGTAATTCATAGACTTTTTTTTTGTTTGGTCATCATTCTACTGACTGGTTTGATGCGGCCCGCCACGAATTCCTTTCCTGTGCTAACCTCTCCATCTCAGAGTAGCACTTGCAACCTACATCCTCAATTATTTGCATGACGTATTCCAATCTCTGTCTTCCTCTACAGTTTTTGCCCTCTACAGCTCCCTCTAGTACCATGGAAGTCATTCCCTCATGTCTTAGCAGATGTCCTATCATCCTGTCCCTTCTCCTTATCAGTGTTTTCCACATATTCCTTTCCTCTCCGATTGTGCGTAGAACCTCCTCATTCCTTACCTTACCGGTCCACCTAATTTTCAACATTCGTCTATAGTACCACATCTCAAATGCTTCGATTCTCTTCTGTTCCGGTTTTCCCACAGTCCATGTTTCACTACCATACACTGCTGTACTCCAGACGTACATCTTCAGAAATTTCTTCCTCAAATTAAGGCCAGTATTTGATATTAGTAGACTTCTCTTGGCCAGAAATGCCTTTTTCGCCATAACGAGTCTGCTTTTGATATCCTCCTTGCTCCGTCCGTCATTGGTTATTTTACTGCCTAGGTAGCAGAATTCCTCAACTTCATTGACTTCGTGACCATCAATCCTGATGTTAACTTTCTCGCTGTTCTCATTTCTACTACTTCTCATTACCTTCGTCTTTCTCCGATTTACTCTCAAACCATACTGTGTACTCATTAGACTTTTCATTCCGTTCAGCAGGTCATTTAATTCTTCCTTATTTTCACTCAGGATAGCGATGTCATCAGCGAATCGAATCATTGATATCCTTTTACCTTGTATTTTAATTCCACTCCTGGACCTTTCTTTTATTTACATCATTGCTTCCTCGATGTACAGATTGAAGAGTAGGGGCGAAAGGCTACAGCCTTGTCTTACTCCCTTCTTAATACGAGCACTTCGTTCTTGATCGTCGACTCTTATTATTCCCTCTTGGTTGTTGTACATATTGTATATGACCCGTCTCTCCCTATAGCTTACCCCAACATTTTTCAGAATCTTGAACAGCTTGCACCATTTTATATTGTCGAACGCTTTTTCCAGGTCGACCTGTTGCGGTGAAAACCCTGTATTGTTCCCAAAATGTGTTTGCGATTGCTGATAATTTTACACATACTGATGACTGTTATTAAAATTATGCTGGTAGTTCTTGCCATTTCGGGAGTGTCAAAAATAACTGTCACTTTCAGGTAAAACTCGCCGTATCAGGTTGTCTTTACTCCTTCTTAATCCTAGATAGATCGATAGTTGAAGAGCTGCTTTGATAGATATAAAGGATAGTAAGAGAGAAGGCAGCAGTGCAGAAAACTAAAGATGAAATAGCACTACTACGGCTCGGGGCCCTGTGCACGCTACCCAGTGTAACCTCCCCACAAAAATAAAATAATATGACCAATACTCTCATTTAGCGTAACTACCCAACAGTGAAAATATAATACGATGTGACAAACCTATAACCTTTCAATAATTGACAGTCAAGTTAACCTGGTAAATTTTGGACGTCAGCAATGCTGCGTGATGGCCCTGATACATCATTCTGAATAAGCTGAAAAATCTTACCTTAATTAGATCGCCGGATAACGCGTATATATCTGCTCCTATAAGAAATTTTCCTGGCGCAGCTAAGTGCAATGCTGGCCGATAGATTTGTCTTATAAAAAAGGAAAGAACTGACTTTTCTTTTCAATAATCGGAATTGCCAAGGATTGGAGAAATTATTGAATTGTTTGAATTGAGATTAATGTCAAAAGTTACTTTTTATGAGAAAGATTACTATTAACATATCTTTTTTTTAAACATTTACATGGTACTTGATTAACAATACTACATATGCGCGAGGCTGCTTTTACCTTATCCTACAACGTTTAGGCTCTGCCATCGCTGCACACGACCGGCCCAGCCAACACGATACACGAGACAGGACTGCTCGCTAGCAACAACTAACTGCTACTGCTACACAGTTCCTACTGCAGTCAATACTACTCTTTGGTCTCAGATTCTCTTCTAGCTTACATATCGCAGGCAGCGCGTGAGCAATACATCGAAATTACATCAGCTCGAGTGCGCTAGCAACAAGTTCTCTAATTATGGACCTCTTAAATTGCACCATTTTCTATTGTCGAACGCTTTTTCCAGGTCGACAAATCCTATGAACGTGTCTTGATTTTTCTTTAGCCTTGCTTCCATTATTAGCCGTAACGTCAGTATTGCCTCTCTCGTGCCTTTACTTTTCCTAAGGCCAAACTGATCGTCACCTGGCGCATTCTCAATTTTCTTTTCCATTCTTCTGTATATTATTCTTGTAAGCAGCAGGGTAAATCGTTTTGAGGACGTTTGTTGATGAGGTGGAATCAAGATGGTTGGGAGTATGGTACTTTATGGCATTGTCATTTTTTCCTTTATTAACACGGTGATGGGCTCATGGGTTTCGAAAGCTTCTGGAGCGCACGCGAATATACAGCACATTGGATTTGAAATGGTGAGCTGAGGAGACGACGGCCAAACGGGATTCGCGTAGGCGGGAGAAAACGCGATTGTTGTTATAGTGCGCGACCTCAGGAGCGCAGTAAATGTATTTTGGGAGTAGGGGAGATGTTCTTGTTGTGATTGACGTCTGAAGGAGACTCGCTTTCTTCGTAGGATTCTCCAATTGCAGGGAATACTCATGATTGGGCATCAGCGCTTCTTAGTTTTGCAAAACTGGAAACTAGCGCTGTGTTGGCTGGAAGGAATTACGAGGGCACAAGTGAGCGCCACGAGACAAGGCGGTATAGGTGTTTGGTTGCAGAGGTGTCCGCTTCACCTTGCGGTTTGCTAGAAGAAGTGTCTCGATAGAATTCGAGGACGGTAGCTGTAGAGTACGAATTGACTTGACGGTGCATCGCGGTTTGGCCTGCAATTTTTTCTGGTTGTGCCAAGGTGCTGATGAATTCTTCTTCTGCACTGTACAGCTGGCGCAGCGCCGCCATACTCACGGTGAGCGTAATGTCCACAACGGCAAGGCAACTCAGTCCGATTTCCAATATCACGTCCTTAGTTCATCGCATGTGTATGAATGTGTGGACTTGTGGAGATAGTCACCTACTTCCAGTTACTGTTTCAATGAGGAATTTTCTGGGCGATATAGAGTGGAGTTAACGTTGTACTTTATTTGTTTGCAAATTCTCATGTGAGCATGTAGTGGACACGCAGACGCACTAGTAACACCGCCATCCGCTTAAACGTTCACCTGAGTTTGCAGCCAGACCTGTTAAAAGTTTTAGAGCTGAGCATATATATATTGTCAATTGATGCGTTTGTGAATAAATTTGAGGGTTTAACCAATCAGTGTTTCTTTTCCCTGCCTTCACTATAACAAGCCAGATACAATTAACCAGGGTTCAGAGAGACACTTCCAGTAACAGAAAATCATACGCAAATAAATTATTCCAGTCAGATAGCTTCAATCACGTTCAGATTTATGCGAATTCCTGATGACCGGAATTTCACGTTATCTAATTCACTTTGCACTCAATTGAAATTTAAACTGTGGATTTTAAGGGGATACGGAACCGCTTATCCCCGGAATGTTTAATTATGCCAAATATAGGGAACATTTTCTCACAAACTACTGGGGCTAGAGAGATAGGATGTTTGCTGTATGATCATTGACACGTTGTTACAATACTCAAACAATAGTTTCTTGTCAAAGTAATTACTTACAGAGGTTAATATATTCACTTTACAGTAAATTGTTCGATCACTTTTCACTATACTACCACCTCTAAATCTTTTGTAAATCAAGTAATTCAACAGTCGTTGTTTTAGTCTGTACAAGACACCCATGTGACTATGACATACAAATTTCAGACCTCTAGGTTCAACAGTAGCTGAGATAATTTTCCTACAAGAAATAAAAACGAAACTTATGGGAAATACAGAAAGAAAATTAAAAAGGTCCTGATCCATAGTTAATATCTCCTTCACAGCCTTCATAATCATCTTGAAATCTTCTTTTGGCGCCCCCTTGCACCTACCTTGACTTTTTTCGTTATGTCTTGACTACATTGTCTGCAAGCCCTGAAGTCAACATAGCACATACTGTGCGGGAACCAACGCCCTAACCCAACTTGTCAAGGACCTGTCATTTAGAAATATTCCCAAGACTGAAGATTACCACAACACCGTATACTCAAAAGTGCAGTGTATTAATTCCAAAAAAACACTGTTTATGGGAGGCGATGTGATGTCATTGTATTCAAGCACTCGTTGTGGTTCTTCGTTCTTCCATGAAGACTTTTCATCAGAAGATATGTGTCGGCCAGCCCTATAAAGATGAGATTTATTTATTCCATGATGACTGCTGGTAGACTGGTGAAGACTGTGTTTGTCCCCAATTATTATTTGCCTATTGTATTTACACGTGCTCTTTTCGCCTTTGGGGCGCAAACCGTGTTCAGGATGCTCATCTGTGGATGTGGTGTATCCATTATTTCCAGTTACTGAAATAGGGCTTGGAAACTTCAAGCTGTAATTCCAAGTACTGTATGTTAAATTAAACAGGGCACCCAGGCAAACATGAGATTCTACTTTGGAGAAACGTTTCCTTGATTTTTTTTGCAGCACACACTTTTTTCAATATTTTCACGCAGTATACTAGTATTAGTAAGTTCAAAATCTTCCTTCCGTGTATCAAATAAATTGTATTTTTCTTCCAGGTCTCTGAGCTTTTTGTGAGACGCACTGTTTTCATTTGGAGGAAGTTCATTCTGCAAATCAGAAGTAGACTCACATTTTTTCATTCCCAGTTCCCATGCTTTTTAAACACTTTTTCCTGAGTTCTAGGCATTTTTACTGCGGAAAATGAATCACTAAATACGAAAAAACTCGACACAACAACTTTCCTATAGCACGCTGTTTACAACCGTTAAAAGTCAAAAAAATCAAGGAGTAACTTCATGATACCAGAGAAAAATAATTGCGGACGAATAGTGTATAAAGAGTCGCTGGAAAGCGGGATATTTGCATCCATGCCACGAAGTTTATGTATGGTCAGTCATGACAGAAGTGTATCACAAAAGTGCAATACCCGATCTCACAAATGTCGAAAAACAAAATAGTTATAATTCTAGTAGAGTCATGTGTGATATATCATTTTAAAAAGGAAACTTGAAGGAATCTAATAAGCCAATAAAAAGAAAAAAGTTTTTTTAACCCAAAATCCTATTCCGTATCCATTTAAGGGTGTGACTCCACCCCAATCAGTTTTGAGGTCTTGGGAATACAGCCACCACAGGATGTTGCAGGGGAAGAAAGAAAGGCAAAACTAACGGGACAGGTGACGTGCTATACTTATTTGGTTGGGTCAGAGCAGATCATTACTCGAACAGTCCACGCTATCTCCAGATGTAGGAAATAACAAGTAATTATCAGATAATAGAGGATCTAATATCAGAATCGAAATTTAAAAGAGCTATTGGCGAATTAAGATTAAATAAGGCAGAAGGAATAGATAACATTCCATCGAAGTTTCTAAAATCATTGGGTGAAGTCGCAACGACTATTATCGTTGGTGTGTAGAATGTATGTGACTGGTGACGTACCATCAGAGATTCGGAAAAATGTCACCTACATAGTTCCGAACACAGTAAGGGCTGATAAGGGCGAGAACTATGTCACAGTCAGCTTAAGAGGTCATGCACCCAAGTTTCTGTCAAGAACAACACAGAGGAAAATAGAGAATAAAACTGAGGCTCTGTTATATGAGGATCATTTAGGTCTTATGAAAGATAAAGGCACTAAAGAGGCTGTTCTCGGGTTGTGGTTCATAATGGGAACAAGATTAAAGAAAAATTAACGACCCAAAATAGCGCTCTACAGTATAATATAGTCCAAAATGTTCGACACTCCGAGAGAAGTAGGGAAAATCTGTAGGGAAAGACGAGTGATATACAATATGTGCAAGAACCAAGAGGGAACAGTAAGAGACTGGAAGACCAAAAGCGAAGTGCTCGCATTAAAGAGGGTGAAAGACAGCGATGTAGTCTTTCGCCTCTACTGTGGGCCCGCCCGCAGTTAGTTTTGAGGGCTTGGGAAATCGCAACAAAGCGATGGTTCTCGTCGGTGCCTAGAATGTATGACACTGGCGACGTACCATCAGATTAAGAAGGAACAAAACAAGTTAAGATTTTGAGTTCCTTAGTGTCTAGTTAAATGGTTAACCTTTTGTCTATGCTATAAACAATAAATTTCAAGGGCAAAATAATGACAACTGTTGCTGATTTACTGTACATAGCGGCAGACGCTAATCAGAATACTGTACCTCTTTTACAAGTCATCCTGTAGATATTCCGCAAGCCATTGAGCAAGGATATCAATTCATCTCAATTCCTAGGATGAACGCCATAAACTGAAGTACCCACCCTCCCCCACATGGAACCTTGCGCAATGGCTTCTTTTTTTTCTGTCATGTAATTTAAGATAGCTTACCAGTCCCCCACACCGCTCTTATTTTTTCCTCTCATATGACCAGCTTATCATGAGTGCGAAATTATAACCTCTATTAAAGTACTGTTTTGTGATGCTCTGCGTGTCAGTTCGGTTAGTAAACACTGTACCTGCCAACGCTGTCATCTCACGCAAACTGCCCATTACTTAGTGTATGGCAGTGTTAAGCCTCCTGTACTTTGACGCCCGCTCTCGAACAGCACGTAGCTCAGTCTGATTTGCAAGCCAAACCATTGCTTCTCGCGCATTGTGGTCGATTTATATTCTCGTTGGCCTGCTTCACTGTGTGAGAGACAAACAGTAGTTAAAGCTGACTCCTAGGTCTGTTTTTCGTATGACTCCAATATTTTCACTGCAGATAGTGACAACACGGAGAATAATTTCGTCATAACGGACGTCCACAAATTACCGTGGTTTGGTACTAGCATGTGACTCTTGGAGGTGGTTGTTTGTTATGCTACCAGTTCTCATTTAAAATGCAAATTGTACACTGACAGGCAAGGTTGTGTAACTTAGCCACATTGTCACACACACATATACGACTTACGTTGTCAGTGTTCTACTCATTTATTTTTAGTGTTCGACTGTAAAATAAAGCTCAAAACTCGTACTGTTTGTACTAAGGATGATTATATCGATCATTTCTATATTGTATGTAGCATTACAAAAACTATACTGAAACATGAATATCTTTGGAATTTTATTTAAGATGTATAGGTACTGTAAGCTGATCTATCCGTGAGGATAATACCAAAACTTTATGAATGTGGTCTTCTCTTCGGTAGGGTATCAGATCTGACTTATAGGCAGCCAATTACAGACCTTCTCGCCATGTTACGTCGCGTGAGGTCAGTGTGACGTTATTCAAGACAAAACAGTATGTAGCAGAACCTAGTGGCACTAGTAGGTTTATCGAACACTGTAACTGCATACAGCATAGCCAAGAACAGGTAGCACAAAATCTCTACTGTGTTGCAACTGTTCCATTATCTCAGTGAGACCTTGCCTTGACGCCCGCAAAATAAGCGTTGTTACTATAGGTACGGGGAGTCTTGCAGACGCTGCTCCATTGCGTGCAGCTGCTAGTATCCGATGCTTTGGACATTATTTCGCGAGTGATCTGCAGCACATGATAATCCACAACCGCCGTTACCTATTTTCCCAATTACGACGTTGGCTCCTAGATCATCGTTTACGAGCCCTCGAACTTCTGCAGTGGACTCAATATGTAAATGTATATTTAGCGTCACGTATCCCCCACATAGCACAGACACTCCCCCTTCCACTACCCAAGACCCGTCGCATGCTAGAGGTGCTGGATTCATACGTTTGCCACAGCTTTCTGTTCAATATATGATACGAGATCCTCACTGTCCCCCGTTACAGAGGCGGTTTTGGCCAGTAACATGTCCTTCACACAGCGGTAGTCCTTTTCGTCAGTCTTAAATGGTACTGTGGCATCATTGTCCTGCGTGCTTTATCAGCCTGCTGCTAGAGGCTCTTACACCACGCTCTTTCAGCCCCTATCCAGATTTCGGAAGTCCTGCTACCCTTCGTTTATTTTCACCTCTTTTTCCTCTAACCGAGTTATGCCCTTACTGTGATAATGCCGATGCGCTTGATGTCCACTACGGTGATATGATGCATTCTTCAGCAGAAAAGACACATAATACGGTTGAGGCGGGGCATCCCGACGTTGACTGGCGTGCCATCTGGCGATGTGTTATGTAAATTCATGCACTCTTGGTTGGGTTTAAAGTTATTGACAGTTTACATTCTCGCAGCTACATTAAATTTACATTCCCGCAGTAAGAAAGATTCAGTACAGGGCAAAGCGCATAAGCGACGAGATAAAATTCACGCTCACATGCGATTCACATGCGACAGTTGTGTTTCATACTACTGCCAATTACGTAATTTCAGTTCTATCTCCGATGTACATGTTTCATACGGCTCTGGGAGCCCCGTGTAAACGAAGTGACTGACATAGGCAGAGCGCTGCAGCAGAAGCTTCAGGCTGTGCCGCGCTGCGCTGTGACAAACTGTGGCGAGTACTCACACAGGACGTTGGTGGAGCTGCCCACGGTGTATACTCTTTGCCGCGTACTGCAGCTAGCGTAGCGGCCGCCACGACACCCAGGGCGTGCCTTACACAGCAGCGAGCAGTCAGCGTGAGCTACCGAAAGCCACATCTCTTTTCCATACAAACAGTACCAATTACTATATTCCATCTCGGCGCGGTGGTACAGAAACCTATCGCTACTATGAGTTAAAGAAAATAAAAAATAAGAAACAGTCGTAGGTTGCAGAATTTCCTTTCTCCGGGATAGGGCATCATCAGGTTATGTTAAAAAAAAAAATCTGAAATTTTCTGTCGAAAAACATCCGACAAGAAGGCATGATACCGCATAAAACGTACTAAAAGGAAACCTCATGGAGGCGATGACGGGCATAACAACGCCTCCATGAGCTTGCCTTGTAGTATGTTTTATCCGGTATCGTGCTTTGTTGACGGATGTTTTTCGACAGAAAATATCTGATTTTTTAACATAATCTGATGACGCCCTGTCCGGGCGAAACACATAGTTCTTAAGTTAATGGTGAACATTGTGCAACCTACTACTGTTTCTCTTTGCTTTCTACAAACAATTGAGTTCGTGTTTTTAGTACTAGAAATAAGAATCATCTTCACAAATATCTCAGTTAACTTGTTTTGATCTAGAAAGATGTCCATTATTCAGGAATATGTTTTTCAATAACTTGCCAGCTGTCGTAAATATCTTAGCTACTAATGAAGTTCAGTTTTTAAAAGAGCCTAAAGGAGTTACTGCTTCTACTCCAGTGACGAATTTCGTAGGAGAACCGTCTGATGTGTGTATTATTTTTAATAGTATCGATTATTGTGAGCATTAAATAAAATTTGACTTTTGTACAGCTTCTGTGCAGTAATCTGATCAAAAGTATCCGGACACTCGTATGTAATGCTGAATTGACCACTAAATGTCACGAGAGGCGGAACAGTTAGTGTAAGAGAAGGGGCGGGGGGCGGCAGGATTGCAGGACATAGTGTGTCAGTAGCCACTAATAGCTGAATGCTTAACATGTACAGGTTGTACATAAAGTCCGGCAACACTTTCAATTATTTATTACACAAGAACCAAACACTATACAGATATCATACATGTCATTTTGAAGAGAAATCCTCAATGTTTTTTTTTTATGTATACCGTCCCAGCGTAGTTTGGTCATTTGCCGACAGTCAGCGCTAGTCGCAATCGTGGCGAGTTCTGATGCGGAGCGAGCTTTCTGTGCGTTGGAGTTCATGGAATGGCCTCCCCGATCACCAGATTTCACTCCATTTGACCTTTTCCTGCTGGGACACATTAAGTATATGGCGTATGTACCGCCTCTACCATGTGATGCAGCAGAACTCCGGGAGAGAAAACGGGAAGCGACTGCCACTGTCAACGATGCCATGCTGGGACGGTTATGGCAAGAATTCAAATGGTTCAAAATGGCTCTGAGCATTACGGGACCTAACATCTGAGGTCATCAGTCCCCTAGAACTTAGAACTACTTAAACCTAACTAACCTAAAGACATCACACACATCAATGCCCGAGGCAGGATTCGAACTTGCGACCGTAGCGGTCGCGCGGTTCCAGACTCAAGCGCCTAGAACCGCTCGGCCACCGCGGCCGGCGGCAAGAATTCGATTACCGTATTCACGTCTGCCAGGTCACCCATGGTTCGCATATCGAATGTTCGTAAAAAAAAATCTTTCACAGTTTCTCTTCAAAATGCAATATGTATGACATCTGTACAATGTTTAGTTCTTGTGCAATAAATAGTTGAAAGTGTTCCCGGACTACGCTGTATAGCAATTGCGAATACGGACAACAATCAGCTGTAGAATGGAATGACGAAAATGAAACTTTGTGCCGGACCGGGACTCGAACCCGGATTTCTTGCTTATCGCTAGCCGTCGCCTTACCATTTGGACCCCCGGCCAGACCCAAACTTCCATACGTCGTCAATGAAGCGTTTACAACCTGCACTCGTACTTCCATTGTGTATATTGCGGCACAGGTGGGACATTTTACTTGAAGGTGAGACATTTTACTTGAAAGTCGCTTGTCCGGTATCGGCGGATAGATACGATATTGCGGTGCTTTGTTATTCTGAATTACGATGCAAAGTTCCTTTAGGCTTGCAAGCACTGAAATATCGTAATAGCAGAATGAACCGGCCAGGAGATCTCAGTGACTTAGAACGTGTACTAGTCTTTGGATGTCACCTGGTTAAGATACACAAGTAAACTGTTGGTAACCTGATTGTAAAGTGCAGAACCGAAGGAACAGCCATAGCTAAACCAATACCTGGAACACCTCATGTACTGACGTCAGGGACCGTCGAGTACTGGTATTGTTACTGTAAAAGATCTCATGAAGTCAAAGGAAGGTATCACTCCTGAGTTACAAAAGTGCTACCAGCAGTCCTGGTAGCGTAATGACTGTCAGTAGGGGGTTGAAAATAACGGTCGAGCAGCTCCTCATAAGCCACGTATTCCCATACGCAGTGCTATGCGGCGCTTGAGGTGATATAAAGATTGAAGAGACTGGACACTGGATGAGTGCGAACGGGTGATTCGGCGTTTGATGAATACCTGGAGAATATTACCTGCCATATTGCTCAGTGCCTACAGTGAAGAGCGGAGAAGGTTCTGTTATGGTACGGGGTTCTTTTCGTGGTCAGGATATGGCCCCTTATTGCACTTAAGAATACGCTTGATGCTGAAGGATAAGAACGCATTTTAAAGCATCCTTTATTGCGTACAGTAGAGAAACAGTTCGGAGACAATGACTGTACCCGTATGACAATGCGCTCTATCATTAATCAGCAGCCTTGAGGGAGTCACTTATGGACAATGGCAATCCTGAAATAAACTGGCCTGTCCAGAGTCCTGGCCTAAACCCAATGGAACACAGTTGGGATGAGTCAGAATCTACACTTTGCTCCAGATCCCCGCTTCCAAAGTCACTATCAATTTCTTTTTCTGGTTTAGCTCCTGATATTCAGGCGTCTCCCTGAAAGTATGCCAGGTAGAGTCCAATTCGTCGTAAGCGCGAAGGATGGACACAAATCATATTAATTTTCACTAATACGTGACCGGATACTTTTTATCGGAGAGTGTAAGTGCTGTAAACCGATTTTTTTGTCTTTGGTAACGCTTGGGTTGGGTTGGGTTGGGTTGTTTGGATGAAGAGGCCAAACAGCGAGGTCATCGGTTTCATCGGATTAGGGAAGGACGGGGAAGGAACAAGGCAGTGCCCTTTCAAAGGAACCATTCCGGTATTTGCCTGGAGGGATTTAGTGAAATCACAGAAAACCTAAATCAGGAAGGCCGGAAGCGGGTTTTAACCGTCGTCCTCCCGAATGCGAGTCCAGTGTCCACCTCGCTAGGTGGTAACACTTGGCTACAACAGCCTACAATTTATCATATTCACCACAGTGTACTGTACATTTACGTGTTTTGCGACTAGCTACTTATTACCTTATAATGAAAATGTGTTTAAGATTTTTTGACTCTTTTTACATTCATGTCGACCATTTAGCTTGGGACCTGTGGAAGACACATTACAATATCTTTTTTCTTTGTGAATATGTGTTACTTCCTTCTTGTTCCACAATACGTTCTACATCCTAGAGTCCCTCCTTACTATGAATATATGGAACGAAATGTACCGCTTCCATGGTTATTTTTAACGTTAGAGTAACCTTAGTCATTGAGTCGAAATCCATAACTGTATTGGTCGCGTGCTTAAATGACATCAAATATCAAATATTTGTTTCAAAGATAAAAATAGCAAAACAACATTAAATAACAAAGAAAGCTGTGAAATAGTATCAAAACTTTTTGACAGACTCTTCAACTATCCAGTTCTAAGAGTTAAATCAGAATTTTCAACAATACCAGAAAAACTACAGTAGATTTCGACTTCCCACCAACAGAACTAGTAATTTATGAAGCCATCAACTAAACAACAACAAAACAGGTTCTGAAGACTCCAATACAGTAGAATGTTCGAACAGTAAGAAAAAATTTATAACACACCTTCACGTACTTTTTAAGAATATTTCAAAAATAGAATATATTCTAGAAGAATCGGAACCCACTAGCCAAAAATAAAGAAAAAGGTATATCAGTACTTACATAGGAGTGTCGTTCTGCCAGTGGTGTGTAAAATATTGGCTAAAATTCTTCTGAACAGAGTCGATGAAACTTCCGACAAACGACTAGAATGGGAGAATACCTGGGTGGTTTTCGAAAGATAGTGCACAGAACAGGTTTGTAACTTGAAATCAATAATTCGTCTCAAAATGTTAACAAAAAGATCTGTAGTAGTACCATTTATCGATTGAGAAATCATTTGATTTTGTAAACAGAGGGCCGGCCGGGGTGGTCGAGCGGTTCTGGAACCGCGCGACCGCTACGGGATGGAGATCAAGTAGCACTGCAAAAATAGTAACAATAAAGTAAAACGAGTAATTCTTTTCTTTCATTTTATTTTGCACAGCTATTTGCAGTTTAGGTGTCTTCCCTTTTTTTAAATGATTCTCGAAAGATGCATTTACTTGCGCCATATTTTGTGTCTGTTTGTTGCTGCAATACTGTTACAGTCATCACTGCCACCATAGACTCAAATATTGACGAAATAGGAGCACCTGTGAAAGTTCAGGCATACTTCTGCGAACAGAACTAACGAATGATTCAACGCCAAACATAACAGGGTTTATTCATTGCAACTACTAGTTCAGATTTACTTTTATAAGTGCCAAATGTTTATGCACAACCCTGCTTCTGCTAGCATTGTTTACCTTATTACTCAAAGCTCTGATTTTACAGTATCTCAACATAGTGAAGACAGTAACACTGACATCTGTTAAAAATATTTAACGTAACTGTAGAGGGCGATGGAAAAAGTCGCAGTCATCAAAAATTATATGCAATATGTATGTTATTCTGTAGCCTCACACACATTATTTATAACCTACGCTCTTTGGTTGCACTGCTCTATAACACATACAGTATCTCGCTGTGCCATGTTTGAGTCCATTTTGCAGGTGACGTTGTCACTGATGTTGATAATGCTTTGTTAGGTTAATCTTTAGTTCCGAGTGAGTGCAGCCTGTTTTGGTAGACCCTTTCCTTGAGGAAACCTCACAAAAGAAGCCGTTCAACCCAGAGAACGTGGGAGAGGTGAATGTATCACCAAAAAATCCTCTTAAGATATGAATTGTTTCCTTTGGTGTGAAAAGTGGTATCGTCCTACTTCAACCATTATAACGCTCACCTATCTGAAGAAAGGAAATAAACTGTGTAATGATATCTTGATACACAACACGGTTCATTGTAGATGAAGAGAATAGGGCCCACAGTTCGTGAACTTCTTAAGCAATAGAACTTGACTTCTTAAATAATAGAACCCAGTACGTTGTCCTCGATGATGAGTGTTCATCGGAGGTGAGGGTATCATCTGGAGTGTCCCAGGGAAGTGTGGTAGGTCCGCTGTTGTTTTCTATCTACATAAATGATCTTTGGATAGGGTAGATAGCAATGTGCGGCTGTTTGCTGATGATGCTGTGGTGTACGGGAAGGAGTCGTCGTTGAGTGACTGTAGGAGGACACAAGATGACTTGATTGGTGTAAAGAATGGCAGCTAACTCCAAATATAGATAAATGTAAATTAATGCAGAAGAATATGAAAAAGAATCCTCTAAAATATTCCATTAGTAGTGTAGCGCTTGACACAGTCACGTCGATTAAATATTTGGGCGTAAAATTGCAGAGCGATATGAAGTGGGACAAGCACGTAATAGCAGTTGTGGGGAAGGCGGATAGTCGTCTTCGGTTCATTGGTAGAATTTTGGGAAGATGTGGTTCATCTGTAAAGGAGACCGCTTACAAAACACCAATACAACCTATTCTTGAATACTGCTAGAGCGTTTGGGATCCCTGTCAGGTCGGATTGAGGGAGGACATTGAGGCAATTCAGAGACGGGATGCTAGATTTGTTACTGGTAGGTTTGATCATCACGCGAGTGTTACGGAAATGCTTCAGGAACTCGGGTGGGAGCCTCCAGAGGAAAAAAGGTGTTCTTTTCATGAATCGCTACTGAGGAAATTTAGAGAACCAGCATTTGAGGCTGACTGCAGTACAATTTTACTGCCGCCAACTTACATTTCGCGGAAAGACCACAAAGATAAGATAAAAGAGATTAGGGCTCGTACAGAGGCATATAGGCAGTCATTTTTCCCTCGTCGTTCTGCTTGGGAGTGGAACAGGGAGAGAAGATGCTAGTTGTGGTACGAGGTACCCTCCGCCACGCACCGTATGTTGGATTGCGGAGTATGTATGTAGATGTAGGTGTAGATGTACAACGCAGTATGGCACACAACACTCCAATTATTTTACAGGGCAAGGTGTTTTCATGAAAGACACCCAGACGTCTGTTGATTTAATTCTTGTACACTGAGGTGACAAGTCATGAGGTGCCTCGTAACGTCGTGTCGGATCTATTTTCGTCCGGCGTAGTTTAGCAACTCGACGTGGCATAGACCCCACAAGTCGTTGGGAGTCAGGTGCAGTAATATTGAGCCATGTTGTCTCTATCTCCATATGCTGTCCATAGTTGTGAAACTGTTGCCGGTTTTGTGCACAAAATGACCTCTACATCTACATCTACATCCGTACTCCGCAAGCCACCTGACGGTGTGTGGCGGAGGGTACCCTGAGTACCTCTATCGGTTCTCCCTTCTATTCCAGTCTCGTATTGTACGTGGAAAGAAGGACTGTCGGTATGCTTCTGTGTGGGCTCTAATCTCTCTGATTTTATCCTCATGGTCTCTTCGCGAGATATACGTAGGAGGGAGCAATATACTGCTTGACTCTTCGGTGAAGGTATGTTCTCGAAACTTCAACAAAAGCCCGTACCGAGCTACTGAGCGTCTCTCCTGCAGAGTCTTCCACTGGAGTTTATCTATCATCTCCGTAACGCTTTCGCAATTACTAAATGATCCTGTAACGAAGCGCGCTGCTCTCCGTTGGATCTTCTCTATCTCCTCTATCAACCCCACCTGGTGCGGATCCCACACTGCTGAGCAGTATTCAAGCATTGGGCGAACAAGCGTACTGTAACCTACCTCTTTATTATGTCCCATAAATGTTCGATGGGCTTAATGTTGGCCGATCTGGGTGCCGAAATCATTCGCACCAGTTGTCCAGAATGTTCTTTAAATCAATAGCGAACAACTGTGGCCCTGTTACGTTGTATGGTGTCAGGCAAATCCAACACCTTCCATGAAAACCCTGACATGATAAGCAAATCCAGTAGTACGTCACATAGCTCCAAATAAATCGTGACATTAAATTAACCAAAGTAATACGAGTAACGAGCAAATGGAATAACACCTGCCTAAATGCAGATTAACACACAGACACACAGACTAACACAAGAATGCCTAAATGCATGTTGTACCTTCCCACCGTGAGACAGACGCAGTTCCAAGGGGAGAAACGAGAACAGAAGCCGAGAGCAGAACCGTGTTAAGGTGGAAGACCCTACGATAAGGGACGGACACCCACGTCTCCAGCTAACCGCTAGGACCACCCCCCACCAAATGTTAAAAGCTAGAGCCCTCCAGAAGAGCAATATAGATCTTATGATAACACAAAAAGGGATACCCCAGCTGCAAGTTTTAGCGTGAGACTTTTTCGCGTCTCTGTTATATTGCAAACTTTAAAAACATTGCCCCACTACGAAAAGTATAACGTTTCTCATTGGATAGACAGAATTTCTGTAGGTGGAGCTTAAGGTTAACATTGAGACCCTGATTGGTCAGATGAAAACACAGCCAGATAATTTTTTTAAAACCAACTTCCGTAAATGGTGGTAAGAAGAGGTTAGGAGAGAGTTGCTTCCGAGACGGCGAGTTAAGCCGAGCTGTGCTACCCGCCGCCCCCTGACGAACACCAACAAGGTAATGAACGCACGCGATGCTGCATAACAGCGCATAAAGCTTCACTCAGAACTGCAGAAGTCTCATCTGTTACACCCCCTTTTTGCGTAATACTTGTATCGATCGTCAATTAAAGCTCATGGTGTACACATTTGCCACTTGAAGTAAAAATCTGAAAGGTAATGATTTTTCTGTTATATAGTTATTGAGAAGCCTCATCAGCCACTGTAATTTACGACAAGTTAGATAAGTAATTAAAGATAATTGAGGGTCACTGTAGACCATTTTGATAGTTTTCTCTTTTGTGAAACTTAATTTAAACCTAGATTATAGATGTGATATGGCATAGGTCATCCTTCGATCCATTGTAGAACTTAGAAACCTATTAAGGGAATAATCGTTCACATTTTTTGTTGAACGCAGTTGGCTTTTACCATCCTGTATTAAAACATTTCCTTTTATCAAAAGTGCAATTTATAAACAATGTTTTGTGAGTAGAATAAAATTTCCAATGGTAAACTTAACTGCTTTTTCGACGTGTAACGTTCCCTGGCAGCACACACAATATTAATAAAATGAAATAACATTCAATTGTACTATGTACGCCGCTATGGAGCAATTCGAATGTACTGTAATTGTTTAACAAAAAATGTTATTTAATTTTGTGTAAAGGACATTGGTTATTATTGTAATATTTTCTGTACAGTAATAATATTCTCGATGTATTTACGATTGTAATATTTCTATACTCATAATTTAATTACGAAATATGTTATTATCTGCGATGAAAAAATTTAAAATATAGCCACAGAGGAAATTAATGTAAGATTACAAAAAGACATTCACAATCAGCAGTAGTATAAAAAGCACTACATAATGTGCATTCTTTGGTCGTCTTCCTCTAGAGCTGAGAGAGAGAGGAACCTATGACATAGCATTAGGTGAATGAGTAGACTTCGTTTGTCTGTATCTATCTTTAGCCGCCATTAGAGGAGAAATCATCAAGGTGTGTAATTTTGATTATTGTTATGGTCTAAATACATTATAATTTATCAAAATTGTCTATTACTAATGTAAATTAGCTTCCCCATGTCATCTATAATATTACTTTAAAAAATTTTCAGCACTTTTAGCGATTATCGTTGGTGTTGCTGGGCTGTGCCGCGACCGAACGATTTGCAGCGGCGGCACATTTAAAAAATTGTTCCGCTATAAAATTAACCAAACCCGTAAATCGGGAGCAGGTAAAATTAGCAGTGAATTACGAAATATTTTTCTTTTACAGCGATCCTGAGGCTGACTGAATTTATTACTCGTTTTACATTTGTGCATTCATAGGTGGATAATTAACGTTGAAGTTGTTAATCTGTTGGTTCTTTCCATTTCTAAAGCAAATAACTTAAACGTATAGTGAAGTGTGTTTTGTCAATGATAATCAAACGTTCATGTCGGATTGTCAATATTTAACAATTTTATGCTAACAGAGACAGTCTTGTGTTCCATAGCTAACGCCGGGAAAGAATTAAGTAATTATTTAAAAACCCACTGCATCTAGAAAATGTGTGCCAAGGCCAAAATAAAGAAAAAAATAATTTAAATAAGTTTCAAATAAATGTTATTAATCAGTTCGTTTGAATTTATCAGCATGAGAGGGTTGCTGAGGTTCACGTAATTTTAAATGTGCTTAATTCTGTCTCAGTGAATTTTTATTACCACACGTAAATAAGGGGTTCTACAACAAAGTTCGTACTGAAAGAGTAAATAACATAAATATTTAAAGCCATTTCTTCCCCAGTTTTTTATCCATTCATTCATTGTTACATAATAATAAATATTCTTTTTTTTCCTCGTTAAACTGGCGCCCAACAACGCGGGGCCCGAATAAGCAGTGGCCACAAAATACCCATGAGATAATTAGGGAATTATTGTAGTCGAACTTTGTTGGAGAACAATTAATAATTTTTTCATGTCTTGTATGTATTGCCTAACCAATATAGTGTTGTAATACCTGTATGTGATTTTTTGCATGAGAGCACTATATACTCAGAGGCAAGCTGAAGAAGAGAGCTCATTATATCAAAAAATTAATTACCTACCATAATACCAGGGGCAGCTGCACCCAAGATAGATCACAAAAAGGTAAAGCTACAGTGTAGTTGTCCTGTGGGTAGTAAAGTAGCCTCAGTGCGGTGTTCTCGGATCATTAGTGGTGTGCTTGTTATTAGTT
This sequence comes from Schistocerca gregaria, assembly GCF_023897955.1. Lineage (NCBI taxonomy): Eukaryota > Metazoa > Arthropoda > Insecta > Orthoptera > Acrididae > Schistocerca > Schistocerca gregaria. Next base: position 307,040,692 of record NC_064923.1, read on the forward strand.
TTTTTAAATAACAGGACATTTGAGTAGTTAGTCATCGTAGTATATAATAAGTGTGTTTCAACAAATGACCATTTCTTGTGTGATTATGTCGTGTTAGGATATTTAGTTCAGATTTCGTTTCTTTTGTTGACTATGGTTAGATTGCGTAATCAGAAACATATAAACATGGATAATGAACACCAGTTAGCAAGCAGTGATACCAAGTTAGAAAGTGGGGCACAAGGTAATGTTAGTGGCGTAGTTCAGGAAGTACAATGTGAGAATCTGGGGCCAGAAGAGCAAGAAATGTTGCCACTGCCAGCCAGTGATTCAGTTGAAAGTAGAAACACGGTGCCACCCACACGCACTAGACACGGACCAGAGAGTGGTGAGGTGTCAGAAGTGCTATCATTAAGATTCATGTTCGAGCGCATGCTCAATTTCCAAGGTACGTTTATGCATGAACAAACAGAGCGTGATCGACGCCAGCATGAGAGAGACTTGCAGTTTTGCAATCTTTGGAAGCTATGCAAAGTGAGATTGTTAGTTTGAGACAAAACAATGAAACAATACCCAAGGCGGTGCAAGAACTGAGCGAAAGAGTAGATAATATCCATGTGGCTAACGCCAGTATCGTAGATGAAATCAGTGTACTGGCTAACAGGATGGAAAAATTAGAAATTGACGCAAGTCAAGCAATAGAGCAGAAAATATCCGAAGAAAATTGAAAAGGAATTTACGAACTGGTTAGAGGCAAAAGACACCAACCTCAACAAGCAATAGACGAGAATGTGCACGCCGCGATTGAGGCCAAAGACTTGGGCTCGTGTGCCGAAGTTGTTGTTGTTGTTGTCTTCAGTCCTGAGACTGGTTTGATGCAGCTCTCCATGCTACTCTATCCTGTGCAAGCTGCTTCATCTCCCAGTACCTACTGCAACCTACATCCTTCTGAATCTGCTTAGTGTAATCATCTCTCGGTCTCCCTCTACGATTTTTACCCTCCACGCTGCCCTCCAATGCTAAATTTGTGATCCCTTGATGCCTCAAAACATGTCCTACCAACCGATCCCTTCTTCTAGTCAAGTTGTGCCACAAACTTCTCTGCTCCCGAATCCTATTCAATACCTCCTCATTAGTTACGTGATCTATCCACCTTATCTTCAGTATTCTTCTGTAGCACCACATTTCGAAAGCTTCTATTCTCTTCTTGTCCAAACTAGTTATCGTCCACGTTTCACTTCCATACATGGCTACACTCCAAACAAATACTTTCAGAAACGACTTCCTGATACATAAATCTATATTCGATGTTAACAAATTTCTCTTCTTCAGAAACGCTTTCCTTGCCATTGCCAGTCTACATTTTATATCCTCTCTACTTCGACCATCATCAGTTATTTTACTTCCTAAATAGCAAAACTCCTTTACTACTTTAAGTGTCTCATTTCCTAATCTAATTCCCTCAGCATCACCCGATTTAATTTGACTACATTCCATTATCCTCGTTTTGCTTTTGTTAATGTTCATCTTATATCCTCCTTTCAAGACACTATCCATTCCGTTCAACTGCTCTTCCAAGTCCTTTGCGGTCTCTGACAGAATTACAATGTCATCGGCGAACCTCAAAGTTTTTACTTCGTCTCCATGAATTTTAATACCTACTCCAAATTTTTCTTTTGTTTCCTTTACTGCTTGCTCAATATACAGATTGAATAACATCGGGGAGAGGCTACAACCCTGTCTCACTCCTTTCCCAACCACTGCTTCCCTTTCATGCCCCTCGACTCATATTACTGCCATCTGGTTTCTGTACAAATTATAAATAGCCTTTCGCTCCCTGTATTTTACCCCTGCCACCTTTAGAATTTGAAAAAGAGTATTCCAGTCAACATTGTCAAAAGCTTTCTCTAAGTCTACAAATGCTAGAAACGTAGGTTTGCCTTTTCTTAATCTTTCTTCTAAGATAAGTCGTAAGGTCAGTATTACCTCACGTGTTCCAGTGTTTCTATGGAATCCAAACTGATCTTCCCCGAGGTCGGCTTCTAATAATTTTTCCATTCGTCTGTAGAGAATTCGTGTTAGCATTTTGCAGCTGTGGCTTTTTAAACTGGGTTTTTGGTAATTTTCACATCTGTCAACGCCTGCTTTCTTTGGGATTGGAATTATTATATTCTTCTTGAAGTCTCTGGGTATTTCGCCTGTCTCATACATCTTGCTCACCAGCTGGTAGAGTTTTGTCATGACTGGCTCTCCCAAGGCCGTCAGTAGTTCTAATGGAATGTTGTCTACTCCGGGGGCCTTGTTTCGACTCAGGTCTTTCAGTGCTCTGTCAAACTCTTCACGCAGTATCGTATCTCCCATTTCGTCTTCATCTACATCCTCTTCTATTTCTATAATATTGTCCTCAAGTACATCGCCCTTGTATAAACCTTCTATATACTCCTTCCACCTTTCTGCCTTCCCTTCTTTGCATAGAACTGGGTTGCCATCTGAGCTCTTGATATTCATACACGTGGTTCTCTTCTCTCCAAAGGTCTCTTTAATTTTCCTGTAGACAGTATCTATCTTACCCCTAGTGAGATAAGCTTCTACATCCTTACATTTGTCCTCTAGCCATCCCTGTTTAGCCATTTTGCACTTCCTGTCGATCTCATTTTTGAGACGTTTGTATTCCTTTTTGCCTGCTTCATTTACTGCATTTTTATATTTTCTCCTTTCATCAATTAAATTCAATATTTCTTCTGTTACCCAAGGATTTCTAGCAGCCCTCGTCTTTGTACCTACTTTATCCTCTGCTGCCTTCACTACTACATCCCTCAGAGCTACCCATTCTTCTTCTACTGTATTTCTTTCCCTATTCCTGTCAATTGTTCCCTTATGCTCTCTCTGAAACTCTGTACAACCTCTGGTTCTTTCAGTTTATCCAGGTCCCATCTCCTTAATTTCCCACATTTTTGCAGTTTCTTCAGTTTTAATCTACAGGTCATAACCAATAGATTGTGGTCAGAGTCCACATCTGCCCCTGGAAATGTCTTACAACTTAAAACCTGGTTCCTAAATCTCTGTCTTACCATTATATAATCTATCTGATACCTTTTAGTATCTCCAGGGTTCTTCCACGTATACAACCTTCTTTCATGATTCTTAAACCAAGTGTTAGCTATGATTAAGTTGTGCTCTGTGCAAAATTCTACTAGGCGGCTTCCTCTTTCATTTCTTAGCCCCAATCCATATTCACCTACTATGTTTCCTTCTCTCCCTTTTCCTACACTCGAATTCCAGTCACCCATTACTATTAAATTTTCGTCTCCCTTCACTATCTAAATAATTTCTTTTATTTCATCGTACATTTCTTCAATTTCTTCATCATCTGCAGAGGTAGTTGGCATATAAACTTGTACTACTGTAGTAGGTGTGGGCTTCGTATCTATCTTGGCCACAATAATGCGTTCACTATGCTGTTTGTAGTAGCTTACCCGCATTCCTATTTTCCTATTCATTATTAAACCTACTCCTGCATTACCCCTATTTGATTTTGTGTTTATAACCCTGTAGTCACCTGACCAGAAGTCTTGTTCCTCCTGCCACCGAACTTCACTAATTCCCACTATATCTAACTTTAACCTATCCATTTCCCTTTTTAAATTTTCTAACCTACCTGCCCGATTAAGGGATCTGACATTCCACGCTCCGATCCGTAGAACGCCAGTTTTCTTTCTCCTGATAACGACATCCTCCTGAGTAGTCCCCGCCCGGAGATCCGAATGGCGGACTATTTTACCTCCGGAATATTTTACCCTAGAGGATGCCATCATCATTTAATCATACAGTAAAGCTGCATGTCCTCGGGAAAAATTACGGCTGTAGTTTCCCCTTGCTTTCAGCCGTTCGCAGTACCAGCACAGCAAGGCCGTTTTGGTTAATGTTGCAAGGCCAGATCAGTCAATCATCCAGACTGTTGCCCCTGCAACTACTGAAAAGGCTGCTGCCCCTCTTCAGGAACCACACGTTTGTCTGGCCTCTCAACAGATACCCCTCCGTTGTGGTTGCACCTATGGTACGGCCATCTGTATCGCTGAGGCACGCAAGCCTCCCCACCAACGGCAAGGTCCATGGTTCATGGGGGGTAGGCCGAAGTGCAGGATCTAAAACGGGCGGTGCACACTGACGTTCCGCGGTGGCAGCGGAATGTCAACCGTCGTCTTGCGGAGTTGAAAGACTGATTGTTGCACAGCGACGCACAGGCGTGTGTGACGCCAGCCAGGTTCAACACTGATAAGCATATAAATATAGCAGTGAAAAATTGCGACTGCGAGACAGAACAGACAACCAATGTTAGCGAAACAAACAAATGTCACTCCAAAATAGTGATTGAAGAAAACCTGATTAAAAACCAACAGTTCCAGATCTTTACAACGGAGAAGAAATCTGTTCACCCTGTAGTATTTATCAAGGGATTTAGAAACATATTGCCTAGTATTAGGAGTCATGCACAGAAAATAGTTCGTTATGTCTTACATACAAGGAGATGCTGCATTATGGCCAACCGAAGCAGCTGACAGTTACGACACATATTAACAATTTGAAAAGGCATTCTTGGACAAATATTGGTCAACATGTATTCAGGAGAGATTACGGAAAGAGGTATATAATCCAGAGCCGTAATCTCCACGATTAGGCAATTTGCGAAAATATTTTGAGAAATAAATTAATAAGACCCGTTACTGGGACGAGCAGATTTCATCCCGGGATTTGATCAGACTTTTGAAATCACACTTGCCGATACACGTAAAGGAAAAACTTATACACGACATGGAACATTTCTTGTCTGTTCTGGACTCAATTGACCTGATTCAGGAGGATGTTAAGGCAGCCTCTGGACAGGCTAGAAGTAACGGAAACGGTTACAGAAATGGTCGAAATAACACGCCTCCACCAAATAATGGAAACGGCGGAGGTAACAATAGGAGACAAGATTATGTACAAAACTGGAATAGAGGTAGAGACCGGAACGGCAATAGTCCGCCGGTGAACAATGACCGGAAAAGGAGGTTCGATGACAGATATGAAACAGGCCTACCAAGCAATAGTAGATGGAAAAATGCCAGGGGGCTGTGGAACAACCATACCTATAACGATGCAAACCGAACTTGGCTACAGAACCAGAGGCCCAGTCCGGACCGGCAAAACAGTGAAAGATATGACAATAACCGACCGCCACCGCAAAATGCGCCAATTGCGCAACCGTGGTGGCCGACGCAACACAACTTACACATAGCGACACAGAGCAGCCACACCGATCCACCAGTAATAATCCAACAAACTACGAGGGTCGGTCAAAAAGTAATGCCTCCCATTTTTTCTGCTTAAAAAAATTAAGTTAAGTGAAAAATTTGAATTTGGCGCCATTCCTCAAACCTTCTTCTGCAATCCACTGCAGTAGTAACTTTCTGTGTCAACAGGTGGCAGCACAGCAGAAGTTTGTAAGATGGCCGACATCGATGTTCGTTTGAGACAGCGTTGTGTGATTGAATTCTTGAATGCAGAAGGTGAAACGCCCATACGCATTCATGAAAGACTGAAGAAGGTGTATGGTGTTGTGACAGTGGATGTCAGCACTGTTAGACGATGGGTTCGTCGTTGTAAGGAAGCTGAAGGGCAAACACCGTTGACTGACGAAAAGCGGAGCGGCAGGCCGGTGAGTGCAGTGACTCCACACACAAAATTCAGCAAGTTGATGACATCATTCTGGAGACCGTCGGGTGACTGCAGATGAAGTGTGTCGCATTATTTCTCTTAGTAAAGGCAGTGTGATCACGATTATTAAACAATTGGGGTACTCAAAAGTTTGTGGACGGTGGGTTCCAAGAATGTTAACCGATCAGAATAAAGAGGCAAGGAAAACAATAGCCTCCCAACACTTGCAGCGCTTCCGTTTGGAGGGAGATGAGTTTCTGAAAAAAATTGTGACCGGGGACGAAACATGGGTGCATTTTTTTGAACCCGAATCAAAGAGGCAGTCAATGGAGTGGCGTCACACAAGCTCGCCGAGGAAGAAAAAATTCAAAACTGTGCGATCGGCAGGGAAAGTTATGGCAACAGTTTTCTGGGATACAGAGGGTGTGATTCTGGTTGATTTTTTGGAGCAGGGATGCACAATAAATTCTGTTCAATACGTCACAACCCTCAAAAAACTTAAAGCACGTCTTCAGCGAGTTCGCCCAACAAAATCAATGGCAGATGTTCTTCTTTTGAATGACAATGCAAGACCACACACCAGTCGTCACACCTCTGACGAGATTGTCAAAATTGGATGGGAAGTTTTGCCTCACCCCCCGTACAGCCCTGACCTGGCACCATCAGACTTCCATCTGTTCGGGCCACTAAAAGAAGCTCATCGTGGGATTCATTTTGAAGATGAGGAGGCCGTCAAAACATCCGTGCGTCAATGGCTTAGGAAGCAGAGCTGTGATTTTTATCGTGCTGGGATACATGCCCTTGTTCAAAGATGGACCAAAACTGTAGAGATGGGCGGAATTACATTGAAAAATGACAAAATGATCCTCAACGTTGTGGTTTTCAACCTATGTAATTGCATTTAAATTTCCTGACAATTAAACGTAGAAAAAAAAATAGGAGGCATTACTTTTTGACTGACCCTCGTAGATTCAGCCGAGATACGCTCTCCATCGTCGGCTGAGGTTTGGAGCGAGAGCAGCCCGACACAGAACAAAACATCGGAAATCTGTATCCTCAGGTATAATGACGGGGTACAGATGGGACATGAATTAATAACTGAACCACCCACGTGCATAAAGGAGCACAAAGACAAAGTACAAGCGATAATATAGATCAAAATTAACAATATTGATGTGCAAGCAATAGTAGATACAGGTGCTACTGTCAGTGTCATGAGTATGGACTTATTCAGAGTACTGGGAAAAGGAAAGCGTATGCTGACTTTCCCTGTCAACAATTGCAAAATCACTGGAGCCATCAGTGCACAACGACAAATAATTACACTCCAAGTGCGGGTAGAAATGTATATAGGAGGAGAAGCCATAGCGTGCTCGTTCCTGGTAGTAAAGGGTTTAAAGGTAGCCTGCATTTTGGGGGAAGATTTTTTGAGAGAAAGGGACGCAGTAATCCACCTTTCTCGGGAAAAATTAAGTTTTATGAACACGGGTAGGAGGATACAACTGACCATGCTCAGATCTGAAGAGGTACCTGTGCGTAATTGTAATGCTATTAACATAAAATGTAGGAATCAGTGATACTACATTTAGACAATCATTCTCTAGGTTCAAAATGGTTCTGAACACTATGGGACTCAACTGCTGCGGTCATAAGTCCCCTAGAATTTAGAACTACTTAAACGTAACTAACCTAAGGACATCACACACATCCATGCCCGAGGCAGGATTCGAACCTGCGACCGTAGCAGTCGCGCGGTTCCGGACTGAGCGCCTAGAACCGCTAGACCACAGCGGCTGGCCATTCTCTAGGAAAAAATCTCTATTATCCAGACGTACAAGGTAATCAATTAAAAGCAAATGTGGACGCACTTGTGAACAAAGTATCACAGTCCGAAAATTTGAACTCAGTGCAACAGCAGGATTTGGTACAGTTATTATCTGACTATGCAGATGTATTTTCAGAACGACCAGGAATTGTTAAGGGATGTCAATACAATACCGAAGTGAAGCATCACAAAACCTACTGTCGAGCCTCATACTCCAGTCCTCGGTCCAAGAAGGAAATAGTAGCTATCTCGAAGCAGATCCCCAATCAGGGAGATTACGGGGACAATCAACGTAAGGATGTGAAAATATCATTACAGTAAATGACTAATAGTCCTATGGGTTACGTATAAAAAGGTACACCATTCTTTTGGAAATGAATGAACATTAATGATGTGATCTGTAGGGATAATGTACTAGTGTAGAAGTATTTAGTTATAAGAATATGATTGACTTTCTCTTTTGTTTATGTTTACTTGTGTTATGCCTTCTTTTTAATTAGTGTTACCTTAAACATGCTCTAAATGTCTGCACAGATAACCTGATTAGTGCAATTATTTGTAGTGTTAAATTGTGACAGAGATCAGTCAGGAGGAACATTTTAGTAGTGATTAGTTTGTGTACTGCATAATATTCTGTATGTATGTCAAACCTGAAATATCTCTTGGTACAGTCTCTTCTATTACATGTATATATACATACACTCCTGGAAATGGAAAAAAGAACACATTGACACCGGTGTGTCAGACCCACCATACTTGCTCCGGACACTGCGAGAGGGCTGTACAAGCAATGATCACACGCACGGCACAGCGGACACACCAGGAACTGCGGTGTTGGCCGTCGAATGGCGCTAGCTGCGCAGCATTTATGCACCGCCGCCGTCAGTGTCAGCCAGTTTGCCGTGGCATACGGAGCTCCATCGCAGTCTGTAACACTGGTAGCATGCCGCGACAGCGTGGACGTGAACCGTATGTGCAGTTGAGGGCGTATAGTGGGCATGCGGGAGGCCGGGTGGACGTACCACCGAATTGCTGAACACGTGGGGCGTGAGGTCTCCACAGTACATCGATGTTGTCGCCAGTGGTCGGCGGAAGGTGCACGTGCCCGTCGACCTGGGACCGGACCGCAGCGACGCACGGATGCACGCCAAGACCGTAGGATCCTACGCAGTGCCGTAGGGGACTGCACCGCCACTTCCCAGCAAATTAGGGACACTGTTGCTCCTGGGGTATCGGCGAGGACCATTCCCAACCGTCTCCATGAAGCTGGGCTACAGTCCCGCACACCGTTAGGCCGTCTTCCGCTCACGCCCCAACATCGTGCAGCCCGCCTCCAGTGGTGTCGCGACAGGCGTGAATGGAGGGACGAATGGAGACGTGTCGTCTTCAGCGATGACAGTCGCTTCTGCCTTGGTGCCAACGATGGTCGTATGCGTGTTTGGCGCCGTGCAGGTGAGCGCCACAATCAGGACTGCATACGACCGAGGCACACAGGGCCAACACCCAGCATCATGGTGTGGGGAGCGATATCCTACACTGGCCGTACACCTCTGGTGATCGTCGAGGGGACACTGAATAGTGCACGGTACATCCAAACCGTCATCGAACCCACCGTTCTACCATTCCTAGACCGGCAAGGGAACTTGCTGTTCCAACAGGCCAAGCACATCCGCATGTATCCCGTGCCACCCAACGTGCTCTAGAAGGTGTAAGTCAACTACCCTGGCCAGCAAGATCTCCGGATCTGTCCCCCATTGAGCATGTTTGGGACTGGATGAAGCGTCGTCTCACGCGGTCTGCACGTCCAACACGAACGCTGGTCCAATTGAGGCGCCAGGTGGAAATGGCATGGAAAGCCGTTCCACAGGACTCTACGATGGTCTGCATGGGAGAATAGCAGCCTGCATTGCTGCGAAAGGTGGATATACACTGTACTAGTGCCGACATTGTGCATTCTCTGTTGCCTGTGTCTATGTGCCTGTGGTTCTGTCAGTGTGATCATGTGATGACACCAGGAATGTGTCAATAAAGTTTCCCCTTCCTGGGACAATGAATTCACGGTGTTCTTATTTCAATTTCCAGGAGTGTATATATGTGTGTAGCTGTCAGATTGACAGGTCCGAACTCGGAACAATATTAATAATATGAGACCCTGAGAACTTTATTTTCAAACCAGTACTATCAAAGAGAGTAATGTACCCAGTAGTGACCCGAGGGCACCATGGGAGGCAAACTTATTGCAAATTTAAGTAACGCAAAGTTACGCACATAGAAGCTTCTATTGAAGCATGTGAAGATCGAATCAGTAAAAAAGAGCTAGCCTGATACAGTCCAAGTCAATTTTAGCCTACAGAGACTACACTGTAATTACGTAGGACCTTGCAAGTAAAGTGAGACATAATTTCAAAGGAGTTATTGAAAAATATGCCTGAATCCGGCTGGAATGCACAAATAAAATCTACTCGAACATAAATATAGATGATTTTTTGGCAAACAAATACGAAATTTTAATATTTAATACCACGTACGCAAATATCACACACCTTGGTAAAGAGCGAACAAAAAAGTTACGAATGTGCCGTTACAAAAAATTGCACAACGGACATTGTAACTGAAAAAACTTAAACAAAGGTGCAGTATTGTGCGGCATAGAGAGATAGTCATTGTTCAAACTGCATCAATACGTCACGAGGTTGTTTCGAACAAGCAATAAGAAACTGTATCATCGCCGTGTGTGCAAGTGGACAAGGAACTAACACGACACGAACAGTGAGCCGAAAATAGACGGTGGACCAAGCTAGTGTCAAACCATAACTTGTACTGTGCGTGTGTACAAAAAAAAAAAAAATATTCTTTGTGTGTCAAGGGACGCCAGGAAAGCGCATTGACTACAGAGATACATTTTGTTCTAAGGTGAAAACTTGCGTGTGACTAATGACAAGTCATAACATGGTGAAAAAATATTGTGTGCCCATAAAACGCGTTACTGTAACAACGAAACATTGTGCAAACCAGACTAGTGAAGGCCTACTGAATAATAACTGCCAATAACTGTGTGCGTTCTTTCCCACAGCAGGAAAAATGCCCATAAGGATAGTACACTGTTTGTGAACTTGTTGCATGTTTGCTGGAGCACTGCAAGAAGATGTCACACGGGCGAGCTGATATACAACGCGCATCCGGCTACTTCAGCCATGCAGCGGCCGCAGCAACCCGTAGCAGACCAGACAGCCACACGCCTCTCCGCGCCGTAGCTGTCAACACCGGGGGCGGTGACCTACACGGAGCAGACGCGCCGCGCCGAGCGCCGCTCAACAATCACTCCGCACCGCTCACCAACTACAGCATTATTGACATATTCCAAAATATTTGCACAAACTGCATAACATGTCAATGAACTCGATTTTTGACGAACATTGAACACTTATTATGTATACCCGTAAATTGCCGAGAGAAAATGAACACTAACAAGTGTAGGAGATGGATTTGTAACACGTAGGTAGCGAGAACATTATGAAAGTGACGTTGTACTAAATGATTTCAAAAAACGAAGTGATATATCCTAGGACAAGCGACCTTGCAGTATATCGCAAAAATTATAATTACGAGTTGTTCAGCTCACACAAAAAACTTTCGTTGAACTGTATCTGACTGTGATATTAAGCAACCGTTGCTGACAAACTGCTAAATAATTTCAAAACAACGACTGTTCAAGAGGCAAGATTAATCATAAACCAACTGGGATGGCTGGGCTCCGGCACAGTTTTGCGCAGGTTTCCTGTCTGCCTTCTCCCAAATGGGGGAGCCATGAACATATATAACCCTGGGACTAATTAAAAGAGCCAATCCATTAAAAAAAACAGAATTTTAAAAAACGTTACTGGCACCATTGTGTCAAAATATAGAAACTCTTTGCCAAATGCTGCCAGGGGGCAATGTAACGTTCCCTGGCAGCACACACAATATTAATAAAATGAAATGACATTTAATTGTACTATGTACGCCGCTATGGAGCAATTCGAATGTATTGCAATTGTTTAACAACAAATGTTATTTAATTTTGTGTAAAGGACGTTGGTTAATATTGTAATATTTTCTGTAATAATATTCTCGATGTATTTACTATTGTAATATTTCTATATTCGTAATGTAATTACGAAATATGTTAATATCTGCGATGAAAAAATTTAAAATATAGCCACAGAGCAAAATAATGTAAGATTACAAAGAGACATTCACAATCAGTAGTAGTATAAAAAGCGCTACATAATGTGCATTCTTTGGTCGTCTTCCTCTAGAGCTGAGAGAGAGAAACCTGTGACGTAGCATTAGATGAATGAGTAGACTTCGTTTGTCTGTATCTATCTTTAGCCGCCATTAGAGGAGAAATAATCAAGATGTGTAATTTTGATTATTGTTATGGTCTAAATAAATTATAATTTATCAAAATTGTGTATTACTAATGTAAATTAGCTTGCCCATGTCATCTATAATATTACTTTAAAGAATTTTCAGCACTTTCGGCGATTATCGTTGGTGTTGCTGGGCTGTGCCGCGACCGAACGATTTGCAGCGGCGGGACATTTAAAAAATTGTTCCGCTATAAAATTAACCAAACCTGTAAATCGGGAGCAGGTAAAATTAGCAGTGAATTACGAAATATTTTTCTTTTACAGCGATCCTGAGGCTGACTGAATTTATTACTCGTTTTACATTTGTGCATTCATAGGCGGATAATTAACGTTGAAGTCGTTAATCTGTTGGTTCTTTCCATTTCTAAAGAAAATAACTTAAACGTATAGTGAAGTGTGTTTTGTCAATGATAATCAAACGTTTAGGTCGGCTTGGCAATATTTAACAATTTTATGCTAACAGAGACAGTCTTGTGTTCCATAGCTAACGCCGGGAAAGAATTCAGTAAATATTTAAAAACCCACTGCATCTAGAAATGTGTGCCAAGGCCGAAATAAAGAAAAAAAATTAAATAAGTTTCAAATAAATGTTATTAATAAATTAGTTTGAATTTATCAGCATGAGAGGGTTGCTAAGGTTCGCGTAATTCTAAGTGAATTTTAATTAGCAGACGTAAATAAGGGATTCTACAACAAAGTTCGTACTGAAAGAGTAAATAACATAAATATTTAAAGCCATGTCTTCCCCATTTTTTCATCCATTCATTCATTGTTACATAATAATAAATATTCTTAATTTTTTTTCCTCGTTAAAGACGATATTTTACCAGCTAACTAAAAATAGGAAAGCCTTCAACCGCTTCCACAAAATTTAGTTAGTATTAAGATTCCTCTACAGGGAGTGCAGTGGAGCTGACGCTGAAATAATTAAGTATTTGGTCTGAATTGTACATGTCATGTGTGGTCTGGCATCTCCTTACCAGTTTCAAACTAGTCAATTCCCTAAAAAACACGCTCAGAGCGTCGGTGCGCGAAAGTGGTAGGGAGACACGATATAGAACAAACTCACACCACACAGAATGTTAGAACGTTTGTTTAAGAACATGAGGTCAATTAATGGCTCCAAATGGTTTCCAGGTATCCGAAAATGATCATTTACAGTCAATGATAGCTTCAGTTCTGCGTAAACACAGCCAACACCGTCATGGAGCTACCGCCAGCTTGCACAGGGCAGCTTGGCTCCATAGCTTCGTCGAGTCTGCGCCACGCTCGAACACTACCATCAGCTCTTACAAACGGAAATCGTGACTCATCTGACCAGGCCACGGTTTTCCAGACGTCTAGGGTCCGACCATTAACACCGAAAATGCAGATCCAAATACTTTATGCACCATACAAAAATTTTTGCCTTTTAATATGCGTTAATAACTTGCAGTACATTTCTGATTCTGAATCCCTAAGCTGTGTTACAGTAACTATATTTAATAAGTAATTGATGTAATTATGTACTTATTTCTGAATGTATATAATTGCTTGTCATTATAATGAAAATAAAGTAAATTGCTGGGTAATAGACTTGGAAACTTTATTTAACACTTTCACCACAGGCAACATTTTCGTTAATGTTTTATTTTGGCCATGACTTTTTTTCTACACATTATTTTAAAACATCGAAGTCAGTATATCTGACCCTGCATGAAATTGTAAGAAATCGCTTTTAATCTGATAAATATAATTGATCAAATATGATGCAGATGGCCCATTTTAAACTTACGTTGCAACTAGAACACTTATATGGCCATGTGCACCACCCCTGATGCACATTCATATAACAAAGGAAGAGGTTATTATTGGAAAACAAAAGCTCGAACTAGCTGTTATATAATTGCTTTAATTATCAAAGTACAAAAACTTACATTTTACGCATTCGTGCATTGCAAAAAAGAAACAGTCCATGCACATGAAACTCAGAGGAAAATTTGGCCTTTCAATGACACCTGCTTGCTGAGTTTGTCAGCATGCTTTCGTCCACCTGCTTTGTAGATTTTATGGTAACAGCTGTTACAGCGTCTTCTCACTGGAGTTTCAACCACTTTGTGATTGCCATTCATTGCTGTCTCCCGAACATCATCAATCCCGAGTAACGCATTTGCAGTACCCTCGCGGAAAGCAATGATACGCATCAGCCAGTTTAGCGTTCGTCGAAACTGGCTGTCTTCTGGTTCTCTTCCTGTCTGCAATTGATCCACATTTCTGGGACCGAGCGATTGTTCTCTTTATTACTGCACTGTTCGGCAATGCGGCATCAGGATTAACCAAGCGTTTACATCAACGAACAACTGTCAAAGTATTGTTCAACAACGAAATCTCTTGGGGAAACGACATTTTTCCAAGAAACGAACTGCGCTGTAGTACAGTCATCGTGTGGTCTGTATCCGTTATTCTGTGTGATACAAGAAATAGTTTTGAGAGGTGCGTCATTTTTTATGGTACCAATTAAAGCAAATGCTTGTGATGTTAATTCCGTGGAAGCTTCCACGGTTTTCAGAATCAGTTACCTGTAAGTCTTGAAAAGGCAATCTATTTCATGGTAATTTGCAAAGCTTAGTTTTTAAAAATCATCTCAGAACTGTTAGACATAAATGTTTGATATTTACGTTGTTGTTTGAATAAACAGTAATATTTCGCTCTAATTTTTGTTGGATCGCAATATGTGTATAAACTTTTTACTTCTCACTGAGCAAACGTGATCTGAACATTCATTTCAAACCTAAGAGTTCAATGATTTTGAACTCTCTTACAGTCATCACACAGGAAGCTTCATTTTCCCAGCTGCGAAGATACTTTCAGCAGAACCGTCATTCTGAACTTCCCGATACATTGCATCCGACGTTTACTACATTTATTTGCATGTCCCACAATAGTTGTCAGAATTCTGCTCCTACCGTGGTTTATTATTCGCCGTTGTGACCAGCTGTTACTAGCATTGAAGGCTGTGCGATTGCTATAGTTCTACCACCGTGTTCCTCAGCTTTCGTGTTAAATATTATGTCATTGCGATTGATTCTTACTTCTTTCTATTTCCACTCACAATCGGAGGGAATCAATGACCATACTCGAAAGAAACAGTAGGTTAACAAAACTCACTCTTTGTCGTATTCCGTTATTTCCATTTTTATCGACGTCCTATTCAGTTGCCATAGATGTCGAAACATCCTGTTGTGGTGTAAGACTGCCGCATTTGAAAACTTATTTCTTGTTTGTATGATAAATTTTATAACGGAAAATCCTTCGTCGTTTGTTGTCGATTGAGAGTTCCAGCGCCATTACTGCATGTAAGATGGTCTCCCTGAACACCAACATTTGTTCCATGCCAATGGGACAATGTATAAAAAAGACAGAAAGCTGAGAGTGTGTACAGACCACTGAGAGATTCACACAGTCTACAACTTCACTAGTAGAATCCGACACCGGTAATATCGATCATTTCTCTTTGATGCACATGTCATACTTATTTTTTACGATGAGATAAATTCTTAATTTAAATATAAGTCTTTTTGTTATTGCTCGCGTAACAAGTAATATATGAGGTAAATGGGTGTTGCTACGAAAAGAGCCCTGAAATACTTTTTTGGGATACTGTGCTGTAACTTTCTTTGGATTATTAATTTTCAACAAAACAAAATATATTATGTTCTCATTACTCTGGGTCTGGTTTTCTATAAAGGCAACACTGTTTCGTTACTGTAACTCGCTATAAAGTTCAACATATCTTCCTTACTTTACAGATATTGAGAAGGCTACTGAAAATTATTTCGTTGTCAATACTAATGTTACAGTACCCAATGTTTGTTCAACATCAAAATCTTGCATTGGATTTTTGTTAACATTAAAACACCAGTAAGCACAACGACTAACACGAAAAAATGAGACTATTATCAGAGATAAAATTTGTACGCACAGCAAGATTTTTTTTCACGTCATGAAGGAAAATTATCTTTTTGCACTGTTAAAAATATAACATCATCCGCAGCTCGAGTCCACCTGTAAAACACATAAAATACGCTGCTCTGCCCTGCAGTCCTGAAAGCTGAAAGAAATAATTTTAATTCACTATTACCTGTCCGCTTCTTTGCGGTATGGTTGGATTCATTTAACATAGTCTGAACGCGCCGCGGCAGCGGCTCGTTCGTTCGTATCGCAGCTCTGCACCACAAATGATGTTTAAATAGCTGAAAATGTCTTAAAGGGATGGGGTAAAAACCAGGGAAGCTTATTACAAATCATAACGAAAGTTTTCATTGACTAACTCTATTCAAAACATTTCGACAGATTAAATTCTTACACACCTTTACAAATCAATGCCTAATGGCGTCCTTCTCTCAGTCTTGACAAAAGAATGCTACACAAGCATACAATATAGCGTCACAGGCTCTTCCTACTCACGTAACTCCAAAAACATGACAGAAATTAATGTTCGGTCACTACTCTTTATACTTGTTATGACATATTCTCATTTTTCTTTGATATTTAATAAGTGTCGTCCATGGCGGTTTCAGTCCTCGCCGACACAGATAGTACCCTAAAAAAATTCGGTAGATAATTCTATACAAGCATAAAATATGACACACAATGGTTTCTCTTTATAACATAAAGTTCACACAATCATTGTGCACGCAATTACAATCATCCAGTTCAATTATTCTTTCCTTTTTTTACCACATATAACATGTGTTTTGCCAGGAGATGACAATAATGGTTTCTCTTTATAACATAAAGTTCACACAATCATTGTCCACGCAGTTACAATCACCCAGTTCAATTATTCTTTTCTTTTTTTACCTCATGTAACATGTGTTTTGCCAGGAGATGACACATAATGGTTTCTCTTTATAGCATAAAGTGCACACAATCATTGTCCACGCAATTACAACCATCCAGTTCAATTATTCTTTTCTTTTTTTACCTCATATAACATGTGTTTTGCCAGGAGATGACACATAATGGTTTCTCTTTATAACATAAAGTGCACACAATCATTGTGCACGCAATTACAATCATCCAGTTCAATTATTCTTTTCTTTTTTACCACATATAATATGTGTTTTGCCAGGATACGTTACAGTCTTTTATAAATATATCACGTTGCCTGAATTTATTAAAATTTGATTTCTAAGACCGCCTCATCTGAAAACTTATTTTTGTTTGTATGATAAATTTTACAACGGAAAATCCTTCGTCGCTTGTTGTAGACAGAGAATTCCAGTGCCACTACTGCATGTAAGATGGTCTCCCTGAATACCAACATTTGTTCCATACCAATTGGACAATGTATAAAATAGACAGAAAGCAGAGAGTGTGTACAGACCACTGAGAGATTCACATAGTCTACAACTTCACTACTAGAATCCGACACCGGTAATATCGATCATTTGTCTTTGACACACATGTAATACTTATTTTTTATGATGAGATAAATTCTTAATTTAAGTGTAAGTGTTATTAAGTCATTCCTGAAATAATTTTTCTCCAATATAGACTTCTATGGAAGTGAAACACTGACGATAAGATGAAACTAAAAGCGTTTAAATTTGTCAAGTTAAGGAAGAATTCAGTATATTAGTTAGATATTCGGGTAACAAATTAGGAGAGACTGAACAGAAACAGAGAGAAAAAGAGGTTTATTCCTCAATTTCACTGAAAGATTTGGCCGATAGGACATACCATGTAGCATGATAAAATCGGTAATTTGGTAGTTGAGGGACGTTTTGGGGTTCGGAGGGGAGTTAGGTTGCATTTGTAAGACAGCATGGTTTCAGTACAATTCAAAGATTAAATCTGTGTATGTTGCAGTATTTATGCAAGAGTTCAACAACAAAATTGCAGAAGTGCTGTTGCTTGCTAACTTTCTGAACCAAAAACCTAATGCGGTCTCTAATAAAAAGTTACGTTCGTTTACTGTGACAACGTAACCAGCAGATGACAACACTTAAAAATTTTCGAATCAGCGTAGAAACTTTACGAATATAGCTGTGTCTGCTAGATTTCGCAAGAATGACGACAGGAATTCTGAATGCGTCCGGAAAACGGAAACACAAGTAGTGCACAAAATTCGGTATGTTATGGAATAACAGCTTAGTCGACAATAATTTCTAACTTTTTTCACATTTATTTGACTTTTTTTGCCTTACAGCAGATAGCGATTTAGCTACTCACCAGCTCATCAACGTTGTCAGGATAATCCGTCGTCCAGCCCCTGGGATAAAGAAAGAGCTACACAGAAAAAATCACGTTCCATATATAATTTACAATAAATATTTCATGTAGCAGCAAAACAACAAAGTTTATGACAACTCTTAATACTATTCTTTATGCTCAAGATGACTGACTCGTGTTAGTTGTCCAGCCTTTGTCTTCCCATACAGTTTCTGTCGTCTACAGCTCCCCTCAGTAACATGGAGTAGTTCCCTGATTTCCTATCATCCATTCCCTTCTTCTTGTCAGTGTTTTCCATACCTCCCTTGCTTCGTTGGTTCTGCGGAGAACTTTCTCATTTCTCAGATTATCAGTCCATGTAATTTTCAGTGTCCTTCTATAGTCCCACATCTCAGATACTTCGATTCCCTTCTTTTGCAGTTTTTCCACAGTCATGATTCACTACCATACAGTGCTCCACTCCATATGTACATTCTCAGAAAATTCTTGTCTGTGCTACTCTGCTTTTTATGTCCTTCATGATTCGTTCATCATGCTTTATTTTTCTTCCAAGCTGCCCCTTAACTTCGCCCACTTCGTCATCAAAAGTTTTGACGTTAATTTTATCGCTAATCTCCTTTCTGTTACTCAGCATTGCTACCGACTTTCTGCCGTACACTTGCACTCCACAACCTCCACTCATTAGACTGTTCATTTCGTTCAACAGATACTCTAATTTTTCTACACTTTCATTAAGGGCAGAAAAGTGATTAGCGAATCTCATTAGTTGTATCCCCTCACACTGCATTTTAGTCACAATCTTGTATCTTTTTTATTTTCATCATTGTTTCTTCGATATACAGATTGGACAGTAGAGGCGAATTACTGCATCCCTGTCTTACACCTTTTTTAATCCGAGCACTTCCTTCCTGGTCTTCCATGCTTTATGTTCGCTCTTGGTTCTTGTACATGTTTTTGTTGTTGTTGTGGTCTTCAGTCCTGAGACTGGTTTGATGCAGCTCTCCATGCTACTCTATCCTGTGCAAGCTTCGTCATCTCCCAGTACTTATTGCAACCTACGTCCTTCTGAATCTGCTTAGTGTATTCATCTCTTGGTCTCCCTCTATGATTTTCCCCCTCCACACAGTCCTCCAATGCTAAATTTGTGATCCCTTGATGCCTCAGAACATGCCCTACCAACCGGTCCCTTCTTCTTGTCAAGTTGTGCCACAAGCTCCTCTTCTCCCCAATTCTATTCAATACCTCCTTATTAGTTATGTGATCTACCCATCTAATCTTCAGCATTCTTCTGTATCTTGTACATATAGAACACTAACTGTTTTTGCCTGTAGCTCAATCCTACTTTCAGCGGAATTTCGAAATATATTGCATCATCTCATATTATCCAAACTCTTTTTATAAAACGAGAAATCTTATGTACATTTCTTTATATTTCTTAAGTCTTGCTTCCATTATGAAGCGCAGTATCAGACCTGCCTCTCACGTGCTTTTACCTTACCGAAAGCCAAACTTATCATCTAACAGCAGCTTCTACCGTTTAGTTGTTAAGCTGAATGTGCGATAGTTCTCACACTAATCTGCTCTTCCTGTCTTCAGGATGTTTAGAGTATTTTTTTCCGAAAGTCTGATGATATGTCTTCAGTTTCACAAATTCTAGGCACAAACTTAAATAACCGTTTGATTCCCATTTCCCTTAATTTTTTTGGAAAGCTTTGTTGAACTCTGATTATAATATTGAATTGCCTATGGCTTCCACATCGACGCTCGTTACTTCTTCCGTCACGTCATAGGACTGTTCTGCCCCCCTTGCAGAGACCTTCAGTGCACTCTTTCCCCTATCCACCTTCTCCTCTGCGTTTAACAGAGGAATTCCCATTGCACTCTCGGTGTTGACGCCACAACTTTTTAATTTCATCGGCTTTTCTGTATGCTGAATCATTTTTGCGACCAGAATTTCTTTTCTCTTTCTTCACATTTTTCCTACAACCATTTCGTCTTGGTTTCCTTGCACTTCCTATTTGTTTTATTCCTAAATGACGTATATTGCTATATTTCTACTGCATGCTCACGCCCCTTGGTTTGGTTACTTCATGTTAAGCACGTGTGAGTTGTTGCCTATTGTAAAGTTTGTGCAGTGCTGTGGTATTAACATAACAGGGAAACATAAGTTGTTTTCCATGGTATATGTTCACTAGGATAAAATCCATGGATGCTAATAGCCCCACACAAAAGCCTATCACAATGCTACGAACAGTTATTAATAATATGTACCATCTGAGAATAAGTCACAAGCTGACTCGAAATCGGTTGTGGTATACCACAAATTTCACCATCACAAAATAAGACTGGTTGTAGCTATTTCTGGAAACCTTTATTTATCACAGTCGCATTCTTTCACTTTTACAATGATTGAAACCTTCATTTCTCCTGTTACTCAAAATTTCTTCGTACACACTTTCCTTGTGTCTTTTTTTCTGTCCAGCTTCTGTAATTGCCCATTGCTGCTCAACTGAAATGCCTGCAGTGGTATTCGTTATCGCAGCATCTAAAGCTTGAGAGAATTTCAGACAGATTTCATCATCCTTAGTTCATCAATATTCCACATCTATCTCTTGTAGTTTTGGAACGGTGTATTTGCATTGACTAGCTGAAGAGTATTGCAGAACTGAATTAGCCTTTTTCCTCTCTCACTCCTACCACCAAGCCGATACTCTCCCGTAATTCTTTCTTTTTTCCCTTCCCCTACAATTGCGTTCCAATCCTACAAGATTATTAGATTATCATCTCCCCTTACATACTAAATTCACCTTTAAATATTCTCGTACTTTCTCTACTTCTTCATGAGCTTTTGCAACGTCAGTATACATTTTTGAACTATGGTAGTTGGCGTTGGTTTGCTGTCAAAGCAGTTTTGGGTCAAAACATTAACGGTGCAGAACATCCAGTAGCCTAGGCGCCCAGACAATTAAAATCAGTAGAAAATAATTGTTCAACTACGGAAAAGAAGTTACTGAGTGTCATCTATGGTATAAAATATTTCAGGTGCTATCAAGTAGTTACTTGAGCTAAACGACCCATCAAGTTATACTTGGTCCTTATGCCTCGCCAAATGGACTTTGAAATCATTCATAAACTAGGAAAGAAACATTACAACACAGATTGTCTTACTAGATAGGTAATGAATGGTATTAGAAGCAGTAGGTTGCATTGCAGAATAATGGCAAAAAACTCAGACCTCAGAGGCAGATTGCAGAAGGTACGCAACACAAGAGCGGTTGTGGCTACGTGATGAGGTCCTGTGTCGAATGGCTAGACTTGGACCGAATAACGTAGTTTCCAAACCAGTAAGTCATGCAAGAGGCCCATGATCACATTCTTTCAGGTCACGGTGGTCAAGGAGCTACTGAAAGACTCATTGCTGAATGTTTGTGGTGGGAGACAAGAAAGCACGGTGTAGCACAATATGTGCGCAATTGCATACCGTGTGCCCAGCTAGCACACTATTGTCATCAATGTATACTGTTACAAAGGCTCCCGGAAGTGTCGCACCCTTTTCAAATAATAGGAATAGAAATTTATCGCCCCTTTAATCAAACACCAACTGGAGATACGTATGCACAAACAGTTATAAACCATTGTTCAATATACCTTACCATGGTAAGTCTCCCTGATCAGCAGGCAAACACGATTGCACCGGCTATGCTCAATAATTGGGCTTATCTGACCTCATGAAAGGACTTTGCAGTTCGCTGAAAGTACGTAAATTTCACAATACCCCGTTACATCCGCAGGCAAACGGATGGACAGAAAGGGTCCACTACACTATCAGGATATCATCTCCGTAAGCGCATACAAAGCTAAAACACGCAAAGGAATGGATGTGTTGCCTTATGAAGTTATTTATGGAAGGAAGATGCTTTCGCCTTGATGTTATTAAGCCCAAAGAAGGAAAGAATGGAGAACAGTTAGGAAATTTACTCGAATAATTAAGGACGTGTGGAAAAAGTGCAGAAAGCAGATATCAGTTTATTAGGACAGCACGAGAAATTAGGCAATATGTATGCCAAGTACCCAGATTTCAAAACTGAACAATGTATTTTTCTATCCACTCTCTATGTTTCTAAAAGAAAGATGAAAAAATTGTGACCCAGTTGTAGAAATCACGTGATCAAGTTACATTTACTCGCAGAAACAACTATTGTACACGCAAGTTGGTTGAAACCTTCGAAGAGAGTAACAGATGTAATGCCACCAACGATAGCTTATATTGTTCTGAAGCTTGCTGGACGACAGAAATGGAAGACCGCTGATCCATCAACACAGAACCTGTTCTCGGCCCCACATAACCTTTCGCCATGCAGAGTCAATTACGCATGTACAATACCAAATCTACCATTCTAATGCAAATCTACTACAGATTCTATGAATAATGTGCTGCTAACAGGGGATCATGCACAGAAAAGGGAATTAGCAAAAGACACAAAGAGGGGGTTTTAAATAATATGATGTACCGACATGTGACTAGATACGAGCTTAAATAAGTATAAGAAATTCAGTAGAATGTATTGAACCCCTAAATCATATAAAGTGCACAATAATTTTTATTTTGCCATAAAATCACAACTATGTAAGAGGCGCCTAGCAACATTACTTTCCATTTTACAGATATCGCCTTGTAGCACAGTGGGGTCCTACATCGTTGCAACACTGCTTTTCTTGTTTCCAGGTAAGAATGACATGAGCTGTGGATTGCAGGTGCACCAGTTGAGCAGAGGTGTCATATGTGTAAGACAGGACACCATAGTACTAACTGATCATCAGTGGACAGTAGTATTGGAGTATAATCTATGACAGGTGTGTAATAAATTTAGGAGGTTAGAGCTAGAATTTAGTACCCTAAACTCAGCAGCAAGAAAAGCGGAATATTGGACAAGGTATTAAGAGAATATAAAGCTCTGCAGTACTCATATGACCAGTTACGAATCCAACTGCGTCAAATAGAAGGATTAGTGTCACATATAATCAAATGATTTAAACATGGATTAATTAATGTAGGTGATAAATTATTAAAAACCGTTATCGACATGGCAGACGACGACGATATCACGCAGTTAAATAATATATTACAGGACGTTACAATTACAGCAAGTCTCAACAAGGCCATTATTGCCTGGAACACCACAAGGTTAAATGACTTACAACAAGCAACACTCAGTAACACCAAGTCCGTTAGGAAGGTTACGCAAGAATTTGAACAAGTGTATCTGAGCTACCACTTCAGCATTGAATACCAATTGAAAGATAATACAAACTAGACTGGATATAGAGGATAAGAAGATCTTAGTATTGAGGCTACTTCAATTACTCACAGATCAATTAGAGGATGCACGGCTAACAGCAGAAGATCCCAAGGATGCCACCCGCCATGAAGTACAGGGATATTTATCGCTAGCGTTACTATTGTTGTGGTTGGCAGGAGAGCCAACACCGTGTTGCTAGAGGAGGCCGAAAGGCACGCGTTTTAGCTCACGCAGGATGGCGTGAGATCTGGAACAGGGCAAGGAAATTAGACTTCAGAAAAACGGACGTAGCTGGTGGAATACTTAACTTTAATCCATCACTGACGAACGTCAGTCTGGACGGTACATGATTCTCAGTATCAATTGAAATTGATAATGGCGCCGTGCTAGGTCGTAGCAAATAACGTAGTTGAAGGCTATGCTAACTATCGTCTCGGCAAATGAGAGCGTATTTAGTCAGTGAACCATCGCTAGCAAAGTCGGCTGTACAACTGGGGCGAGTGCTAGGAAGTCTCTCTAGACCTGCCGTGTGGCGGCAGATTTAAAGGCTACCACTTAGCAAGTGTGGCGTCTGGCGGTGACACAACATTCCTCCCCCGCAAATCGCCGTACGCTTGTGGCATAAGGCTGCCGCCCGCCGTGGGGAGGACCGCATGTTGACGTATGCGACGAGGTCGGGAGCCTAACAACAGGCGAGGCTGTGCCACCCGCACACTGCCATTCGGACCGCGGGGAGCTAGGAAACGCCTGAAAAACTGCTCCAGGGTGCACGCCAACATGTGGTGTATGCGCCCGTAGAGAGACAGGAGGGGCCGAAGAGTCGACCTCCATCGGGCCGGGGCACCCGACGGGCGAAGACGACATATGGTCCGGAGCGGGCAAGAGTTCCATGTCGGAGGACAACTGGTCACGGGAAGCGATCGGCGGAGCGTGACCGAGGGAGGCGCCCAGCGGTTGCAGCGCCGCGTCCACTGCGGGCGTCGCCGGCGGGATAAGAGGCGGCGGCGGCGGCGGTGGCGGTGGCGCGTCGCCATGGGGCAAAATGGAAGGCAGCGTCGGTGATACCTGGGGCTGAGGCGAGCCAGTAGATGGGTCCCCGGGGCGCTGACCGGACGGCACCGTCGCTGAAAGCAGAAGGCGAGCGGCAGATCCCGTGCGACGACAGAGGCGAAGCTGGTTGAGCTGCCGGCGCACCTCACCAGAGGTCCCCAAAACCAGATACATAGTGCGTCCGAGGCAGCGAAGAATGCGCCCTTCGAGCCAACGCCGTGAATCTCGGTAGTGGCGATAGTAGACAACGTCGCCTGGAGCAAAAGCAGGTGTCTGCCGCTGCACAGGAACCTGATGCGGCGGATTTAGCAAAGACATCGAGGTTCGATGAGGGCGACCGTGGAGCAACTCAGCCGGCGAGCGACCATCTAGGGGTTGACAGCGATACGAGGACAAAAAGAGCAATAACGCATCCTCCCGAGAGTGCGACTCTTTCAACTTCAACATCTGTGACTTGAAAGTCCTGACCAATCGTTCAGCGGCACCGTTTGACTGTGGCGAAAACGAGGCGGGCGTCAGATGTTGAATACCAGAATGACTGAAATTCTGCGGACATGAATTGTGGGCCATTGTCGGAAACAATAGTCTGTGGAAGACCTTCAATGCAAAAGATAACGGATAACGATTGGATGGTGGCAGATGACGTCGTGGAAGACATCCGGACAACAAAAGGAAATTTACTGAATGAATCTACCACAACCAACCATCGAGTATTCCATAATGGACCAGCAAAATCTATGTTAATGCATTGCCAAGGGGAAGTGGCTTTTGGCCATGGAAAGAATTTCCGCGGTGGTACCGATTGTTGTTCGGCACACACCATGCAAGAAGAGCACATATTCATAATCGCGGCATCGATTCTGAACCAAGTACAGTGCTGACGAGCAAATTGTTTCGTTCTCACTATACCCCAATGTCCTTGGTGAAGAAGCTGTAAGACAGAGGACTGTAACGAACGTGAGACCACGACCCTGGACTGATCATTATCAGAACGCAACAGCAAAACACCACGTCGTACAAGAAGTCTCTCCCTGTGAGCAAAAAATCGGTGAACCAACGGGTCCCCGATTCGTGACTTTGACAAGGGCCATTGCGTAGCACCAAATTTTTACAATTTCGAACAAGTCAGTTATTCCTAATCTCCAAAACATCGAATACTACTGCAGTAAAGACATCTGCGAAATTAAGTAATTGCATACACGAGCGATTTACCATATGCCCATCACATGTCAATGTAGTGAACACTGATAATTGCGAGTCCTAGCAATATTTTTAAGAAAATCAAAGCCTCAAATTGCCCTCTTGACATACTAACTGCTACACCATATTTTTTCGAGCAAGTAGCGGAACACTGGCTTTATGCAGCTAAGCAACCAACCTTTGTCTTTGCACACTGTTTCGACCATGGTGCTGCTACTACAATTAGAAAGTATTGAACTCGGCGGCAGTGACAAATAATTAATGGCGCATTATGTTCTCTCTCAGGAGTTAAATTTCACCTACTCGCAACCACAACCGTTACGACCATGGTCACCTCATCGTACGCACTGATTTACTCGCCAGAAACACCTATGGAACTATTGGCTCCTCAGTATTTGCCTTAACTGAACAACTCCCTTGATTCCTCCGTTTTGCAGTCATTATATGTTCTTATCACTACACAACAAGGCAAGATTGATGCCAACGCTATGATGCAGCATATTGCCTATTTGAAAGAGGAACATAAAACACGAATTATGATATTGGACACAAGTATTTCTTGAAGCTTCTAGTAGAAAATTATACTTTGCACTGCATTCCTATATATCAAGCGAAAACCCAAGACCAACAATAACATATCATTACCTGAAATTCCAGTTGAATGGCTACAAGTATCCAGAACCTACATGTGCTCTACTCAAATGTACGTAGAGACAATTGTTGCTTGCTACTCCACTGTACTGTTACTGATACTCATTCTACCATATTACTAATACTTTAGAAGTATACTTAATGCTGATGTATCTCAAGCTATTACTGAATTAATGTATTATATAATTTTCCTGTCACGCTAAGGTGGTTTCCACTTCGTGTTTGTTTCTTGCTTGTAAATGGCCATAGGAGAAAATTCAAGCACGAATTTTTCCGGATGGAAGACAAATGTAAGCTGTATAATAATTATGTATAACACCTATATGCTATTTATGGTTGTGTATAATAATAATGTGTTATTTATGGTTGTTCAAAGCAGAGATCCGGCAGACTGATTATAGGTTAAATGAAAATTTTAGAGACTCTGGCACTTTAAACCACAGTACTCGGAAGTGGCAACAGTCGAACTAAGAGGACAATGACCAGTGAAGTCCGCGCTCAACATTCAGTACTTCGAATTATCAGCGACCGAGCAGTTGGGCAATGCTTCTAAGGAGAACAGCGAAAAGCGCAGTTCGCAATCAGCGGCAGTGCTCCAGGAACGTCGTCATACTGAACTAATGTGCGTGACGTATCTGGCGATGTGAAGAAGAACGTCAAGGCAATGCCCGACCACGCCAGCATAGAGATAAACCAAGGAATGCCGGAACGTGTGACGACATTGGTCACGTTTCTGCCCAGCGTGAGAAGCATAGATCCATGGCCGAAGAGTCAGTCGTCGCCCTAGAAACTGGGCGATATTGGCGAAAACAACGGACAAGTACCTCTGGCAAACGGCCATGAGGGGTTCCGGCGAGAGGAGAAAGAAGAGATGAAGAAACGACGCCTGGACGAGTTTCTCAGTGGATGACGTGCTCCACTGCAACGTCTTAACCACTACGTTGCTTGAGAGAAGATGTCGGTACCGCACCAACAGGTCAACGCAGAAGCTACCATCCCAGATGTTCCAGAAATACGATCATGTGGCAAACACCCAGGTGGCTGGTGGAAGCAAAAGGAGTGCAGCCTCACCCAAGGGGACACCTGTTAACCTAGAGGTTGATGAGCTCCACGAGAGGACGCCGAACCTGAGGGTCGCTGGTTTCATACCGGGAGGGAGCACTCAGCGCCACTTGTTAATAACGCAACGACCGAATTCACAAAGAGAAGACCGCGCCGCCACCGCAGTGGGACACGGGTACGGTACTGATTGTCGGAATACGCCTCTTCTCGCTCCACTGCAACACGAGCCGTCGCGGCATCAGCGGTCACTGCAGTCTACACGATACGACTCCGTGATTCGCCGCTGCATCGAGGAATCGAGAGAGTTAAAACACACTGTATTATACCGTTTGTTTAAAAGGTCTTATGTGTCAATAAATGACTGATAGTGCAACCACAGATGTCTCACTCACACTTCACCTACTGAGCCAAGGACAGAACCCATTCCACCACCCCCAAAGCGTCGCTTTTCCTCCAACCACTGACCGGAAAAATAATGGTCTCTGTCACTGATGCTCAATATCCAGTGTCACGAAACCCCACACGCTTCACTTCTGAATTAGCGTTTTAATATGAGCCCAGTATATTTGTATTAATTAATCTCTCTCTTAGTGTACTGGGTAGCATTTTCACCGGTTTAATTCACTTTCAATCGTCAATATAGGAGAATTATGTTCTTCTGACGCTTCCAAACCAGTTAAACTCTAATTTGTAACCATCTGAAATATAAAAGATAAATAAGATTATCTTTTGCAAAATGAGTGAGAGAAAGAGTTTAGATATCACAGCCTTATGAGACAAAGTTCGACATACCTTCATGTATGATTGATTTCTAACCTTTAACTTATTTGCGGTCTGTTAGTTTCACTTAAAACAATGACAATGCAGCTGTATTGTTAATAATGAAATCAGCAGAAAGAGCTTCTATTATTCTTTTCGTACACATATGAAAAAAAGTGAATCAGTTAGTACCTACGTTACCATATGGTTTTACTCAACTGACTGATACAAACCGAGAGTCCTTTAGATAGTATCTCCTCTCTGTCCTTATGTCATCTTTGAATCCTGCCAGAGGATGCTTTACAGCTATGGCTGATTTCTTAATTGAAAAGTCTGCAAACATATCAGGTTTTCCGGTCGCAAAAACTATGGCACCAATTCTGCTCTCGTCCGAAAAGTTCAAAATGAATAAATTATATTCTGGTCTATGAGCCGCAGCACTGGCCATTGCTCGGCAACTGTGCGCCACAAAATACGACTTACCTGCCAGTCCGATTTATTTCCACATTTCAGTTGTTGTGTTACATGGTAGGAACCTTTTTACATGATTTTTACATGCCTTTTCCATAGATATCCCTAAGGAATGAGTTTATTTTCTGTTTTTCATGTCTCTTGCAGACTATTTTCTACCCATCTGTAACACAAACACTGATATCATTAGATGAGCATTCTAACTTTCTCCTACATGACAGTTACTTCTTGTGAAGAAGGAGTTACCTATGAATTCAGTAAGTGTCATCCATTAATTGGCCTCTATATACGCTGGGTAGCATTTTGGCGCGTTTAAAATCCTTTCAACTTATATCCTTTCAACTTATATCCTTTCAACTTATATCGCAGAATTATTCTCTTCAGAATTCACGAAACTAGTTGTAGTCTAATATGTAAGCTTCGATGATCGAAAAGATGAATAACATCTGTTTTCCAGGATCAGTGGCGTAAAGGGATACGATATCAATGTTTCCTGGCGCAAAATAACGCTTACCCTAGTCTTTGATAGATTTCCAGTCTTTAGCTTTTCTTGCATTGCACCAGTATCATTTCAAACAATGTAGTGCACTTTTAATCACGAAACCGCAGAGAGTGTTTCTTCAGCCTTTCGGAAACATTCTGTTGTTTCTTATGTATCTGAAATATGAAAACGGATAAATTAGTGTATACAGAATTAGCACCTCTACGTGGTTTTACTCATCTGGCTGAAACAAAGCCACATTGAGATAATATCTCGTCTCTCCCTATTTTCAGTGTTTCTTTATGCCAAAGGGGGCTTTACTAGCTCTAGCTGACCTCTTAACGAAGATATCTTCAAAATATCATGATTTACTGTTGCAAATACTACGTAGTCGATTCTGCATAAGTCAGAACGATAATTCTCAGGGTATGGTATATTTTCTGTTTTGCATCTCGTGTTGTCGATTTCGGGTGCATCCGAAATATGAAAACGGATGAAATAGTATCCACAGGATGAGCACAACCATATCGTTACACTCAACTGCCTGATACATAGCGAGACTGCCTTACATAATAACTAATCACTCCGCTTTGAAGTGTTTCATTCTGACATAGACTGCTTTACAAGCCGTAACAAACTTCTTAATCAAGAACTCTTCAAAATTATGTTTCCCAGTTGCAAGTACTATGAAGTCAAATCTGCACACGTCTGAAACACAGAAAATTAATAAATTACTTTCTCTTCAATGAGCCACATCACGGACTTTTGCTTGGTAGCTATCTGCAACTGAGTTTGACAAATCTGCCATTCAAGTATATTTTCACAATCCAGTTGGTCGAGTTGCACGGTGGGAACTTATTTAAATAGATCTGGCTGACCCATCATCAATAATCAAGAACACTGTGTTTATTTTCTCTTTTTTACATCTTACGGAGACTGTTTTCTACCCATCTGAAACATATGCATGAATAATATTAGGATTCGCAGAATCACCCTACGACGCAGTTATGTCTTGTGACCGAAGCCTTTCCAACGAGTCCAATACTTTTTCATCCATTTATCTGCTTGTCAGTTTGGTGGGTAGTAGTTTCACATCCTTACATCCATAATAATCATCAAGATAGAACAATCTTGTACTTCTGATTTCCGCAAATCAGCTTCACTCTAGTCTGTAACCTCCGAAAGTCAAAAGATGGATAAAATTAATTTTTGCACGATGTGAGACAATAAGACGTATGTGACCACAGCGTTTTGAGACAAAGTACGACGCACATTCGTGTATGACTGATGTGCACTCTTTAATTAACCTTGCAGAGTGATTGTACCATTTCAAATAATGTATTTAAATTTTTAGTCACGTATCAGCAAAAAACCCTCCTTCGCCATTCAGAAATCATGTTTCTTCCGTTCCGAACTCACCTGAAAATAGAAAATGGATAAATTAACATCTGCACACATCTGAAACACAGAAAATGAATAAATTACTTTCTCTTCAATGAGCCACATCAAAGGACTTTTGTTTGGTAGCTGTCTGCTACTGAGTTTGACAAATCTGCCATTCAAGTTTATTTTCACAATCCAGTTGGTCGAGTTGCACGGTGGGAACTTATTTAAATAGATGGGCAGTAAAAGAGAGACTGGGTGGTAGTTGTTGACATCAGACGTATCCCCTTTTTTATGCAGTGGCTTAACAATGGCATACTTTAGTGTATCCGGGAAATTCCCTGACGAATACGATTATTTGATTTTACTCAACTGTCTGATACATAGCGACACATCAGAAGATAATATCTAGTGTCACCCCTTGTGTCAGGGTTGCATTCTGCCAGAGGATGTTTTACGAGCTGTAGCTGACCTCATATTCAAGAAATATTCAAAATCATGTTTGCCAGTTGCAAGTACTATGAGGTCAATTCTGCTCACGTCTGAAAGATAGAAAGTGAAGAAGTTATTTTCTCTTCAACGAGCCACAACACGGACCTTTGCATGGTAGCTATCTGCTACAGAGTCTGACAAATGTGCCACTCTGTTGTACTTTCGCAATCAAGTTGATCGTGTTGCGCGGTGGGAACTTATTTAAATAGTTCTGGATGACTCATCATCGATAATAAGAACACCGTGTTTCTTTTCTCTTTAGCACATCTTACGTGACTGTTTTCTACCCATCTGAAACATATCCATGAATAACATCTGGATTCACAGAATCATCCACATAACATCTTTCTACTTCGCAGTTATATCTTGCGAAGGAAGTCTTACCCACGAGTCCAATACATTTTCATCGATTTATCTACTCGTCAAAGCGGTGGGTAGTAGTTTCGTCAGTTAATTCTTGTCTGTTGGGTGTGATAGCTATACTTGTATCATCTGCAGAATGTACTAGCTTTGCATCTTCGTGAATATAGAATGGCAAGTCATTAATATATATTAAGAACAGCAGAGGACCCAAGACCGAACCTTGCGGCACCCTATTCTTGATTGTTCCCCTGTTTGAGAAATCGCCAGTTTTTTGCGTATTATGTGAACAGCTTATTTCAGCTTTCTGCACTCTTCCACTTAGGTATCATTTAAACCATTTGAGCGCTGTCCCATTTATACCACAGTACTTGAGCTTATCTAGAAGTATTCCATGATTTACACAATCAAAAGCCTTTGAAAGATCACAAAAAATCCCAATGGGGACTTCGGTTACTCTAAAGCATTTAATGTTTAATTAGTGAAAGTATATATAGCATTTTCCGTTGACACCAAACTGACATTTTGTTAAAACTTTATTTTTACAAAGGTGTGAAGCTACTGTACAGTACATTACTTTTTAAAGAATTTTGGATAAGGCAGTAAAAGAGAGACTGGGTGGTAGTTGTTGACATCAAACGTATCCCCTTTTTTATGCAGTGGCTTAACAATGGCATACTTTAGTGTATCCGAGAAATTCCCTGCTTCAGAGAGCTATTATATTTGTGGCTAGGAATCCCACTTATCTCGTGGGAACAAACTTTTATTATCATTCTGCAAATGCCATCAATTCCATGTGAGCTTTTATTCTTGAGAGAGTTTATTATCTTGCTAATTTCAGAAGGAGAGGTAGGTGGAATTTCAATTGTGTCAAATTATGTGGGTAAGGCCTCTTCCACTAACTGTCTTGTTTCTTCTAATGAACATTTAGACCCTATTTTCAATACAACATTTAAAAAATGATTATTCAAAATGTTTTTGACTTCCAGCTTGTTGTTTTTCAAGTTTCAATTTGTTTTGATGGTAATTCCATCATCCTGTGCTCTTGGTTGCCCTGTCGCCCTTGTAATAATATCCCAAATTGTTTTGATTTTGCTACCAGAGGTACTAATCTCAGATATGATGCACATGCTTCTGGACATTTTAATAACCTTTCTTAATGTAGCACAGTAGTTTTTATAATATTTGGCTGTTTCTGAATCATTACACTTTCTTGTTGTTAGATACAGTTCCTTTTTGTGGTTACAAGATATTTTTATTCCGTTAGTAAGCCAAGGTTTTCTGCATGGTTTCTTACAATTAGATTTAACTACTTCCTTGGGCAAACAGTTTTCAAATTGTCTTACAAGTGTATCATGATATAAGTTATATTTTTAATTAGTATTGGGTTCCTTGTACACCTCATCCCAGTCTAACTGCTGAAGATTTTCCCTGAAATTTCTAATTGTTGAGTCATTAATTGAACGCGCAACTCTGGAGAGTAGTTTTGAATTACTGAGTGCAGCAATGCCATATACTATAAATAGCTGAGCACCATGACCAGAAAGGCCATTCTCAACAGAACAAGAACTTTTGTTTTTAAACATATCTTGGGCTATAAAAGTATTGTCTATCAATGTGCTGCTGTCCTTTACTACCCGAGTAGGTTTTCTAGAGGCTATAGAGAAGATCCAAAGTAGAGCAGCGCGTTTCATTACACGTTTATATAGCAAGCGTGAAAGTAGTACTAATTCCGGTGGCAGACAGTGCAAGAGAGGTCTTCTGCATCAAGATGTAGTTTACTGTTAGAGTTCCGACGCGTACATTCCTACAAGAGTCATCCACATATTGTTTTCTTCCACGTATACTTAACCAGTAGATCATAAATGTAACATTAAAGAGAATCAATTTCATACTGAGGCTGGTCAGGAATCGTTCTTCCCGCGAACCATTCATAACTGGAACGGAAAGTGGAGAAGTGGCAGTGATACACAACGTACCCCCCATCACATACTGTAACTAGGCTAGTGAAATATAGATGTAAAGTTAGAAGGACTGTTGGATGTAACAGCACAAATACAGTTAAGCAAATCACCAAAATATTGCCATTCCCAATAATCACAAATTATTCGGCATAATGCAAGATATTTACAGAGTTTTCCTATGTAAGTATAAAAGTGTACACCACTTGTCTGGTCATGCCTCTAGGGTACGTTGTCTATGACGTCTATTTGTACCTAGTATGTGAACAGCACTCTAATGGTTCAGAGTGGTTAGTTCCAATATCACAGCTCCTAACATGTTGTTGTACTTTATATAGTCCTTCGTAACCGGTGTAACTCGATATGCAAGTTTTGTTTTTTCATTGCTCTAACAGTCTGTCTACATGGGGGCAATCCATTCAATACGTGCAAATGCATACCGAGCTAACAACGAACTATGTACTCCCTGTCCAGTTTCCAACTCACAGCCATATCTTTGCACAACTGCTCTGCTTCCCCAGTTCATACCAGTATAATCGTCCATAGAGCAGAAATATCTCTGGTGTGAGCACTCAGATGTGCAGACCCGATTTCATGTCGAGTGGCAAAACACACAGCCAAGCCGGTCACGTGATGTCAGAAAGGCATGGGTTTGTCCGTAGAGCACCGCGAATATTTAGAACGTCATTGCACCACTAGAACAAACAGATTCACTTCGTTAGTGCAATGGATTTGGTACATGTGTTTCGCAAACATTATAAAAGTTTGTACTGTGAAGCAAAATGAAACGCCATTTCGTTCCTTTGCGACAAGAGTCATTGCTCACATGCAGCTATTTTTTGTTTCAGTGACAGCCATCGGTATTTTTCGGTTTTAGGCGCCATTTTATCAAATTCCCGAGTCTAGTCGAGGAACATTTTTACTTCTATAGCATTGAAAAAGGACTTCGTAGTAACCTACAGCCCTTGAAAGAGTCCCGAAAAACACCGAATTTGGCGAAAATAAGCACCTACACCAACCGCTTCATCGTTATTTTCTGTGTATATTTTTTTCTCTTGTTTTCAGGCTATCACATAATTTTGCTTACTAATAACATTGACATATTTTTAGCAAATTTTATTTGCAAGCTTCGACAACATTACAGAATAAGTCAGAAGTGAAAAAACCTTAACACATAAAAAAGTTGCCCAAATATTAAAAATATGACACGTTTAATTCTTGCAAAGGTCAAGCAGTGGAGTGATCTAGCATATCTAGTGGGTTACTGTTTGATATTCATATACAAAATGCATCAAAATATTCGTCGCAGACATTCCCCCCTGTATAATACGAAGTGGTTATAATTTAAATACAGCTACTCGGAGAGGTCCAGTGTGGGCTGTAACTACGGTAAACTTGGTAAATATTCTAATACATTAATGCGGAACCGATTTACACTGAAAACAAATAGTTCCAGTTTTGGCTACAAGGACAAATTTGGCGCTGTGGACGGAAGAAAGACGTATACAAATGTTTCCGTACGTAATGGGCAAGGAACAGTGCTCGGGCAGAAAAGGAAGTGAGGAAGGCATAATTGTGATTTTATTATAAACTGCCGTTCAGGCAAAGTGTTCCTTTATACTGACCTTCAGATCGGGTAGAAACCAAACGTGTCCCTGGTACACGCATTTTTTAGATATTCCCAGAGCCAAGACTCGCACCAATTCAGATCAGGTGATCTCCCAGACCATGCATCTGGAATCGCTCTGGAGATAACAAGTTCTTGTAAAGTCGCATTAAGCAGATGAGGTGTTGCCCCATCTTGCTTGAAAATAGTGGTTTCCACGCAGTATCGCTGTTCCAAAGCAGGAATCACACGCTGTACAAGATCTCGATAACATGTAGACGTCACGGTGCATCTGACACGCTCTCTGGGTGCACTCTCTTCAAAGAAGAACGGACCTAGAATAAAGGTGCTTGAGAACCCACACTATACAAACACATACGGCGAGTGCAATGGCACTTCATTCACAATGACTCTTCACGTGCTGTTTAACAGTACCGAAGATTTGGCAGTTCTATGTGTTCACTGCGCCATGTAGTGTAAAATGTGCCTCGTCTGTCCATAAAGTATTGCCGGCCACCTGTCATCAACTTCCATCCGTACCAGAAACCGAAGAGCAAATTCAGAATGTTGCCGAGTACGAGGTTTCAGATGCTGCACCACCTGGATCTTGTACGCTTACCAATGTAAAATAGACCGCAAGATGTTTGACCGTTGGATGGCCAAAACTCGTGACACAGTACGAGCACTAACACTACCCGGGGCAAGGTAATTCCGGGTCAACTTCGTCAATAACTTTAATCGGTACAGCAAGCCGTCCTCTTCAAGCTGCCACACCATGCTCACCAGGTTTTCCTCAAATTTCCGTATCACCTTCTGTAAATCAGTTAACGGTTTTGGGCAGCTCCTCAGACCTGTCAGTCGGCGATACCCTGTGAATGCAGCGCTGCAATTGCTGCCGTCCGCATAAAACAGTTTTACTAACAGTGCACGGTCTCTCTTGTCGAAAGCTACATCGTTCACTTACGTTATGGCTTGTCACATGACAGCGTAGATGTCATACCATGATACATACAATACGCAGCCTCAGATTTTCACCTGGTGGTCAAAATTGGAACTAATGTTTTCCACCGTAAATCGGCTCCGTATTAACTCATTAGCGTAGCTACCTAGTTTGGCTACTATACGATAATTGCAGCCCACATTACACTTCTGTGTGTAGCTGCACTGTGATTATAACCATTCGGCATAATATTTGTGAATTTACGTTGCAGTTCTAGTTTTTGTAGCGGAAAGGGTGTTAAATACGGCGTAAACGTAGGTATCAAGTTACACAAACGTTGCCTTCACCAACTTAAAAGCAAATTATCATCTTCATATCTGACGAGGCATCGGACGAGACTGCAGTTCTTATATGGTTAAGGTGTCTGTTCTTTCGGACATGTCCGAAAGAACACACAGAATATCCATATAAGTATATAGTTCTGGTAACACCGGCCGTGATCTTCTTCTTCTGTGCGGATGCACACATATTCCCTGAACTCTTACGGGACTTGTTACGAATGTCTTGCACGAGTAATGAGTGTGTTGGGGTGGGACACTACGAATGTAGTGTGTGGACATGCAAGGTGAGAATGTGGGTCTCGCGGGAGGTGTGCACGATATAGTCCCTGCAGTCGCAGTGTTCTCCGTGTCCTCGGTGGCTCAGATGGCTGCCGGCACGGTAGCTCAGCGAGTTTGATCAGAGAGCTGGATGGCCTCTGTAATTAAAAAACTGAGTGAATGGATCAACAAAGAATCTGAACGGCTGTCATCGGACGTCCGCCATGAACAAATTCATCGACCGCTGGAACGGCAGCTCAGCGTGTTCGGTTAGAGAGCTGGCTGGTATTTGCAACAAAAAAACTGAGTGAAATGATCAACAACGAACTTAGATGGATGTCATGTGACGTCCGCTACGACGAAATACAACGAACAAAATGCGCAAAAAAAGATGGACACAGCGTCTGCCATGTAAGCAGGAGACCCCGGGTTCGAGTCCGGTCGGGGCACACATTTTCACCTGTCCCCGTTGATACATATCAACGCCCTATACAACTGAAGGTCTTAATATAATTCTAATTCCAGACTACAGTTCGGTCTGTCTCACAACCAAGATTTGAAGGCGTCCACTATCCCACTCTAGCCTAGTTGCCGTACGTAAAATTCATTTTAATCCTGCTATAGTATCATATGTTAAATCATAGACCAATGTAATAATATCAAGGGCAGTGGACAATATTATAAGTAAAGTGATTGTTTTTCTTTGTATGATTTCTGTTCCCCATCATTATGAAACACATTTAATCTTTTGATTTCTTATTGACTTATTTGGAAAGCAGAAGAAACAGATTAGTTCAAATGGTTCAAATGGCTCTGAGCACTATGGGACTTAACATCTATGATCATCAGCCCCCTAGAACTTAGAACTACTTAAACCTAACTATCCCAAGGACATCACACAACACCCAGCCATCACGAGGCAGAGAAAATCCTTGACCCCGCCGGGAATCGAACCCGGGAACCCGGGCGTGGGAAGCGAGAACGCTACCGCACGACCACGAGATGCGAGCAAACAGATTAGTACTAAGTTTGCCAGTGACGTTATAAAAATAAACAAACGAAATGTTCTACACCAGGATTTTGTAGAAATTATCTTTTAGATAACATGCTGAAGTTTCACTCAATGCAGCATTTCATTTTTCAGCTTTCATTTACTTCTCAGAGCTTCATTTCATACATTTTTAAGTTACTATTTCCTTCCAGTTTGCTATAGGGTAAAGACTGCTGTGGAAAACATCCTTTCAGACAGGACTGAAATATTTCACAAACATTTTGCTTTTGAATTAAACACAAAAACGTTTCCTCACGTTACAGAGTACCATGTGGTTACTCCAGTTTAAAACAACCAAGCAGACCTTAAATAATGCTGGTGTGAGCTATCAGAAATGAATCCCGAAGTGAAAATGTCCACACAATCTTCTTAGAGATTCACCATCAAAAGAAAAGCCCATTTTTTGCTCTAGATTTTCATTGCATTTTGTGTGTTTTAACGCAAACCTGTTGTTTACTATTAGAAATGACTTGCACTGCAGATGAACAAAGACTTTGCTCAATAGTCCTACACATGGCGCATGTATAACAAAAGATTCGAAACATTATTCAAATGCAATAAAGATAGCACAATACACCAATACAGATATATAAAACACATTTTTCTTCTTTTACGTATTAGTATCAAGAATAGTAATTAATGGCTGCTGTTACGAACAGACAAACAGTAAAAATGCAGCAAGCATGTCTGACACTAAGATTCAGAACTCTGCAGAATGCGTATGCAAACAGCGGTATCCTGATACCACGTGACAGTTCCAACTGAACCACAGTCCAGTTTAATGTAGCTAACATGCGTAGAACGCAGTGTTCACTCCAGAGATTTGTCTATACGATTCAGAAGGATGTAGGCTGCAGTAGGTATTGGGAGATGAAGAAGCTTGCACAGGAAGAGTAGCATAGAGCTTCATCAAATCAGTCTCTGGACTGAAGACCACAACAACAACAACATACAAATCTCTGACACACTTTCCATAAATGTGCATTTTTGCAAACTCATCATATAATATTGTCACCACACGCCCTAGGAATGAACATGGAAATATCGACATCAGAAAGAATGAAAAATATAATGCGTCCAAAAGTGTTCTATATTCTTACAGGAGATAATACTACTGGAAATTAGAGAAAAAGTCTCATAAATATATCCCAGACAGAACAGTTTTTTAAGAAACGGCCCATTCTATCCTATAATACCAATCTGTTGACACTCCAGGAGGTGCTAATTCTGACCTGTCCTTTCTCCAGCCTCTTTAAAAACTTACGAGTCAATGCGCGCAAACACTGCTCCCCTTAGGAGTTGGTAACAATCATAGGACATTCCCTCCTGTAACGTGCACACGTTGGCGGTGGATGTGGATACATCGACACTTATAAATGCCCCCAGAAACCTACGCCATTAACGTCCTATGACTGGCGTGGCCATTCTATTGTTCTCGACCAATCCATTGCTCCTTTAATGTTTGTGTTATGTACCGTCGTGCGAGGCGTGGAAATGGGGCTACTGTCTCGCTACGCATAAGTAACATCCGTAGTCAGTCTGCAAAATTAACGTTTCCTAAGAGCTCGGGTGCATTTCTTTTTTACGTTGTTCACACTGACGGAATCGTTAGTCTTTTTCTAACGAGAACAGAAATTTAGAGCGATACATACTGAATGACTGATTAAGGTGCACTTACGGTGCCAGTGGCTCTTGCTTTGAATACTGCAGTCGGAAATTTGTTTTCGTTGTTCATGGCCAGCCGGCGATATCACAGAGTGCACAATGAGAATCGCTGAAAGTCATGAATTGTTTCGGCGGAAAACAAGAACCGATGACTTTTTTCCGAGATGGATAGAGGAAAATTGATAATGACTCACCTGACTATTATGGAATATAAAGTTGATTACTGGTTTTCTTATGTGTTTATTGTATTGTGCCTTTGAAATAAATGTGACAGGATTTCTTGGGAAGCCGGCCAGTGTGGCCAAGTGGTTCTAGGTGCTTCAGTCTGGAACCGCGCGACCGCTACGGTCGCAGGTTCGAATCCTGCCTCGGGAATGGATGTGTGTGATGTCCTTAGGTTATTTAGGTTTAAGTAGTTCTACGTTCTTGGGGACTGATGAACTCAGAAGTTAAGTCCCATAGTGCTCAGAGTCATTTGAACCATATATTGGGATACTGTTTCGTATTCCAGTGGAACAGTCTTGTTGTGAGTTGATATGCCAACAAATGTGACTGGAGGAAAATTGGCAGTGGTGATGTAATGATTTGTAGCGCAGCCGAACAATCGTTTCGAAAACCTTGTGGGATATTCTCTAGTTGCTCCGTTCTCCGAGGTTGTTATTACCTAGGAACTTAAGAGCGCAGTTTATATTTTATGGAATATGCTGTTTTATATGATTACATTCTGCACAATATGTACCGTTATGCCGCCTCATAATTCGTGCACTCCACACTTGACGATTTTCATTGAATACTTCTTCCTCATTGATACAATCATTTTCTCATCATTCACTGTGAAAACCAACCGCAACACGCAAAGCTAAAACCGCTAATACCGTAAGTGCATTTTCATCAGAATTTCAAAGCGATACATATGGAATGACTGATGCAGGAGACCATTTATCTGCTATGCCTGACAACAATATCACGGAGGACTGAGAATAGAGGCAGAAATGTACGTCAAGAGAAAAGCAACCTATGCCAGTGAGTAGTGACAATTAAAATGATCCGTGTCTTAATAAGTATTCGTCCTCCGATATGTGTTTATAGAATTTTATCTACTTTTGTCCGGTGCTAATTTCTATAAGAGTATGGGACACTTTTTTAAAAACAAAAAACACTCAGTATTTGGGTCTTTCCGACACTCCCATGTATCACTGTCCAGCATACATCTAGTCTCGCACTACTCCTTCAGTTGTACAGGGTATCAAAGGAGGAGTGGTTAGTATTTACGGATATGACAGAAACCATCATTCGAAGTAAAAGTATCTAGTAAAGAAGTATGTGATCTAAAAAGGTTACCTTAAGGACTATGAGCACTTCATCTTCGATACAGTGAAACAAATCTCTTCTACCACAAGTTCTTTGGTTTCCACATTTCGGAGGAGGTGGTATGGACCGAAGCAAGAAAAATTGTCCAGTGAACACTGCATACCTTAAGATGTATCAGCACTTGTTCTGTAGAGGAGACATGTTTCACAATAGAGAAGATGGAAATAGCTCTTAAGATTTGCGTTTTAGAGCCAATGTCTATTGGGCATTTTATTCTTGTTTTGGTCCATACTATCACCTTGCAAAGTATGGAAAGTAAAGAGCTTGCAGTAGAAAAGATTTGTTTCACAGCATCAAAGATGAAAAAGGGCTGAAGCTCTTAAGTTACGCATTTTAGAGCCAATGGTTACTAGGCTTTTTTGCTTAGAATGAGCGTTCCTGTCATACCCATGCCTCATGGCACACCATGTGTAGTGATCTATCATAGGTCTGTTCTTTCACTCTTGGAATACAAAGCGAAGAATAAATACTTATTACAAAAACGCGTACGTAGAATCTCTGTGTTGCCGCAGACGATAAAGAAAATTAAAACGACGATTACCTACAGTTTTCAGGCGATCCACTAAATAAGACGAAAAAGGTCTGTGCATGCATTTTAGAAAAGAGATTCTGATTCAAACATACGATAACGCTGTGCAAGTTTATTACTAGTACGTGATAATGAATGTAGCTCAGACAAAGCTGACCTGAGCATAAACACCACGATATTTGCATTGAAGTGGAGGGTAAATTAATTTAAGTCTCAAAAAAACTGAGCAAGAGTCGTTACTCCTATGTTAACTGTTGACATAACACAATTTAATGTCATTAATTCCTCACTCTGGCATGAAATCAATGGGGAAGATAAACTTCTTCAGCATCACTTCTTCAAACCTCAGCATAGTATTGGAACATGTGACTCGCATCGTTTTCTCCACGTTTATCCGTAATCTGTATTTCGTGTTGGCGACTGTGAATGCTGAAAACCATACCTCACGCAAGTAAAATGTGAGAAAGGATGTCAGAGCTCGTCTGCCTTGTTATCTACTTTCGAGCACTCCTGGACCTAGTGCACCAAGCTCCAAAATCCACATAGTGGGGAGCAAACAACATCGGTTTCAAAGTAGACTCTGAAGAAACATAAAAAATGGTTCTTTTTCTTCAGTGATAAGAGTTGATGGAAGGTTTTGTTCTGAATCGATCTATGATTCAGTTCTGTTGCTAAGCTTCTTCTGGAAAGTTCTTCGGAAAGTAGTCATCGACTTTGGTTACATGACCCGCAAATACAGATCTCAATTATTCTCTCAAATGGATGTCATTGTCTTCTAAAACTGTCGAAGAATAGGGAAAACACAATGTCCAAGGAGTCTTAAATTAATGTATTACGGCAGGCCAGCTAACTTTTATACATGATTCCATTTTTCGACATAGTCGTCAAGTCTCTTTAAACAACAATCGACACGTGTCTGCAAGAATCGCAGAATATACCTCTGACAATGTACTACTGTTGTTGCTCAACAATTTAGTAAGGAACGACATGTGTAACTTCCTGGAGTCGGTAGATATATCTCTCCCATCCAGCTTTTTCTTCCGCAACTGTAGTTTCTTTCTGGAGGCTGAAATTTTGTCTGACAGGTACAGAATGTTAAGTCTCATTGAGTTTTTCAAGCGTATCACTCAGATACACCACCTTCGACACAGTCACCGTCAACAAGCTTCTCGGAAATTTTTGTGTTTCCCAAGTAAGAGTAAAGTTCATTTCTGAGTTCATACATCGTTTTTCAAACATTCCCACTTGGAGCGCAGCGAAAATCATTGCAATAAATTAGAAAAATTTGCTCAGTCCCCATATAACACACATTTGTTGAAAAGATATCGATTTATGTGGCTAAATTTTAACGAAATTTACCACACCGACCACTGACTGAACACAGTCATGACAGACAGAACTCATGAATTTTGATTCTGTTACATGAATTTTGATACTGTTGCATGAATTTTGATACTATCGCTTTTCGTTGAATGAAACAATGCATCCAAACAGTGTGAGGAATCTCTTTACGGAAGAGAGCTTGCAGTCTGGGGTGACAACCAGCCATATTACGAGCTCCATCTCTAAAAAAAAAATTCCATCTAAAACATCGCTGAAACTGTGCTGAGAAGGTTCCGGGAATTTGTTGTCCCATTGAAAGTAAGTTGATGTGTGACAATGTTTAAAAATAACCATTGCGAAAATACTTTCCAACGGTGACATCACCTCATTAAGAAGTAAACAGGAACTACAAAAAGAATACAAGAGCAATTGACACCTAGGCAAAACGGATAAATTGGCAGCAGTATATCATTAACTAGGACCCGGAAACCATCAAATTCTCTAAGACTGCCGGCCGAAGTGGCCGATCGGCTGTAGGCGCTACAGTCCGGAACCGCGCGACCGCTACGGTCGCAGGTTCGAATCCTGCCTCCGGCATGGATGTGTGTGATATCCTCATGTTAGTTAGGTTTAAGTAGTTCTAAGTTGTGGGGGCCTGATGGCCTCAGAAGTAAAGTCCCATAGTGCTCAGAGCTATTTCTATGGCACTGTGGTTTTAGTAAGATCTAATAATTGCTCCATACAAAATACTTCATACAAATTCAAAACAGTTTTAACAGAAGAGGAGGAGGGCTGCAATTTGGCAAGCTGTGGGCCTTAGTCCTATATAAAAGAAACAGTGTCAACTCTTCCCCCACTAGCTCCTTAGCCTACGTCTGTAACTGCTTCCTGAGTCCTCGAAGTCTCCGAGCGAAATATCAGGAACTACGCACATACCGGCCTTGAAAGCATGCATAATATAATAGCAGTAAATATTCCGTAACATAGCTTGCTGACAGAGAGCATTCAAAATAATTATTTAAATTACTTGATAGGTGGCGATGTCGATGGGGACGACTGCTTGTAGTCGATATTGCTGCCAAGATTGACAGCGATATATTCGATCGTTGGTTCCAAATGAACCTCTCGTCTAAAGTACTGTTGGATGTGGCAGACCAGGAACACAAGGTCGTAGGAGGACATGTACAAGTGACACTTAACAGCTGTAAATAATTTATCACCGAAATGTATTGTCAGCTGTTTTGCAAAGAGTATAATGTGCAGAATTAGGTTTTCACTCTTCAGGGGAGTGAATGCTGATATGAAACTTTCTGACAGTTTAAAATTGTGTGCCGAATTGGAACTCGAACTCCCGACCTT
Organism: Schistocerca gregaria; assembly: GCF_023897955.1. Taxonomy (NCBI): domain Eukaryota; kingdom Metazoa; phylum Arthropoda; class Insecta; order Orthoptera; family Acrididae; genus Schistocerca; species Schistocerca gregaria. The sequence continues at coordinate 307,084,434 of NC_064923.1, forward strand.
TGCATTTCGAGGTCTAAGTGCTCTACCGACTGAACTACCCAAGCACAACTGATGACCACTCCTCATAGCTTTATTTCTGTCTGCACTTGCCCGCGAAAGGCAAAGTTCCCGAGTTCGAGTCTCGGTCCGGCAAACAGTTTTTAATCTGCCAGGAAGTTTCACTATCGTGTGATCACTAAAGTTGGTGGCGACACCACTCAAAATTCGAAAAGCAATGATACAAAGACGACGAAACTGATTCACCTTGTTTAGTTATACGGCAGTAAAACAGTAGTTTCAAATCACAGCAATTTAAATTTTACATCTCTTTCCGTTAATATCTACAGTTTTTAAGACTAGTTTAAATGGAAAATTTAATTTTCTGACGCAAAAGTAACAGATTAATGTATGAAATTCGTCTGCTATGCTATATAAATTCTTATAAAAAAGGATGATTTGGCAATTAGAGTACGGCCCATTTCCAACCGCCTGCTTTCATCCATGACGCAATTTTTCGAATGAACATCGTAGTTTACACGAGATACTAAAGAACCATGGACCTTGCCGTTGGTGGGGAGGCTTGCGTGCCTCAGCGATACAGATGGCCGTACCGTAGGTGCAACCACAACGGAGGGGTATCTGTTGAGAGGCCAGACAAACGTGTGGTTCCTGAAGAGGGGCAGCAGCCTTTTCAGTAGTTGCAGGGGCAACAGTCTGGATGATTGACTGATCTGGCCTTGCAACATTAACCAAAACGGCCTTGCTGTGCTGGTACTGCGAACGGCTGAAAGCAAGGGGAAACTACAGCCGTACTTTTTCCCGAGGACATGCAGCTTTACTGTATGATTAAATGATGATGGCATCCTCTTGGGTAAAATATTCCGGAGGTAAAATAGTCCCCCATTCGGATCTCCGGGCGGGGACTACTCAGGAGGATGTCGTTATCAGGAGAAAGAAAACTGGCGTTCTACGGATCGGAGCGTGGAATGTCAGATCCCTTAATCGGGCAGGTAGGTTAGAAAATTTAAAAAGGGAAATGGATAGGTTAAAGTTAGATATAGTGGGAATTAGTGAAGTTCGGTGGCAGGAGGAACAAGACTTCTGGTCAGGTGACTACAGGGTTATAAACACAAAATCAAATAGGGGTAATGCAGAAGTAGGTTTAATAATGAATAGGAAAATAGGAATGCGGGTAAGCTACTACAAACAGCATAGTGAACGCATTATTGTGGCCAAGATAGATACGAAGCCCACACCTACTACAGTAGTACAAGTTTATATGCCAACTAGCTCTGCAGATGATGAAGAAATTGAAGAAATGTACGATGAAATAAAAGAAATTATTCAGATAGTGAAGGGAGACGAAAATTTAATAGTAATGGGTGACTGGAATTCGAGTGTAGGAAAAGGGAGAGAAGGAAACATAGTAGGTGAATATGGATTGGGGCTAAGAAATGAAAGAGGAAGCCGCCTAGTAGAATTTTGCACAGAGCACAACTTAATCATAGCTAACACTTGGTTTAAGAATCATGAAAGAAGGTTGTATACGTGGAAGAACCCTGGAGATACTAAAAGGTATCAGATAGATTATATAATGGTAAGACAGAGATTTAGGAACCAGGTTTTAAGTTGTAAGACATTTCCAGGGGCAGATGTGGACTCTGACCACAATCTATTGGTTATGACCTGTAGATTAAAACTGAAGAAACTGCAAAAATGTGGGAAATTAAGGAGATGGGACCTGGATAAACTGAAAGAACCAGAGGTTGTACAGAGTTTCAGGGAGAGCATAAGGGAACAATTGACAGGAATAGGGGAAAGAAATACAGTAGAAGAAGAATGGGTAGCTCTCAGGGATGTAGTAGTGAAGGCAGCAGAGGATAAAGTAGGTACTAAGACGAGGGCTGCTAGAAATCCTTGGGTAACAGAAGAAATATTGAATTTAATTGATGAAAGGAGAAAATATAAAAATGCAGTAAATGAAGCAGGCAAAAAGGAATACAAACGTCTCAAAAATGAGATCGACAGGAAGTACAAAATGGCTAAACAGGGATGGCTAGAGGACAAATGTAAGGATGTAGAAGCTTATCTCACTAGGGGTAAGATAGATACTGCCTACAGGAAAATTAAAGAGACCTTTGGAGAGAAGAGAACCAAGTGTATGAATATCAAGAGCTCAGATGGCAGCCCAGTTCTAAGCAAAGAAGGGAAGGCAGAAAGGTGGAAGGAGTATATAGAAGGTTTATACAAGGGCGATGTACTTGAGGACAATATTATGGAAATGGAAGAGGATGTAGATGAAGACGAAATGGGAGATACGATACTGCGTGAAGAGTTTGACAGAGCACTGAAAGACCTGAGTCGAAACAAGGCCCCCGGAGTAGACAACATTCCATTAGAACTACTGACGGCCTTGGGACAACCAGCCCTGACAAAACTCTACCAGCTGGTGAGCAAGATGTATGAGACAGGCGAAATACCCTCAGACTTCAAGAAGAATATAATAATTCCAATCCCAAAGAAAGCAGGTGCTGACAGATGTGAAAATTACCGAACTATCAGTTTAATAAGCCACGGCTGCAAAATACTAACGCGAATTCTTTACAGACGAATGGAAAAACTGGTAGATGCAGACCTCGGGGAGGATCAGTTTGGATTCCGTCGAAATGTTGGAACACGTGAGGCAATACTGACCTTACGACTTATCTTAGAAGAAAGATTAAGGAAGGGCAAACCTACGTTTCTAGCATTTGTAGACTTAGAGAAAGCTTTTGACAATGTTGACTGGAATACTCTTTTTCAAATTCTAAAGGTGGCAGGGGTAAAATACAGGGAGCGAAAGGCTATTTATAATTTGTACAGAAACCAGATGGCAGTCATAAGAGTCGAGGGGCATGAAAGGGAAGCAGTGGTTGGGAAAGGAGTGAGACAGGGTTGTAGCCTCTCCCCGATGTTATTCAATCTGTATATTGAGCAAGCAGTAAAGGAAACAAAAGAAAAATTCGGGATAGGTATTAAAATTCATGGAGACGAAGTAAAAACTTTGAGGTTCGCCGATGACATTGTAATTCTGTCAGAGACGGCAAAGGACTTGGAAGAGCAGTTGAACGGAATGGACAGTGTCTTGAAAGGAGGATATAAGATGAACATTAACAAAAGCAAAACGAGGATAATGGAATGTAGTCAAATTAAATCGGGTGATGCTGAGGGAATTAGATTAGGAAATGAGACACTTAAAGTAGTAAAGGAGTTTTGCTATTTAGGAAGTAAAATAACTGATGATGGTCGAAGTAGAGAGGATATAAAATGTAGACTGGCAATGGCAAGGAAAGCGTTTCTGAAGAAGAGAAATTTGTTAACATCGAATATAGATTTATGGATCAGGAAGTCGTTTCTGAAAGTATTTGTTTGGAGTGTAGCCATGTATGGAAGTGAAACATGGACGATAACTAGTTTGGACAAGAAGAGAATAGAAGCTTTCGAAATGTGGTGCTACAGAAGAATACTGAAGATAAGGTGGATAGATCACGTAACTAATGAGGAGGTATTGAATAGGATTGGGGAGAAGAGAAGTTTGTGGCACAACTTGACTAGAAGAAGGGATCGGTTGGTAGGACATGTTTTGAGGCATCAAGGGATCACAAATTTAGCATTGGAGGGCAGCGTGGAGGGTAAAAATCGTAGAGGGACACCGAGAGATGAGTACACTAAGCAGATTCAGAAGGATGTAGGTTGCAGTAGGTACTGGGAGATGAAGCAGCTTGCACAGGATAGAGTAGCATGGAGAGCTGCATCAAACCAGTCTCAGGACTGAAGACAACAACAACACTAAAGACAGCCATAGAGTAGAAATATCTCTGAAGTGAGCATGCAGGTACGTAGAAATGATTTTGTATTGTTAACCTATATCTCCACCGTGGTCACGTCATCTCGGTACGGCGTAGGTTTGTCCGTCACGCGTCCTATAAATTTTGAAGGTCATTGTGATGCTAGCTCCAACATATTTCCTTCGTAGGTGCTGTAAATTTCGTACAAGCGTCCTGTAGACACATTTGTATTTGATACCTGTAATAAACTGGGTTCTTACCTTTTGAAGAGCAAAATGAACGGGCATGACCTCAATGTACCGTGTATTCACACTTTCCATCACGTTACGTCACGTCATTTCAATTCACTTAGCTCAGTATCTAGCGGTGGAAGTGAGGTCATGTGCCATCACTCGTGGTACAAAAAGTCAGAATATAGAGTCGGATTTGACGAACTAACAAAGACAAAGTTTATTAATGTCCAAGTCAAACTTCATAACGTATGTACTTGACCAGTTCAGTTTGGTAATCTGCTGAGAAGTGAAACAAAATTTCGGAACATCGACATTTACTTGCTAGCGAAAATATATACATACGAAATATAAACATATCTAACAATAGCTATAGAGACTAGCTGGGGCCTGTTTACTTACTCTGTTATATTTCTTTTCTTATATAACTAATAACGTTGCAAAAACCTTTTTTTTCTCCTTCATTAAAGATGACGTTTTAACTTAAAATGTTATGTAATGGAAATTGCTTCGTCAACTTAGTTCTTACTTATACACTTTGTGACGTCAGCATTGTTCTGTTGCCCGCATCTCGTGGTCGTGCAGTAGCGTTCTCGCTTCCCACGCCCGGGTTCCCGGGTTCGATTCCCAACGTGGTCAGGGATTTCCTCTGCCTCGTGATGGCTGGGTGTTGTGTGCTGTTCTTAGGTTAGTTAGGTTTAAGTTGTTCTAAGTTCTAGGGGACTGATGACCATAGATGTTAAGTCCCATAGTGCTCAGAGCCATTTGAACCATTGTTCTGTTGCTGTAAAATCAAAATAATTTTCGCTTTGAGATATCTGACGTCGGTTGTGTAAGAATACTCAGTGGAAGAAATATTCAAGTCACCACTGATCATTTTCTATTTGCCACGAAAACAAAGGGTAATTTCCAAGAATGATTGTCTCATGAAGTCACGGGGTCCAAACGATACATATCGAATGTGAAATCCTAAATCGATCAGGCGATTCTGGTCGCGGGCGTTATGATAAATTATTTGTGATCGTCATTTTCATCTGTTTTCCGTCGTTCCTTCAGTTGCTCAAAGTTACACACCTCCGCGAATTAATGGCAAGAAGGGAATTGTTCCCGTAGCGTATACATCACACGGACTTTCACATGACGACAACACCGACAACGAGTAAGGGAAGTCGTCTCCTTTGTAATTAGAAGTATTTTGGCAATGCTCTTCTTTTGTCGTTGCTGTAGTGGCCACTGTAAACATACTCATAACGCCTGCCACCAGAGTCGCGTGATCGATTTAGGATCGCACATTCGATATGTATCGTTTGGACCCCGCTATTTCGAGAGGCAATCATTCTTGAAAATTACCAAACAAAGCCTAATGATAACATAAAAAATTAGGAAGAAACGAAAGCATTAACTCCACTATTATAATACGAGCGAGAGTGGCGAAAATTGTTTAACTTACGACGCTACCAGACGACCGTCAAAACTATCTTCATAAGAACTCTCGGTGTGCCTTGACACTACGTGATAGTCCGTTGACGGTCTATGTGAATACCGCATTTTGCAATGCACTGTGGTATGTTTTGACGTAAGGTGACGTGACGTGACGTGACGGCCAATATGAATTGACCTTACTCAAACAGTTTCGTCTAGTGTCGTAAACTAGCGCAGAACGTAAGGCTAAATCCAAAGGCATTTCTATTATAGGAAGACAACCAGAGATAATACTATTACGTCCTTCACGATGGCGAGCACAAGACTGGCCATTCCGTTCGAAAATAAGCATAAAAACCACGTGAAATATTTCACGTAGCTAATTAAATGAACGTAACGGAACAACAGCGGATATTTGGGGGTTTTGGTGAGAGACAAACCAAAGGAACGAAAATAGATCTAAGATTATTTCAAAGCAATCAAAAATTTAAAAAAATTACGCATACGAATTCCTCCAGATTCCCCCCCCCCCCCCTCCCCTGCCCGCCCTACTACCCCTCCCCCGGCACGCAAAAGAACCATATAACCGAAAAATAACACACAAAATTTCCTCCAGAATAAGCGAAACATAAAATTAAAAAAAAATCACAACTGAAATCGATTATTTCGCATGACCTAACACGAATCTATCAGCCCTCATTTCAGAGAGATTTACGTCCCACCAACGAACTACACTCTGACAGTAAATGATAAAGCTCATAAAAACATACTTACGAAGAATACACAACTCCAAATTAATCAATGCTGGCCACAAAACGTATTAAACGCACACACACAAACCGTGCTGCAAACACCAAAAAGACAAACTCAAGCATTCAACCCCAAAATCAACAAACTGCAAAGACAACTAACAGCTCAAAATCTAAAACCAAATAAATAAAAATAACTAGCAAAGACTCGATCACATTCAACAGAACCATTACTACAGATCACAACACAAACAACCACCACAATGAGTGAGCCACCGCTAACAACAACAAGACCACAGTAAAAACAATTCATTTCAAGTACACCACGTGTCCACGATGTCACATTCGAAAAATCTTCTAGCAAATTATTCTCGCTTCCCTCGCAAACGTTTGAGATATGCACTCAGGTTCCTGCTTAAATTCACCATCAACAGTCCTGCCACGTTATAGAATGAGGCAAATAATAAGAAACAGCACTGTAATTATAATCACCTATCATTTCACTTGCAACAGATTAAGCTGTATTTCTCCGATTCCGTCCAACCTTACCCCGGAAATAGTGTCAAATACGGAAAGAAACAGACAAATATTTGTGAGAAATAAGAATATAAACATAATCGCTACTAGTTTCCCAAACAATAATTTAAGCTGTGCTCTTTGTTCCACACTAACCACACTCTAGTTTATCACGACATTTTTGGAATAAACAGCACATTTTACAAACGCCAGTTACTAAGGAAACCACAGACAACATTGTTCTGGTATATTTACGGTAAACGGGTTTTTCAAAACACCATGCTGTTACAGATGACTTATGAGTAAATTTAGGAGAACCCTTGACGCGGAAAATGCTTAAGAGAGTGTTTAATTTGTAGAATTCTGATTTTCCTGTAATTACAATATTTGTAAACATTTAGGCTACTCCAACGCAAATTGCTTCAGACAAAAAGTGATACATGGTTCTGAAAAATACTGCCGAGGCCAGTATCTCCATGTTCATTACACATATATGCTTCTAAAAGCGTATATTGCCCATCCGGTGTAAGGTACAATGGATTTGTGTTTCGGGTGCTACGAATTGGCTGAACTCATGTGTTCGATGATGCCTTACCTGCTGATTGCTGCCGTAGCTCCGTGCTGTTCGATCACTTTACGGTTTTCTTTGGGTTTTGATGACAGTTCGCGATACTTTCTTGTTGCTCGCCTCTCATCTCATGTTGAACTGTTGCTACTCAACGCTGCGAGCCGCTTTAGTGACTCTTCTATTGTTAAGAAAGGCGGCACGACGCGATTCGTTTGTTCACTCTTACAGGACGGAAAATTATCACAGCTTTTTAAAGCAATTACCCAGCGATAACAGCACAGCGTAACTAGACTGAGACACCTTGTGCAAAGCCCCGGGGCCTCCGACGAATAAGAGACCGAAGAAAAACAAAAGTAAAAATTTGAATGAAAAAAGTGCAAAATTAGTGAAATGGATCAATTAAATGAACTCTATGGTTACAGTCAAGTTACAAAAGATGTGTCTGCAGATTCAGAGATAAATATACGCAAATCATGTACCTCCTACGCACAGGTGAAAAAATTATTATACAGTGGGAATCGAACATCGTTTAATTCAGTCACTAGAAGTCTTTCACCGCTATTCCAAATGTATTTAAAAACTCACGGCATTTCATGAAATATCATTAGAGCACCTAGACTAGGGGAGTCCAAAGTTTCGGCTCCCATGCCGATCTCTGGTGCGAGAACTGAACTCTTCTACCACTGCCAGGTCATCCTGTCTGGGCACTTGGAGGAGGGAGATGCGGAAACTGTGAATGCACCGCATTTAAATGGCAGCTCAGTCGCACTGCATATGACTTGGTTTTATATTTCGCATTTCTTAACAATATCAATGCCAACAAAACAAATTTTCGATTTTACTGGATTCGTTTTGGCGCGCTGAACACATAATTTAACGTTGATCTGATACATACTGTCGACTTATGACAGCTGCAGACAGTTTCACTTATTTTCGTATGCAAGATGACACCTAATCGAGACTTGTTTAATTTCATAATCGAAAAAAGGTCTTTCTCAAGAATATCTCTAGCGAAATATGGTAGCAATTTCACGACATCATTATGGAGACGTGAAAAGGAAAGCAATGTACACTACTAGCCATTAAAATTGCTATACCAAGAAAAAATGCAGATGATAAACGGGTATTCATTGGACAAATATATTATACTAGAACTGACAAGTGATTACATTTTCACGCAATTTTGGTGCATAGATCCTGAGAAATCAGTTCCCAGGACAACCACATCTGGCCGTAATAACGGCCTTGATACGCCTGGGCATTGAGTCAAAAAGAGCTTGGATGGCGTATACAAGTACAGCTGCTCATGGTGCTTCAACACGATACCACAGGTCATCAAGAGTAGTGACTGGCGTATTGTGACGAGCCAGTTCCTCGGCCACCATTGACCAGACGTTTTCAATTGTTGAGAGATCTGGAGAATGTGATGGCCAGGGCAGCAGTTTCTGTATCCAGAAAGCCGGTACAGGACCTGCAACATGCGGTCGTGCATTATCCTGCTGAAATGTATGGTTTTGCAGGGATCGAATGAAGGGTAGAGCCACGGGTCGTAACAATCTGTTCAAAGTGACGTCAGTGCGAACAAGAGGTGACCGAGACGTGTAACCAATGGCACCCCATACCATCACGCCAGGTGATACGCCAGTATGGCGATGACGAATACACGCTCCCAATGTGAGTTCACCGCGATGTCGCCAAACATGGGTGCTACCATCATGATGCTGTAAACAGAACCTGGATTCATCCGAAAAAATGACGTTGTGTCATTCATGCACAGACAGGGATGGAGACGTGGCTGCACGATCCGTTACAGCCATGCGCATCAGGTGCCTGTCATCTCGACTGCTAGTGATACGAGGCCGTTGGGATTCAGCACGACTTTCCGTATTACCCTGCTGAACCCACCGATTCCATTTTCTCCTAACAGTCACTGGGTCTCGACCAACGCGAGCAGCAATGTAACGATACTATAAACCGAAATCGTGACAGGCTGCAATCCGACCTTTATCAAATTCGGAAACGTGATGGTACGCAGTGCTCATCCTTGCACGAGGCATCACAACAACGTTTCACCAGGCAACGCCGGCTATCTGCTGTTTGTGTATGAGAAATCAAGATAATCATCTGCATATCAGAGCACCTTCTTCCTGTAGATTAAATTTCGCGTGTGTAGCACATCTTCGTGGTGTAAGAATTTTAATGGCCAATAGTGTAGATGTCGTGAACAGATCTAACACAACTGATTTGCCACTAAAATGGAATTACCTTGTAGGTCAGTCAGTTACATCTGCATGTGCACTGGAGTGTTTCCAACGCAAAGGCAGACGGACTCAAAATCATATGTAAGCCCTCTGCACACAGGGTCAGTCGTAGCGGCCAGTAGTGGCAGAAAGTGAACTGTTGGGGACAGTCGGCTTAGATTTAAACCATAAATACCATGCTTGTAGAAAAAGATGCTTTGGTAACGAAGGATGATAAGGGTAATACCATTGTCATTGCTAGTAAACAAGAATATGTCAGAAAACCCTACAGTTCTTTGAGGCAAACGATATTTCTGAGGCCGGCCAGAGTGGCCATGCCGCTCTGGGCGCTACAGTCTGAAACCGAGCGACCGCTACGGTCGCAGTTTCGAGTCCTACCTCGGGCAGGGATGTATGTGATGTCCTTAGTTTAGTTAGGTTTAAGTAGTTCTAAGTTCTAGGCGACTGATGACCTCAGAAGTTAAGTCGCATAGTGCTCAGAGCCATTTTCTAAACATTCATGGTGGTGAAACTTCCTGGCAGATTAAAACTGTGTGCCCGACCGAGACTCGAACTCGGGACCTTTGCCTTTCGCGGGCAAGTGCTCTACCAACTGAGCTACCGAAGCACGACTCACGTCCGGTACTCACAGCTTTACTTCTGCCAGTATCCGTCTCATTCTGGAAACATCCCCCAGGCTGTGGCTAAGCCATGTCTCCGCAGTATCCTTTCTTTCAGGAGTGCTAGTTCTGCAAGTTTCGCAGAAGAGCTTCTGTAAAGTTTGGAAGGTAGGAGACGGATACTGGCAGAAGTAAAGCTGTGAGTACCGGACGTGAGTCGTGCTTCGGTAGCTCAGTTGGTAGAGCACTTGCCCGCGAAAGGCAAAGGTCCCGAATTCGAGTCTCGGTCGGGCACACAGTTTTAATCTGCCAGGAAGTTTCATATTAGCGCACACTCCGCTGCAGAGTGAAAATCTCATTCTGGAAACATCCCCCAGGCTGTGGCTAAGCCATGTCTCCGCAGTATCCTTTCTTTCAGGAGTGCTAGTTCTGCAAGTTTCGCAGAAGAGCTTCTGTAAAGTTTGGAAGGTAGGAGACGGATACTGGCAGAAGTAAAGCTGTGAGTACCGGACGTGAGTCGTGCTTCGGTAGCTCAGTTGGTAGAGCACTTGCCCGCGAAAGGCAAAGGTCCCGAATTCGAGTCTCGGTCGGGCACACAGTTTTAATCTGCCAGGAAGTTTCATATCAGCGCACACTCCGCTGCAGAGTGAAAATCTCATTCTGGAAACATCCCCCAGGCTGTGGCTAAGCCATGTCTCCGCAGTATCCTTTCTTTCAGGAGTGCTAGTTCTGCAAGTTTCGCAGAAGAGCTTCTGTAAAGTTTGGAAGGTAGGAGACGGATACTGGCAGAAGTAAAGCTGTGAGTACCGGACGTGAGTCGTGCTTCGGTAGCTCAGTTGGTAGAGCACTTGCCCGCGAAAGGCAAAGGTCCCGAGTTCGAGTCTCGGTCGGGCACACAGTTTTAATCTGCCAGGAAGTTTCATATCAGCGCACACTCCGCTGCAGAGTGAAAATCTCATTCTGGATTCATGGTGGTGTCGTTTGTACTGTATCGTGTCTCCCTACCTCTTTCGCGCAACGACGCTCTGAGCGTGTTTTTTAGGGAATTAACTAGTTTGAACCTGGGACCTGTTGCTGGTAAAGAGACGCCAGACCACACATGACATGTAGAATTCAGAAGAGTTCAGTGAGACTAGCGATGATATAACCAAATACTTAATGATCTCAGCGTCCGATCCACTGCACTCCATGTAAAAGAATCTTAATACTAACTACATTTAGTGGAAAGGGTTCAAGGCTTTCGTATTTTTAGTTAGCTGGTAAAATAACGTCGAAAAAGCAGTTAAGTTTACCATTGGAAATTTTATTCTACTCACGAAACATCATTTATAAATTGCTCTATTGATAAAAGGAAATGTTTTAATACAGGATGGTAAAAACCAACTGCGTTCAACAAAAATGTGAACGAATATTCCCTGAATGGGTTTCCAAGTTATATAATGGATCGAAGGATGACCTATGCCATATCACATCTATAATCTATAATCTAGGTTTCACAAAAGAGAAAACTATCAAAATAGTCTACAGTGACCCTCAATTATCTTTAATTACTTATTTAACTTGTCGTAAATTACAGTGGCTGATGTGGCTTCTCAATAACTATATAATAGAAATATCATCGCGTTTCAGATCTTTTCTTCAAGTGGCAAATGTGAACACCATGAGTTTTAATTAACGATCGACACTAGTATTACACAAAAAGGGGGTGTAACAGATGAGACTTCTGCAGTTCTGAGTGAAGCCTTATGCGCTCAAAAATGCGGCATCGCGTGCGTTCATTACCTTGTCGGTGGTTAGGCAGCGTCAGGGCGACAGTGGCCGGCGCACCAGACATCCAGCTCGCTGTCTCGGAACTCACTCTCTCCTAACTTCTCCTTACTACAATTTACTGAAGTCGGTTTAAAAAAACTATCTGGCTGTGTTTTCATCTGACCAATCAGGGTCTCAATATTAACCTTAAGCTACGCCTACTAAAATTCTGTCTATCCAATGAGAAACATTATACTTTTCGTGGTGGGGCAATGTTTTTAAATTTTGCAATGTAACAGAGACGCTAAAAGTCTCACGCTAAAACCTGCAGCTGGTGTGGTCCTTTTAGCGTTATTGTAAGATCTATACTGTTCTTCTGGAGGGCTCTATCTTTTAACATGGGCTGGGGGGTGGTCCTTGACGTACCTGAGTCACGAAAAAGTCTCACGCTAAAACTTGCGGGTGGTAGTGGCCCTTTTGGTGTTATCGTAAGATCTATACTGTTTTTCTGGAGGGCTCTAGCTTTTAACATGGGCTGGGGGGTGGTCCTTGACGTAACAGAGACGACAAAAAGCCTCGTGCTAAAACATGCGGGTGGTAGACTTAGCGGTAGGCTGCCAACGTGGGTGTCCAGTCCGTCCGTTATCGTAGGGCTTTCTAGCTTACCACGGTTCTGCTCTCGGCTTCTGTCCTCGTTTCTCCCCTCGGAACTGTGTCTGCCTCACGGTGGGAAGGTACGACATGCATTTAGGCATTCTTGTGTTAGTCTGTGGTATTCCATTTGCTCACTCGTTACTTGTATTACTTTGGTTAATTTAATGTCACCATTTATTCGGAGCTATGTGCATTCTCATAGATTTGCTTATTATGTCAGGGTTTTCATGGAAGGTGTTGGATTTACCTGACACCTACATATCACCACCCTTCAAACTTAATTTTTGCACTGAATTTAGGCAATGATTGAATCGTTGTCTAAGTCAGTCAAAAATTTTCTAATTTACCTAAATTTCGTTGCGTACTGTACAGCCACATTATTCTGTTCTATGCTAGTTTGTATTACTAATTTATATTTTTATATTCTTCCACATTATAATTAAAAATGACAAGAGAAGAATATTTTTAAGCTATTATTAATTTTTAATTATTTTCTTTCCTTATTTAAGTGTGTAGTTTGTTTTTTAAGAAGTTTGTTTTCGAAAGTGAGTTGTCTTTCATATCGATTTTCTTAGAAATACTGTTTTTATAAATGTAGTAATTGAGTAAAATCAATTCCTATCACATTTTCTAAATATCATGTACAAGTAAAATGTTTTTGTTTCTAGACACTCATTTCAACATTGTTACACTAACAAATAAGAATTATTTCCAAGAATTGCTTTGACAAAGAAATATACATACACAAGTATTGAGATATCCTAACAAATGGTACAAATGTTAAAAAAATTGTTTTGACAAAGAAATATACATACACACATTATGAGGTATTATCCTAATAAATGGTACAAATGTTAAAGAAAGGGAAAAGATCCAACATGATAATTTTTATAAGGAGAAAATAAAGAAAATATAGTTATTCTTTTATTTTCATGCGGAGAAAATAAGTGGTATATAGTTTCTTTATATACTAATGACTTATTTTTATCGATAGTCTATTTTTTTACTTAAGTCCATAGTCAGTGACTGTTATTTTGTAGTTTATTAGGTGTCTGGTGTGCTAAACTTATTTAGTTTTTCACACGTTTCTTTTGCACAATTCCTACATCATATAATTTGATTTCACGCATTCACACAATCCTATGAATGTTCAAGCATGAGGTTGGCGAATGTTTTTGCACGAAGGTGATGGACTTGAGCGAGATGGATGTTTGCAAGTATTTGATGTACATGTTCTTTCGTCGTTCCTTGTTGGTTTTGCTAGTGTGTGTTGCTGTTGTGGAGGTCCCATAATGGAATGGAGCTGTGAGTCCAGAATCTCGTGGTTTACTGGCTTTGTATGCATGAATGTCATCATTATGTGTCGCTGAAAGCGGTCGTTTGTCGTTGTAATACTTCGCAGACGACTAGTGTACAATAGGATAGGAATTTGGGAAGGTATGTCGTCTATTCTTCACCCATCTTCTTTCTTGGTCTCAATCTTGCGAATCTTCAACTTCTTTTCTTCCTGCTTTTTCTCTGCTTCTTACTTGCTTCTTGGTTCTTCTCTGGGCAGGATATGGAAATATTTATTGATAACTAGTCGCTTTGAAGCTCTCCTCCTAGTAACAGTTTGATAAATTGTTTGGGCGCGTCATTTTTACTTTGTGGAGGTTCTTCTTCAGTTTCGTGCATCAGCGTGCTGTTTAATAGCAGTAGTGTGACTTTTACGCATATTTTTTGCCAGCGGTGGCTTGCCCAAGCGGTCTTCTCGTCAGGCCGTTTTTTGCTCGCTCCATTAAGTGGGGGGCGCCCTGGGGTTTACGAGCGGCGAAAATGGGGTGTCTTCTTGTCTGTCCATACTGACGTTCGGCGTTCCCTCGCGTCTCTGCAGGGGTGCGGCAGGTGTTCCATCTCAGCAGGGTTCCTCCTAGCGGGCAAATTTATTGCCCACTTTCTATACAAGAGCCTTCTGTTTGTTTCGCTGTCCTTTCCCTTCTGTCGACGCTCCTGCTAGATAGGAATCGCATGTTGCTAATTACGTCCTTTTCTTTCTTGATACATCTCGTGTTGCAACTTGTAGGTCGTTGCATCTCTTCCTTGCTGGAGTTTTTACAATGGTTCTTAGAATAAGTTTTACTTATAATCATCTAACATATGTCTAGTATCTACTTGTTTTATGCCTTCTTAAAAAGCTTTACATATTTCGGCGCGCTTTCCACGTTACAATTCTAAGATATTTGGAGTCTTAACGTCTACTCAAGAATCCTCAAATCCGTTTTTTTTATTTTTGTGTAGTGTTGTGGTGTATAGCATTTTAGTGTTTCATGCTTTTAGACTATCTACGCTTTATCCCTTCACCTTAATCTATGGTACTATTGGTTTTATTATTGAAACTACTTTCTTTTTCCCACCTTTCTCTCTCTTCATTCTTCTTTCACCTGACGATCTTATCTGCAACATAATCTTGCAATATTGTGCTGATTATTTACCAGTAATAAAATTAATCTTCAAACTTTTTGATATGGCTCACATGGTGAAGTCCTGTTTTTTTTGCCTGTTTTTGGGTTCATTATTTCCACAGCATTATCATGAGCAATTCGGCTAATTATGACAGGTCCTTTGTATGCAGCGTAAAACTTATGTATTTTGTGTTTCTGTTTAGTGGAGAGATGGTGTGTTTTTACAAATACTTTCTGGCCTACGGAGAATGTTCTTTTAGTTGCTGTTGTATCTCCTCTTTCTTTTCTTTCAATGGCTACCTTTCTGATGTTGGAGAGTGCTGTTGCTATGATTTGTTTGTGCTGTCTACGTGGTACAATAGTAAATCTAACATTTTCTCTGGTTATGTTTGGGGGTTCAAATTTTTAAGTACAGTAACTGGAGGTAGTAGTGTAGTGCTATGTGGCATTTCATTTATTACTTCTTGAAAATCTTTAAGGTATATATCCCAAGTGTTGTGTCTTTTGCCTGCATATAATCGACATAAAGTGCCTATATCCTTCATAGATCGTTCTGCTGGATTTACGCTAGGTTTGTACTTAGATATGTAGACGGGTTTTATTTTGTGTTGTTTTAATGTGTTCTACCATTGCACTGATTTGTATTGTGGGCCATTATCGGAAATTATTCGTTCCACTCGACCTACTTGTCTGAGAAAATCTTGTCTAAAGGCTTTACTTACTGGAAGACCTGTTGCCCGTTTTAATGGTGTCAAGGTAACATATTTAGAAGTAAGTTCCAAAACGACAAATATGAAAATATATACATTTTTTGTGTGTGTGGGAGGGGCCCCATCAAATCTGTTGCTGCTATTTGTTTTAATCTTTTAGGGATTATTGGAAACATAGGTGGTTTGGTTTGGAAAGTGACGTGATTAGCCCTCATACATTTTTTGCATTTGACTAATACTGTTCTAATTCGCCTTTCCATATTAGGAAAATGGCTTGTTTGTTTTATTTTTAAAAAGCAATTCTTTGGTCTAAAGTGGCCATTACTTAAATGTGTATACCATATGTACTTATTAATTAGTTCATCTGGGATATAAATCAACCATTCATTCCTTGCAACATTTCGTCTAAAAAATAAAACATTGTTTTTTATGAGATAGTGCTGTTGAATGTCAGGAAAATCCTTACTCCTGCACTTGTGTTTGATTCCTAGTATTTCGGGATCCTTGTCCTGTTCTTTGCCTATGTTTTTCAAATCTGTCGTAATGTAGTTTTCGAAAGGTACTTGTTTCATATAGTACATTGTAAACTGGTCTTCTGCTGCTTCCAAACCTATGTTTTTGTATGCACCCTGTGGACATCGTGATAAAGCATCTCCTAATATATTCGCTGGTCCTGGTATGTGTGTAATAGTGAAGTCAAATTCTTGTAGTATTAACATCCATCTGGCTAACCTCCCATGAGTTAGTTTGGCGGATAACAGAAATTCTAATGCTTTATGGTCAGTATATACTTCTGTTTTTCTTCCGAATAGGAAGTATCGAAAACGTTGGAAGCCCCATACAATGGCCAATGCTTCCAGCTCAGTGACTGAATAGTTTTTCTCGCTTTTTGTGAGTACCCGACTGGCAAAGTCAATTGTCCTATATGATTTTAGCCCTGCCTGTTCGTATTCTTGGAATAAAACAACTCCTAAACCTGTTTTCGCGCTATCTGTGGCCATACAAAAATTTTGTGTTAGATCAGGATGTGCTAAAATCGGTGCTGTTGTTAGTGCGTTTTTCACTTTTAAAAATTCTCCATTGGCTTGTTGATCCCATACCCATGGCTTGTTTTTTCCAGTCAATGCACATAGGCGTGGTGTTGCGAGAGATTCGATTCAAATAATTCTTTTAGAGAATCCGGTGAGACCTAGAAATCCTCTGAGAGTTTTCTTATTATATGGAGTACAGAATTCTTTGATTGCCGTTAGTTTTTCTGGGTCGGGCATTACGCCTTTCTCGGAAATTATGTGTCCTAGAAATTTGACCTCTCGCCTTCCAAATTTGGATTTTGTTATATTTACTGTGACCCCATGTTCTTTCATGATCTGTAAAAACTGATTTAATGTGTCGTTGTGATGTTCCCAAGAGGGTTCTGCTATAATCACATGATCAACATAACAAGTAATTTTTTGTAAAATTTCAGGACTGAGTATAGTATTAAATCCTCTAATAAACGCTGACGATGATATGTTTAAAACAAATGGCAAGCGTTTAAACTGGTAACATCTACCGAATACGATAAATGCTGTACATTTTCTACATTCTGGGGCCAATTCTATTTGCCAGAAACTACTCCGTAAATCAATTGATGAAAATATCTTAGCACCGTGGAAGTTTTGTATCAATTCCTCTAATTTTTCTGGGCGATCTATCTCGGTGATTATGATTGTGTTGATCTGTCTGGAATCAAGCACTAACCTGATGCTCCCATCTCGTTTCTGTACAATATGGAGCGGGCTGTTATATGTGGAGGTAGCTGGTTCAATAATATCGTCATGTAACATTTTAGATATCTCCTGGAATACTTATTCCTGTGGCTTAATGGGATTGTATAGGGTGGCACTCTAAATGGTTTGTGCTGTTTTACTTCAAACTTGTACCGAAAGTGTTTAATACTGCCAGTCTTAGGTAAAAATACCTCTGCTTTATCTCGTAAAATACCCTCTAATTCTCTTTTACTGTGTTCCGAAATACCTTGAACCTCCTGCAATTTTTCGTCTATTTCTTTATGGACTTCTAACATGAGTTGTGGCGATTCCACCTTTTGTGCATACCATTCTAATTCTTCATCCTCTTTATCTCGCGTCATTCTCAATTGTTTGTTTATAACTGGTATTTCTTCTAATTTTAGCTTTTGCCCAAAGAGAAGTGTGACATTCCCGAATGTTACGCTACCTTTCCCCATATCTATTATCGCTTGTCTCTCATTTAAAAAATCTGCACCTATAATCAAATCTACATTTACTTTAGGTATAATCACGAACTTGGCTTCGATCTTTTGACCTTGACACGAAAGAGTTAACCTTGTTTGTCTCGTAACTTCCGCAGCATTATTTCTAATAGGACCTCTTACTTTAATCTTACTTGTTTTCAGAACTGGCAATTCCTCATTGGCATTACACTGCATGAATAAATTTTCTGAGATCGCAGTCAGTTCACTTCCGCTATCAGTTACAATATTGACTGGGATATGCTTTACCATGGCCTTCACAATTGGTTGAATTTGAAAGGGTTGGTTCTGTTCTTCTTCTTCTTGCATCAACGAATCCTCCACTGAATCATACATGAGTCTTTTTAGGATTTTCCCTTGTGAATTCGAACTTTCTGTAGGATAAGCTTCGACTGCTACTTGTCTCTCTTTTATTTTCTCTTCTCTATTTCTTCCTTCATTTACGCTTTCTTCTACATCCTCTACTTTTTCCTCATCCTCGTCTATCTTCTCCTTCTTCGTCGCTCCTTCCACATAATCGCATCTAAATGCTCTAATTATCGCTTCATGACTTACTTCATTATATACGTTGGGTTGTGTGCCCACTCGTAACTTATTTTCAACTTCTGTCGACTGCGCATTATCCTCATTGAATTCTCTTTCCCTGGTTTCCATCTCAAATAGCTCTGCAATACTCATTATTTCGTCCTTTCCTCCTACATTCGTTGTGCATGCCTCTTGTAATTCATCTTCCTCGTCAGTATTCTCCCAATTAATTTCGTCCCAACACGATATTGTTATTTTCTTGCCTTCGTTTTCATCTGGTCCCTGCGGATTTGTTTCTTCCTTCTTCTCTTCTCGTGATAAGATTTTTACTTCTCTGTTCAAGGTGCTGCAATTGTCCTGGGTCGGTGCGTCATTCTCTTTGGCATGGGCGCTTAGCTGTCAAGTCGAACTTTTATTGGGGTTTGGTGGTCTTACCTCCACGTCTTCTATCTGTATTCGCTTTTCTTGCTCAGCTTGTTGATAGTGGTTTCTTTGTTGATAATTTGTCGGTCTATTGGTTCTCCAGTACCCGTTCGGTTGTCGTTATTCCCTCTGTAATAGTTGTTGCCGTTCATGGGTGAATTATAGTTATTGCCATATTCTCTTCTAAATCTATAACCGGCTCTTTGTTGAAATCTATTGTCGTTTCTTGGTGCGAAGTTATTACGTGGTTCGTAATTATTGTTTCTTCGTACTGTGTCTTGTGGATTCCACTGCTTTTTGCTTTCGTTTTCACGTGCGCTTCGTCTTTTTCTTGCGTCATCTTCCGAAAATATGAACTCTAGTTACCTTAGAATACCTTTAAATGCTTCGACGTCATTGCCTCCGCGACCTACTAATGATTGCTGGTGTTTCAATGGTAGCTTCATCGCGCATAATTTAATCAACTCTCCGTCACTGTATGGTACATCTAAGCATTGATTTTTGTTTGCCATTGCTTCGAAAAATTTCACGGGAATCTTCTCTCCTGAATTTTCAAAATATGGGTTCTGTAATAATTCGTACTTCACTTTGTTCTGTGTTTCGGTGGACCAATATCGTGAGAGAAACTTCTCTCTGAAATCTTCGTACGATCGGCATGTCGCTGCAACATGCTGCATGGTTTCTGCGACTGTTCCTGACATGTGTGCACATATAAAGTCTAATTTGTGTGCTAGCGTCCAGTGTTCTGGTAATCCTACTCGGAATTGATCGATAAAAGTTCGTGGATGTAATGAGTTTCCTTCGCGAAAGCGTTTAAATTTTCTGACTGTGAGGAAATGATCGTTGTCGTACTTCGTCATAGTTCCATATGAAATTCGCGATTCTTCGCCACTTTTGTTTCTGATCATTTCTCCCGTCGTTCTTTCCGGTTGTGGTAGATCCATTGGATATTGTCCACTGTAACTTTCGCCTACCCTTGCGTAGTATCGTTGGAGTGGTACGCAATAATTTTCTTCCATCGGTTGTCAACATGTAGGTGAATGCATTGCACTGTCTTCTTCGCGACCTGGCTTTCCATTGTCACGTATGTTACTTTCCGCCTGTGATTGGAATCGCAAATGCGTAATATCTTCGTTAATTGCTTGTTTTTCCGGTGCTGTTACAGATACGGATGTGGTTGCAGACTCAGTGCTTGTTCGATCCTGTTCACTACGCTCTTCAATGGTTTGCAGCAACTCTGTTCGCAACTTCTGAAATTGTCGCTTCGTTTGCTCTTCTATTTTGACTATGCGGTTATCATATCTTTTCAGCGCTGCTTTTGTGATACGTTTGTGTAACACACTGTTTTCAACAATTTCACGCGCTGTACCTGCTGCTTGTCTAGTAATTACGTTTATCTGTCTCTCTAGTTTCTTGACTTCTCCGTGGGTGTTGTTACGTAATGTTTTGATCTCGTCCTCAGTGTCATTACGCAATGTTTGTACGCCCGCTTGTACCTTGTCAATGTCTGTTCTCAATTGATGGTGACCTGTTATTAAGTTTCCTATCACTTCTCAAGATTTTTTTGCCTCGTCTTCAATATGACTTAGGTGTAACTGAATTTTTTTGTTTTGTTCTTTAATCTCACGCATTTGTCTCGTGGTTTATGCAATTTGTTTCGTCGTTTCTGCATTTTGAATTTTAATTTGGTTTGCAATTTCTTTACTTTGCATTGTCATGGTTTCCGTAATTAATTGTAATAATTCTGCCAGATTGGTGGGTCCTATTGCGTTTTCTTCCGACGTCCTACGCTCTGTGTTTTCGCCCATTTGTTGGTTTGCAACCGATTGCATTGAACTGTGCTGTGACACGTTTCTGCTCGCAATACTTGTACTCTGTGGTGAGGGATTACTTGTACTATGAGTTCTACGTATTCAAGACGCAAGTTAGAATCCTCATCACCTGTCTCACTACTTTCCTGCTCCTCTGTCGTATGCTGACCTAGGTTTTCTGTGCCTTGCCGTACATTATCCTCCTTATGGTGCGTTATATGTCCTATTTCTCGCGATACTGCATCGTCTGTTGTACTGTTCTCTATTCTCTGTCCATTTTCGTGCTGGGTCTCTACCTCAATTCGGTCAAGGTCTCGATTCGCCATTGCTAATCTTTCTGAATCCCTTATTTTCTGTTTTAAAAGCAATTCACGCGCCCTACTTCGCGTCAACATGCGCTCATACGATCTCACGCGTTTCATAAATTTTTTGTTCACACGACTTGACACTACCAAGACTGACAACCCATTCACTTACTCGTTGGGTCAGAACCAACCTGCCACGATGTATCCGCCATCTGTACGCTTGCATTGGAGAGAAAACTTAATTCTAACAATTTTAAAAAATCATTACTTAATTATGCTATTACCACTGTTACAATGTTTCACTATTTGTTGAATACTTTATTACTATCTATCGCTGCAGATACTGTTTTCGACTATGTATAACTATAGAAAAAAAATTTTTTACTACTAAAATTTTTTTGCAGGATATTTTTCTGACTTAGTTAGGCATGTGGTCGACCTTCAATCATGGTATATTACCATCCAGGCAGGGTCGCTATTTTCTAAACATTCTTGGTGGTGGCTGTTTGTACTATATCGTGTCTCCGTACCACTTTCGCGCAACGACGCTCTGAGCGTGTTTTTTTTAGGGAATTAACTAGTTTGAACCTGGGACCTGTTGCCGGTAAGGAGACGCCAGACCACACATGACATGTAGAATTCAGAAGAGTTCAGTGAGACTAGTGATGATATAACCGAATGCTTAATGATTTCAGCGTCAGCTCCACAGCATTCCCTGTAAAAGAATCTTAATACTAACTAAATTTAGTGGGAGGGGTTCAAGGCTTTCCTATTTTTAGTTAGCTGGTAAAATAACGTCGAAAAAGCAGTTAAGTTTACAATTGGAAGTTTTATTCTACTCACAAAACATCGTTTATAAATTGCTCTATTGATAAAAGGAAATTTTTTAATACAGGATGGTAAAAACCGACTGCGTTCAACAAAAATGTGAACGAATATTCCCTAAATGGGTTTCCAAGTTCTACAATCGATCGAAGGATGACCTATGCCATATCACATCTATAATCTAGGTTTAATTTAAGTTTCACAAAAGAGAAAACTATCAAAATGGTCTATAGTGACCCTCAATTATCTTTAATTACTTATTTAACTTGTCGTAAATTACAGTGGCTGATGTGGCTTCTCAGTAACTATATAATAGAAATATCATCGCGTTTCAGATCTTTTCTTCAAGTGGCAAATGTGAACACCATGAGTTTTAATTAACGATCGACACTAGTATTACACAAAAAGGGGGTGTAACAGATGAGACTTCTGCAGTTCTGAGTGAAGCCTTATGCGCTCAAAAATGCGGCATCGTGTGCGTTCATTACCTTGTCGGTGGTTAGGCAGCGTCAGGGCGACAGTGGCCGGCGCACCAGCCATCCAGCTCGCCGTCTCGGAACTCACTCTCTCCTAACTTCTCCTTACTACAATTTACCGAAGTTGGTTTAAAAAAACTATCTGGCTGTGTTTTCATCTGACCAATCAGGGTCTCAATATTAACCTTAAGCTCCGCCTACTAAAATTCTGTCTATCCAATGAGAAACATTATACTTTTCGTGGTGGGGCTATGGTTTTAAAGTTTGCAATGTAACAGAGACGCTAAAAAGAATCACGCCAAAACCTGCAGCTGGTGTGGTCCTTTTAGCGTTATTGTAAGATCTATACTGTTCTTCTGGAGGGCTCTATCTTTTAACATGGGCTGGGAGGTGGTCCTTGACGTACCTGAGACACGAAAAAGTCTCACGCTAAAACTTGCGGGTGGTAGTGGCCCTTATGGTGTTATCGTAAGATCTATACTGTTTTTCTGGAGGGCTCTAGCTTTTAACATGGGCTGGGGGGTGGTCCTTGACGTAACAGAGACGCGAAAAAGCCTCACGCTAAAACGTGCGGGTGGTAGACTTAGCTGTAGGCTGCCGACGTGGGTGTCCAGTCCGTCCGTTATCGTAGGCCTTTCTAGCTTAACACGGTTCTGCTCTCGGCTTCTGTCCTCGTTTCTCCCCTCGGAACTGCGTCTGCCTCACGGTGGGAAGGTACAACATGTATTTAGGCATTCTTGTGTTAGTCTGTGGCATTCCATTTGCTCACTCGTTACTTGTATTACTTTGGTTAATATAATGTCACGATTTATTCGGAGCTATGTGACATACTCGTAGATTTGCTTATTATGTCAGGGTTTTCATGGAAGGTGTTGGATTTACCTGACACCTTACAATTTGAACCATTTATTTCTGAACTACATGAGGACCCCACTACAACTGTGCAGAACGAAGTCTGAACCGCCACTAACGATGCCAAATGTCTTCTTAAACCTTTTCAATAAAAGCAACTAATCAAGATGCTCAACCGCCTAAGTTACGAGCTTCGTTTAAAGTCCATAAAAAGACCATCGGATCCGCCCAATCTCCAACAGTATGCACAGTGGCTATCATGGCTTAGCACAATTCCTTCAAGACACATTGAAAAAATCGTTCGTCTTCCATAATAATTATTGTGTGTCCAATACTCAAGATTTAGTTAATAAAATTAAAGACTTTTTACTATGATAGACACACGAAATTACTTTTTCTTACATTAAGATCTTTATATAAATGAGCCAGTGCTAGGATGTAGACATTGTAGAAAAAAACTACGTACAGTCAAAGAGGACTTCTCTGATGAGCAAATCACCTGTGTTTTGAATTCACTTCGTATTGCGGTGAATCACAATTATTTTAAGTTTAATGGGAATCTATATCAACATCTAGATGGCATTGCAATGGAGAACCCTTAGCAGGAATCCTAGCAGACGTGTTCATTAGCCTCTTAAAAGTAAAATTTTTCAGTAATTTCTTAACATCAGCTGTAGGGATTCATACGCTAGATATGTAAGTAGTAGGGCAAGGAGAGCGTCACACAAAGCAGGCCACCCCAAGGGCCGGCGTCACCCCAAAGTAGGTCACCCCCCAGGGGCGGCGTCACGTGACGTCAGCTGATGCGATTGATGTCAGCTGATGATTCCAGTACCGTTATCCAATACTGGCGGGAGATAGGATGATTGGGCTACCTCCTCTAACCTAAGTCACCCCATCCTCCAAACTCGTGAGAAGTTTGAATTCTGGAGGGAAGATATGTCAATGGTACTATCTAAGAAAATGGTGGGAAAGAAAGGCCAGTTGGTGTACCTCAACTAACATAAGTAACATAGTCCTAGGAACTGGCCGGCGGAAAATTGAATTTTGGTTGCGGGGGGGGGGGGGGGGGGGGGAGTGGGGATAGGTCAATTGGGCTACCTAAGAAAAATGGCATGAAAGAAAGGGCAGTTGCGCTACCTCCGCTAACCTAACCCACGTCCTCCTAGGAACTTTACATAAGTCTTTATTTAAACAATTACAAGCTGTACCAACATCAATTTTGTTATCCATCCTCTTGGAAAATTTTGCTGAGCGGAGTTGGTATGGTGTCGCCCCCATTACAGGCTGCTCATTCAATTCAAATATAATTTATATAAATTTGTTTAAATTTATTATCTACCTATCGAATTAGTGTTGTGTTACCACTACAAGATGCTGAGATATCGATAACTGTATTACATACACTGGACATAAGTCTTTCTTTAAACAATTACAAACAGTACCACCATCAAGTGTGCTCGCCATCGTCCTCGACTTTTGAATTTTTTCGCTCTGAGAGCTTACATTCAAATCCATTATGATTTATTATCGACATCATTAGTTTTGTGTCACCGTCACAAGAGGCTGCGCTTCGCGATATGTCACGTTCTCGCGCGCTGGTACTACGAACAAGACTCGACTACTCTCACACCGACGACGTCAGCCGGGCACAAACATTTTCAGTTTCTATCGCCGCTTGCGTCTGGCACCCGCTGTCGTATGCTGGACACACAAACATTGTCACTTTTTCTAAGAAAACTCAGTTCCGCCTGGGCCAGCCTTACTTGAGTCCGAAGTCCCAGAAAGCTTTACATAGGTAAGAAAAGGAGTACGCTTTCAACTACCTAGTTTCAACTACTTTTCAAATTCGTCCAACCACATTTCCTAAATACATCGAGGGACGCATGTTACCTAGTTTATTACGCTGATACAAAACACTGGCCCTGCCGGCGGTCTGGATGGAGGGAAAATAGTTGAGAAAAACGAATCAGCATATTCTGGGCTGCTGGAGACAGCGAGGAGTGAACTTTATTTATTTTTTGGACAATTTATTTAGCTACGGATTTCACCTAATTTAGTTATTACACTGATGCAAAACACTCACCCTAATATGCTTGGATTCATTATATACAGTGTACAGATCTCGAAAGTACTCCTAAATAATGCATTACGCTGATGTGCAGAGACGCCAACAACTCGTAAATTACGAGGTCGCGCAGAGGCTAGCACACTAGACTTGCATTCGGGAGACGCTCACAACGTTTAAACTCTTGAAAATAATTCAGAGCACAAACACTCGGTGCAAGTAAAACTTATCAACCACTCGAACCATGATTCTACTGGGTGGAACGCCTAACGCCTGGAAACTCTCCAGATGCGGGAAACTGACCCAAATATCCATCCTAATTACAAAATTAATCACAAAGATCGGTCCCAATTACACAACTACACGCATAGCGCTGCATAAGGACGGCTTAAAATCGCAAAAACTAACTATACAACTCACCTTACCATGCTTTAATTAGACAACTATGTACATAGCACTGCACAACTGCCGGAATACTACGCAAAAAACTGTCAAATCGCTTTATCCTGTTTGGGAAAAAAATTATACCACTCGAAACCAGCGACAAAAACTCTCAAACTCTACACTACACCTACAAGCTAGGGGAAAAAACGTTCAACTAACTAGATCCTGCTGTTCGACTGAGACGAGTTCAAAAAAGCCTATTAACTCCAAGCATATACCATGTACCCCTGTTTCAGGCCAGAGTCCACTACACACGCCTTCTAAAAAATCACCGTAATAAAACCCAATGGGAGATCCTCATCTGAAAAGACTGCCTTCTCTTCCATATACAATCACAAACTACGTGATCGAGCTACTACGCTAACAGTCTCACGGCACCTGCATCCCCGAAATGACTCGCCGTGAAAGCCCCGCTTTCCCCTTCAAGTGCATCCTGTTCGTCACTAATGCCTACTAATCATAGCTGGCACAGCCCCACAACACCTCGCATTCACAGACTTTGTTTTTACGTTACCTAGTACGCTCTAGCAGGGCCGGACGAAAGTCACCGTTTAGCGTTCGATTATTATTATTATTATTATTATTATTATTATTTATTTAACATCAACTTCGCTCCTATAATAAAGCAAATCATTTCCGATCACAATAAATGTCCTATTTATCACCAAAATACACACAGCCCAGTTTTATGAGCAAAAATCTATATAGTTTTTCACGTTCGACTTACAAACTCATCACTCTCCGAACACATTTACGCCTAAACCGATATTTCCACTCACGAATACAGATTTCCGTGATTTAGCAGATTCCAGAGTCAAATAACGCCTTTCTCATATCTAGTCAACCGGCAAATGTGTCTTCCACCTGCTAGATGCGCACTCCACAATCGACCTTGCCCCAACTAAATAAAGAGGTCAGATGCGAAGAAGCACTCGACCGAACAGTTTACAAGATAACAGAATAATGGCCCAGCGCAAACACACATCCATAATCAATCTTGTCAAATTCCCACTTGATCACGAAAGATGTCCAACACATAGTAACTATTAGTTCGCTATTCGGTCATCTAGACGACTACACAGTTAAGTCGAAAACATTCCCGCATTGAAACAGCTCTCTCTGTTTGCATGGCCTCCCACTGTCAGTGGGAAACTTGAATCTTTCCTGCCACAGACCTCATATGCACGGAATCTTCGAACCAAATCGAATACATATATATTTGATCGCTGTACTTACGATTGAATGACATTCGACTATGAGCTAAGTATCTGAAATACACCCTACTTACGGCTCTGGAAATAGATACGTCTGTACCATTCTTATCACTTGACATGCTCTCCCCTTTGCTATCACACTATTCCGCATCAAATCCAAGCCTTCCTTACCACTGGACTTAGTCATCTCCTG
Organism: Schistocerca gregaria; assembly: GCF_023897955.1. Taxonomy (NCBI): domain Eukaryota; kingdom Metazoa; phylum Arthropoda; class Insecta; order Orthoptera; family Acrididae; genus Schistocerca; species Schistocerca gregaria. Next base: position 307,111,547 of record NC_064923.1, read on the forward strand.
TACACATATCTCAGAACACAAGCACATACTTTATAAACGAGATGCTACTAATTTAGAAAATTCTGCTTCTGAGGAACGTTTTATGAAGCCGGTTTTTTCAACCTCCTCAAGATATTTATCCATTATTTTTCAAGCATTCTCTCTCTCTCTGTGCCATGTCAGAGTACCGTGATACATCGACAGGACTATAAGTGATGCTCGATTGAAAAGAATAGCAAACAGTGGATGATGTCGTAAGAAATGTACACTTGGTTTTCATATCTCTAGTGCTATCCGCTAGAAATGCAGTATCCGATTTTGAATCGAGTCGTCGCATTCAAGCACATACCTGCGTAGGATCCTATGCAGAAGTCCGATCTGGTACGGTAAAATCCCAACCTCGTTTTAGCTAGCTCCCATGCAGCTGCTGCCGTTTCTCCAGCTTTACGAATCTGATCGTTCCAATTTAAATCGCGACTGAGTAGGAGTCGTGGGAAAATATATGTACCACATTCTGCAACTCATGTAGAAACAGGCTAAGCTGCGTTGCTGCGACAGAACAGGGTTTAATCATTCGATGGAACCGGAACTGCTAGAAGGACAATGGTTTTTTCCATAGTACTGCGGTGCGCCCTCCCAAACTACATACAAGTACTACAGACCGTTTCCATTCACATCCACCTTCGTTATTCTGTACCGTCCAACAGATATATATCACCAACTACAAAAGCTCCACTAACTACATCCGATAGACAACTCGATGAGATTTTCTCCACATCTCTCTCCTACCATATATCGAAAATTAAATATTGCATGCCTGCAGTCACTGAGCACATACGGCGATCCTATTAAATATACACGTTTTGATCAACTGCAAACCTCAGTTTAAAGTTTACCACCTGTACTGTAGGACAATTATCGTGTCCCAATGACTATACTGTATGTAATACAGCAAACGGTATCTCAACCTCTTGTAGTGGCAACACAACACTAATACTGTAGGTGGATAACACATTTAAACAAATGTAAAGAAATTTAAACAAATTTATAGAATTTATATTCGAATTAAGTGAGCTGCCTCTAGTGGGAGCGACACCATACCAACTCTGCTCAGCAAAATTTTCCAAGAGGATGACTAACAAAATTGATGGTGGTACTGCTTGTAATTGTTTAAATAAGACTTATGTACAGTTCCTAGGGGGAGGTGGATTAAATTAGTGGAGGTAGCTCAATTGACCTGCCTTCCCGCCAAAATTCTAACTTTTCGCGAGTTCGTAGGATGGGGTGACTTAGGTTTGTGGAGGTTGCCCAATCTTCCCCCCATTTTTGGATAACGGTACTCGCATCATCAGCTAATGGCAATCACATCTTCAGCTGACGTCACCTGACGCCGCCCCTGGGGTGAAATACTTTGGTGTTACGCCTGTCCTTGGGGTGATGCTGGCCCTTGGGGTGACCTAATTTGGGGTGACGCTCTCCTTGCCCTACTACTTATGTCGACGACATCTTGATAGTTTACAAAGGGACTAATGACAGTACTTATCGACTTTTCAACATGTTTAGCGAGTTTCACGAAAACATTTCTTTCACTTGTGAAAACGAGTCCCGGCAGTTAAACTTTCTAGATCTTACTCTTACGATAGTAGACGACAAGATTAGCTTCAATACCGTCCGTAAAGAAGCCAGTTCTGATCAAACTATACCTCTCACTTCAGTACACCCACATTCTCATAAGAAGGCCTTTCAACTATTCATTAAGCCACCTTCACCCCCCCCCCCCCTTTCTATTGAAATCTCAATTCTTAAATCGATCTGATTAAAACTATGGCAGTCAATAATGGCTATGACCCTCCCATACCACATAATATTTTTAGCAGTAAAACCAATAAGAGGATCACCTTTCTCATAATGAACCTAATGAAAAGAAAAAATTCTTCTCTATACCATTTCTAGGACCAGTTACTTACAGGATACAGCGTGTGCTTGAAAATAAGTATAACTGTAGAACAGCCTTCTCCACTAACAATTCTTTAAAAAATAACAACACATAAATTGAAACCTACGCTTTCTCCTTTACAAAATTCTCTTTTTTATAAAATTATTAGCGAGAACTGTCCCGCCTATTACATGGGGCAAACATGCCGAGCTATTTCGATAAGATTCAAGGAACATCTAGGCAAAAAGGGCGCCAATGTTCATAACTTAACTTCCGCTGACCGTTTATTAATCACAGGGCATAAACCTAAAGATGTAAAAGACGTCCAGATCTTGCACTTGGAGAAAAAAGGCTGTACGCTTAACACTTAGAAGAGGTAGAAATTTTTAAACACCTATATCTGAAGGACGGTCTCATTCTTAACGAACACTTGCAACTACGCGACAAAAACGTTTTTCAAGATATACAGCCGCTAATTAAAAGTGTCTGAATGACGATACTCTCCTCAATGTAGTCTCCTAAACAACAAAAAAATAGCTCTGAGTACTATGGGACTTAACATCTGAGGTCACAGTCCCCTAGAACTTAGAACTACTTAAATCTAACTAACCTAATGACATCACACACATCCATGCCCGAGGCAGGATTCGAACCTGCGACCGTAGCAGCCCCGTTAGCGCTGTAACTGCATGCAGCGTGGCCAAGAAAATGTAGCACGGTCTAGGCGCTTTGAGGGGAAGCTGTCCTATTAGCTCAGTAAGATCAGAAGGGCACTGCTGTAAGGAACGGATATGCATACTCTTCGATTTTCGAGTCGCGTTCGCACGAATATTTATGTATTTAATTTTTTCCCCAGTTAAAGCATCAAATTGCATCCAGTGTACACATCCACAACGCGGTATCTTGCGTATTCCTTTCTGTTATTGTTACCATTATTTAAACAGCAAGACAAATCATGAACCTTCTACAGACGTTAAGGACCATTTTCTTTCGTCCATGACGCAAATAAAGCCAATAGAAACTTGTAATGGACAGAGTAACGTTGTCTGTATCTAATGAGGTACAAAAAGCACTCGGTAGCACATTATGATACGCATAATAATTCCATTCTGAACGTTTGACGTCCATGCTTATATTCACAGAGTCGGTATTCACACGTGTGAGCAACGCTCACTTTAGAGAAGTTGTTGAAAGCGACTACCTTCCGGTTGCAAACACTTTACCACTCGCTGGACCATAAACTGCTGGACCGTACGCAGCACACCTACTTCCACCATTGCTGAAGTATCATGCACGCTAGTTATTAGGTCGTGTACATCTACCGGTGCAGTACTATAAACTTGTTCCTTTGAGAGCCCCCACAAACAAAAATGTAGTAGACTAAGACCCGGGGAACGTGGAGGCCAGAACATTGAACCTCCACGATCAATCAATTTCCATAGAAACGCTTCATTTAAATAGATACGCACATTCATTCCCAAGTACGGCTGTGCATCATCATACTGAAATCATAGCTGTCGCCGAACATCAAGTGGAACTTCTAATGCTGTAAAGAGTCGTACGACACATTGGTGAAGTCAGCTTGTCCGGCAATAGGTAGTAGCCCAAAAGCACTCCTCCCAGAATCCAGCCCACAGCTTTATGCTGAAGCGTGCCTGAAAGCCACGTTGACGGGTAACATGTGAGTTGTGCTCCAATGGCTGTTGTGGAGCTTGAAAGTACATTCACGAGTGAAGCTAGATTCTTCAGTCTATACTATATTTTTTTTAATAAAATGCTCGTTACTCTCCGTGCAAAAGCCATTCAGAAAACAGTATGGTCTTATGGACTCTGGTGTCGAATTAACGTGTAGTGATGCGGATGCAGCGCAACACTTCAACAACCAGTCCTTGAGATGCCTGGAATTGCCTTGTGATATCACGGGTATTTTGCCCAGTTGATTGTTGAACGGTATCAAGAACCACGTCCTCTGTTTCTGGAGTACGTCTAGCCTTTGGGCGACTTCTGTGCATCACGTGTGGACGACGAAACCCGGTTTCCCGATGGCGTTGCCACAGGTGACGAAAAACATTGTTATCCTGGCGCCTTTGAAGGCACCGTGCAGCATACGCTCGAGCAGCAGCAGTTGCTTGGCTATCGGATGCACCCAGCATCAAAAGCATATCGAGCTATTAGTCTTTTGTGTACGCTATCGAGAAGCCGCCCTACATGAACCTCACAAGACGTTATGGATGTGCACTGCGCGGTTTGTAGACACGTGCATGCGGTTTTATTGGTCCCACTGCATGTGATAAGCTATTATCACGTGGCAAAATCATATCCTGCTTATAAACGACGCGAACTAGGGAACGGATATCTAAACAATAGAAAGAAGGATTCGAACCATATCTCCATGGTGGATGCAGGTTTCATGTCCAAGGCGTACATACAGGGTGTTACAAAAAGGTACGGCCAACCTTTCAGGAAACATTCCTCACACACAAATAAAGAAAAGATGTTATGTAGACATGTGTCCGGAAACGCTTAATTTCCACGTTAGAGCTCATTTTAGTTTCGTCAGTATGTACTGTACTTCCTCGATTCACCGCCAGTTGGCCCAATTGAAGGAAGGTAATGTTGACTTCGGTGCTTGTGTTGACATGTGACCCGTTGCTCTACAGTACTAGCATCGAGCATATCAGTACGTAGCATCAACAGGTAAGTGTTCATCACGAACGTGGTTTTGCAGTCAGTGCAATGTTTACAAATGGGGAGTTGGCAGATGCCCATTTGATGTAAGGATTAGCACGGGGCAATAGCCGTGGCGCGGTACCTTTGTATCGAGACAGATTTCCAGAACGAAAGTGTTCCGACAGGAAGACGTTCGAAGCAATTGATCGGCGTCTTAGGGAGCACGGAACATTCCAGCCTGTGACTCGCGACTGGGGAAGACATAAACGACGAGGACACCTGCACTGGACGAGGCAATTCTTCGTGCAGTTGACGATAGCCCTAATGTCAGCGTCATAGAAGTTGCTACCGTACAAGGTAACGTTGACCACGTCACTGTATGGAGAGTGCTATGGTAGAACCAGTCGTTTCCGTACCATGTACAGCGTGTGCAGGTACTATTAGCAGCTGATTGGCCTCCACGGGTACACTTCTGCGAATGGTTCATCCAACAATGTGTCAATCCTCATTTCAGTGCAAATGTTCTCTTTACGGATGAGGCTTCATTCTAACGTGATCAAATTGTAAATTTCCACGATCAACATGTGTGGGCTGGCGAGAATACGCACGCAATTGTGCAATCACGTCATCAACACAGATTTTCTGTGAACGTTTGGGCAAGCATTGTTGGTGATGTCTTGATTGGGCCCCATGTTCTTCCACCTACGCTCAATGGAGCACGTTATCATAATTTCATACGGGATACTCTACCTGTGCTACTGGAACATGTGCCTTTACAAGTACGACACAACATGTGGTTCATGCACGATGGAGCTCCTGCATATTTCAGTCGAAGTGTTCGTACGCTTCTCAACAACAGTTTCGGTGACCGATGGATTGGTAGAGGCGGACCAATTCCATAGCCTCCACGCTCTCCTGACCTCAACCGTTTTGACTTTCATTTATGGGGGCATTTGAAAGCTCTTGTCTACGCAACGTAGAGACTCTTCGTGCTCGTATTGTGGACGGCTGTGATACAATACGCCATTCTCCAGGGCTGCATCAGCGCATCAGGGATTCCATGCGACGGAGGGTGGATGCATGTACCCTCGCTAACGGAGGACATTTTGAACATTTCCTGTAACAAAGTGTTTGAAGTCACTCTGGTACGGTCTGTTGCTGTGTGTTTCAAAATGGTTCAAATGGCTCTGAGCACTGTGGGACTTAACTGCTGAGGTCATCAGTCCCCCAGAACTGAGAACTACTTAAACCTAACTAACCTAAGGACATCACACACATCCATGCCCATAGGCAGGATTCGAACCTGCGGTCGTAGCGGTCGCGCGGTTCCAGACTGTAGCGCCTAGAACCGCTCGGCCACTCTGGCCGGCGCTGTGTGTTTGAAGAGAAGTAATAAAATGAGCTCTAACATGGAAAGTAAGCGTTTCCGGACACATGTCCACATAAAATATTTTCTTTCTTTGTGTGTGAGGAGTGATTCCTGAAAGTTTGGCCGTACCTTTTTGTAACACCCTGTCTACTCTTATATACACACACCAATGGGCTACCGATATACGTGCTTCCGTACATTCCGATACACTCCACTGACATTGTGTTTTCAAAATGCACGCGATCTGATTTAGTTAGATGAACTTTCGTGATGAATCAGGATGAGGAACCGCATGCCGAACTTGAAGTGCGGCAGTCTTTCTTCACCCTGTAACCTGCTATCTTTTGGGAATTGTTGTAGCTGTGCTGGATGCGTCTGTCTATACCATGCAGCCCTTTTTTCTTGGCGTAGGTAGCAAGAAGTCACAACCGACTGCAGTCGTACTCTCAAACAGCAAGTGCATGTATTGTGCATCTTGATCTTTTACAAGCATCCGAGATTAAACGTATTTTTTTATCAACTAGTTTGTGTTCTTCTAATTCATTTGAGTGGAAATAAGGGGCGGGCAGTGAGTCCTCTCGCACTGTATACTCAGAACGTAAGTGTACAGACGCAGTAGCCAAGAGTCCTGAAACAGAACAGTTTTCCTACGGATATGTTAGGGTCACTTCTGTACCTAAACCCATCAGCGTTCATCATATTTCCCACGAGGTTGCAGTGTGAGATTTTGTTTCTCTGCTAGAGCATATCAATAAATTGACAACCAAATAACACAGATGACAAGTGTTGTAAGCCAGAGAAATTGGACATTGTTCGGCTTCCTGTGATTTTCCCACTCTCTGAGCAGGTCATTATAAGCCAAAGGGGTAGCTGGGGAAGCAAGTTATATGAATGTGTGACAAATGTATAAATTGTTCTACAACCAATACAAGTACTCAGTTGTCGCACAACAACTGTGCGTCATTTCAGATCGGGAAAACTAGACTTGTGTGTTTTTGTACGACTGATATACAGTTTATTAGAAATTCGCTTCCGCTGTGCATGAGGGGTCTGAGCAATTGAGCATAGCGCTGACTCCTCGGCATGAACCACGGTTCCCCTAAAATAGGGGAACCGTTTCTGTAAGAGGGATATGATACACTTTTTCATTGTACTTATCTACAAAAACAGGTACTTTTCGAGCAAGCTAGTGGTAAATATTTCTGTTCTCAACTTCTCAGCAGTACATTCACGTTTCGTACTTACTATTCCTCTCACCAGGTTGTTTCTTGGTTTCAAATTTTTTCAAAAATCCTGCATCGGGCATGGATATTTGTGATGTCCTTAAGTTAGTTAGGTTTAAGTATTTCTACGTTCTAGGGCACTGATGACCTCAGATCTTACGTCCCATAGTGCTCAGAGTCATTTGAACCATTTGAACTTATTTTGTATATTACGACTGAATGTTTTGGCCTAAAACTTAGTACTGTCTTTTAGAAATGGACAAAAAAAATTAAAAATACCTAGCAACAAGGAAAGCCGAACTTTTAGTGTTAATTAAACAGCTCCAACCTTTACCTCTTCATTTCACTGACAGGAATATGCAAGAAAATGGTTCCCTTTCTCCCGCCACCATACCTGCTAGATATAAATCCTAAAGGCTGGCGCTTTTGCTGCTAATATGGGTTTCGTGTCACTCAGCCTGATGCTCTCCATTTAACAAACAGCTACTTTGTCGACTTGTGATTCAATTTCGCTGCTCTTACATTCTACCAACTTACAAGTTGGCCTCACAAGGCTGAATCAGCTTTCTTCCAAAGATCACCGATAATCAAACCCGAGACTTCTGCGTTACTATTGTAAAACGCTAACCACTGCAGCATGTGGTTCGTTGCCCTTTGTTGTCGTTACGTAGCTTTTCATGTTGTGACGTTAGAAGCCAAGAAAGGTCGCGTATCGTGGCAAAAAATATGTGCTGACTACTGCAGACGAGATACTTTGAAGGACGAGCAAATAATTAAAATCATTCGGCGTAGATTCGAACAGAGAGTAGGAATTATCATGCGCTACTGTACAGCAGACGATGAATCAACAGACAGAGCTGCGAAAAACAGCTGCATCACAGGGAAGGGAGTTTTACAGATACTGCCAGCAAAGCGTTGTGAGGAGGAGAGGTGAGGTACTCGGTACGTCCTAGTACTGTTCTGCAGGGGTGTGTAACTTAACGAAATAGGTGGCAGGAACGACTTTTTTTCGCTTTACGTTTCGTACGAAGTAACTAATGACGGAACTGGCCTGCATAACGTTACCGCGGACTGGAACGGAATTGATGGTCAAGGCTAGGTAACGTTATGTCAAATAACATTATTGATAAAGCTAAATTGAATTATGTTCCAGAACGTAACGAAAAAGTAACCAGATAGAAATAACGTTATTTGTACTGAATAACGTTACTGGACTGTGGTATGGAAATAACGTAATCACTGGTAACCTTACGCCATATGCCGTTCTCGTCGTAACTTAATGGAATGACGTTCCAGAACTATCGCAGTAGAGCAACCATAAATAAATAACGTTATTTGGCCTAAATAACGTTAATGGACTGTGTAACAGAAGTAATATCATCGTTGGTAACGCTACACCTTGTACCGTTTTCGTTGTAACAAAATGGAGTTACGTTCCGCAAACACAAAAAGATAACTAAACAAGCGGTGTAGGGAAATTGCACATACTTTCTCTTCCTTATAGTAGTAAACTTCGTAATGGCGAAATGAACGGAATAGGGGACTAAGTTGGCGTCTGGACTGCCCGCTAGAGCTATGTGACGATTGGCTCAGAGCGACTAGCGCGTTCATGACGCGCTCAACCCGTTTGAAAGGACCATCTCGCCGCGCTGGTTCCTGTTCGCCGAACTGTGGCCAAACTCGCCGTGTTCGGTCCAGCATGCTTGCGCTGAACCAGGCGTGTAAATTGAAACCGAATCTCCATTCTTGTGCTTCGTCGCGAGTAGGTTGACTGTTTAATTTGAACTTTTATTTTAATGATTATTTAATTAATCTATTAATATGAATTTATGTCAAATATTAAGATTAAAGTGCCTACTAAAGACGTGGCAAGTTTATTGGCAATTTTAATTTCACAATGTGCTCAAGAAATTCCGTCATAGCAATTTTTTTCATAACCTAGAAACCTATTTGTTTAACCTTAATTCAACATAACATATTACGTATTTATATGCATCTCAATGTTTTTATATTTATTATAAATTTATATCCAATGTCGGAGCACAATTTCCTGTAAGTCGTAAAAATATTGACGGATGCTGTACCTATATGACCGGGTAATTCAGTTGTCTAGTTGGAAGAGAGGGAATTAAAGATAAGCAAAGCGAGACAGATAGATAACGGAAAAGAGAGGGAGAGAAATTGGCAGAGGACAGCACACAAAAACGTACTATAGTCGAAGATCCTGATCCGTTCATTCTGTCACTACGAATTTTGCTACATACAGGGTGATTCAAAAAGAATACCACAACTTTAAAAATGTGTATTTAATGAAAGAAACATAATATAATCTTCTGTTATACATCATTACAAAGAGTATTTAAAAAGGTTTTTTTCACTCAAAAACAAGTTCAGAGATGTTCAATATGGCCCCCTCCAGACACTCGAGCAATATCAACCCGATACTCCAACTCGTTCCAAACTCTCTGTAGCATATCAGGCGTAACAGTTTGGATAGCTGCTGCTACTTCTCGTTTCAAATCATCAATGGTGGCTGGGAGAGGTGGCCAAAACACCATATCGTTAACATACCCCCATAAGAAAAAATCGCAGGGGGTAAGATCAGGGCTTCTTGGATGCCAGTGATGAAGTGCTCTGTCACGGGCTGCCTGGCGGCCGATCCATCACCTCGGGTAGTTGACGTTCAGGTAGTTACGGACAGATAAGTGCCAATGTGGTGGTGCTCCATCCTGCTGAAATATGAATTGTTGTGCTTCTAGTTCGAGCTGAGGGAACAGCCAATTCTCTAACATCTCCAGAGACTGTAGTCCAGTTACAGTAGCACCTTCGAAGAAAAAGGGACCAAAAACTTTATTGGCTGAAATGGCACAGAATACGTTCACCTTAGGCGAGTCGCGTTCATACTGAGTTGTTTCCCGCGGATTCTCAGTGCCTCATATACAGACATTGTGACGGTTGACTTTCCCGTTAGTGTGGAAACTTGCTTCATCACTAAACACAATCTTTGAAACGAAACATTCATCTGTTTCTATTTGAGCAAGGATAAAATCACAGAAATCTATTCTTTTAATCTTATCAGCTGCAGACAGTGCGTGAACAAATTTCAGACGATAAGGTTTCATAGCTAACTTTTTCGTAGGACTCTCCATACAGTTGATTGTGGAATTTGCAGCTCTCTGCTAGCTCTGCGAGTCGATTTTCATGGGCTGCGAACAAATGCTTGCTGGATGCGTGCTACATTTTCATCACTCGTTCTCGGCCGTCCAGAACTTTTCCCTTTGCACAAACACCTATTCTCTGTAAACTGTTTATACCAACGTTTAATACACCATCTATCAGGAGATTTAACACCATACTTCGTTCGAAATGCACGCTGAACAACTGTCGTCGATTCACTTCTGCCGTACTCAATAACACAAAAAGCTTTCTGTTGAGCGGTCGCCATCTTAGCATCAACTGACGCTGACGCCTAGTCAACAGCGCCTCAAGCGAACAAATGTACAACTAAACGAAACTTTATAGCTCTCTTAATTCGCCGACAGATAGTGCTTAGCTCTGCCTTTTGTCGTTGCAGAGTTTTAAATTCCTAAAGTTGTGGTATTCTTTTTGAATCACCCTGTATAATTCATATGTAGCAAAGTGAAAATATATTAACTGATTCTACAGAGGGTGTTTCAAAACCATTTACCGTTTCCAAAATAGATTGATTTTAAACCTGATATTCTCAAAAAATTACTCTAAGCTGATTTCTTACATAACTGCTGTTCTCTTTTCAAGTTTGCAAAATGTGCTCTATAACATGTTATTGGCATCATATGTAAGTTCCAGGTTGATTGAAATATTACCGAGGTGAAAATTTACACAAAGCTGAAAGAAGTTGTTACTAGTCGCTTCCAGTAGTCCCATACGAAAAAGTATGTGCTCTACTAGTTCTTTTTGTTGGATTTTTGGAAGAGTGGACAATCAGAGAATACTTCATAGTTTTCAAAATGTGGAACATAAAATGGCACATATTTGTCAGTGAATAATACAATAAACATTTCGTGATGAAACAATATTGTTAACACGTTGGCGTTTAGTGCAAAATAGCAACATACACTCCTGGAAATTGAAATAAGAACACCGTGAATTCATTGTCCCAGGAAGGGGAAACTTTATTGACACATTCCTGGGGTCAGATACATCACATGATCACTCTGACAGAACCACAGGCACATAGACACAGGCAACAGAGCATGCACAATGTCGGCACTAGTACAGTGTATATCCACCTTTCGCAGCAATGCAGGCTGCTATTCTCCAATGGAGACGATCGTAGAGATGCTGGATGTAGTCCTGTGGATCGGCTTGCCATGCCATTTCCACCTGGCGCCTCAGTTGGACCAGCGTTCGTGCTGAACGTGCAGACCGCGTGAGACGACGCTTCATCCAGTCCCAAACATGCTCAATGGGGGACAGATCCAGAAATCTTGCTGGCCAGGGTAGTTGACTTACACCTTCTAGAGCACGTTGGGTGGCACGGGATACATGCGGACGTGCATTGTCCTGTTGGAACAGCAAGTTCCCTTGCTGGTCTAGGAATGGTAGAACGATGGGTTCGATGACGGTTTGGATGTACCGTGCACTATTCAGTGTCCCCTCGACGATCACCAGAGGTGTACGGTCAGTGTAGGAGTTCGCTCCCCACACCATGATGCCGGGTGTTGGCCCTGTGTGCCTCGGTAGTATGCAGTCCTGATTGTGGCGCTCATCTGCACGGCGTCAAACACGCATACGACCATCATTGGCACCAAGGCAGAAGCGACTCTCATCGCTGAAGACGACACGTCTCCATTCGTCCCTCCATTCACGCCTGTCGGGACACCACTGGAGGCGGGCTGCACGATGTTGGGGCGTGAGCGGAAGACGGCGTAACGGTGTGCGGGACCGTAGCTCAGCTTCATGGAGACGGTTGCGAATGGTCCTCGCCGATACCCCAGGAGCAACAGTGTCCTTTATTTGCTGGGAAATGACGGTGCGGTCCCCTACGGCACTGCGTAGGATCCTACGGTCTTGGCGTGCATCCGTGCGTCGCTGCAGTCCGGTCCCAGGTCGACGGGCACGTTCACCTTCCGCCGACCACTGGCGACAACATCGATGTACTGTGGAGACCTCACGCCGCATGTGTTGAGTAATTCGGCGGTACGTCCACCTGGCCTCCCGCATGCCCACTATACGCCCTCGCTCAAAGTCCGTCAACTGCACATACGGTTCACGTCCACGCTGTCGCGGCATGCTACCAGTGTTAAAGACTGCGATGGAGCTCCGTATGCCACGGCAAACTGGCTGACACTGACGGCGGCGGTGCACAAATGCTGCGCAGCTAGCGCCATTCGACGGCCAACACCGCGGTTCCTGGTGTGTCCGCTGTGCCGTGCGTGTGATCATTGCTTGTACAGCCCTCTCGCAGTGTCCGGAGCATGTATGGTGGGTCTGCCACACCGGTGTAAATGTGTTATTTTTCCATTTCCAGGAGTGTATATGGTTTAACTTAGGCGCTGGTGTTACCGCTAGTTGTCTTCGTCATGGATGACTTCGATTCCATATCGGGGAACAGAGAATTGGTTTTTATGCGGTTGGTGGGGGAGGGGTGGGGGAGGGGAAGGGGTCAAGGGAGATTTCCCCCGCACAATATCCTTGTTACGGCGCAGCAACAAAATGTTGTTCACGTGTTCTTCGCCACGTTTGTACATCAGTGGTTCAAGCACGTATCGCAGAGACGACAAGAGGCACTCCACGCTCATGTGTGTTGCTGGGATAGCGAGAACGACACAAGCCAGTGCATATAATTCTGGCTGTACTAAGCGTTGCTCTTCCCAGAACTGGAGGACATTTGCGCTCTTCTTGAGTTGCTTCGTACCTTCGAAATAACTGCGGAGTTTTGTCTTCATATACAAAGCCGTTCGTTTACAATCGCTCGAAGTTTTATATCGCTGGGCATTATTCTCCGCCAGTAGTCACGCTCTGCATCGGATTCATCATTCACAGCCGGACCTTGTCACACTTCTTCATTGCCCGTTTCGGTGTCAGTCATCTTCTGGAACTTAAACCATATATTACATTGGTAAGACCATATATTACGTAGGTAAGAAATAGCAGCTTCCACGTCATCTTCTTCAGGAACGAAAAAAGAAACGAGGATACGTTAAGAGGGTCGACTTGAAATCTGGATAATCGAAAAATGATATATATCTCACTTCACCCCTTTTATACACTTGGGCACGTTCTCTGTTGTCAACTGCTATTTTCAAGTTCTTCGCGAGATCGCTACCGGGCATGTCGTCAAGTCGGAGTTTGTACTTTAGCCAAAGCGCCTAAAAATCTCCCAAGAGCAATCTTTACTCTTGAAAGGCAGTAATCGTGGTTTTCTTTTTTTTTTCAAAAACCATTGCCATAAAAACCAGAAACAATAATTCTAGACTGTAAAAGGAACGAAAAACTTTGCATATTTTTCTTTCCAGAGCCTACAAAAAACAACAGAACTGACCTTACCTACAGCATAGACGATTCCAAAGATCCATGATATTAAAAAAATTCGAGTAACATACCCTATTTACAAGCTTCAGACATAGACAACGTTAAATAAAAATAATCGAAACAATAAATCAAATAATTTTGCAAAAACAATCATTTTTACAATTTTCTAAACCTTGTGTTGTGATGTTTAGGATATATATTATAAATAAAGAATTTAGTAACATAATTTGTTAGTAATTCAAGAATACATAAATTTTATTCTTATACTTCTCGCTCTAGGATAGATATTTAACCAGATTTTAAACATTTTTACATTTTATGCTTTTTCTGCAATGATATGTGTGTGTATAATACACACACACATCGGAAAAAGTTATGCATCACCTACGTTCCAAGAGTTCTGGAACCTGTACAGAAAACTGGAATAGAGATCAACATAAAAATCACTTCTGCCTTTTTTATTGCTCATAAAAACCACACATTGCATTATGTATCACCATACAGCGAGACGTTCAGAGATGGTAGTCTAGATTGCTGTACTCGTCGGTACCTCTAATACCCAGTAGCACGTCCTCTTGCATTGATGCATGCCTGTATTCGTCGTGGCATGCTATCCGCAAGTTCATCAAGGCAATGTTGGTCCAGATTGTCCCACTGCTCAACAGCAATTCGGAGTAGATCCCTCAGAGTGGTTGGTGGGTCAGGTCGTCCATAAACAGCCCTTTTCAATCTATCTCAGGTATGTTCGATAGGTTCATGTGAGGAGAACATGCTGGCCACTCAAGTTGAGTGATGTCATTATCCTGAAGGAAGTTATTCACAAGATGTGCACGATGAGGGCGCGAATTGTCGTCCATGAAGAGGAATGCCTCGCCTGTATGCTTCCGATATGGTTGCACTATCGATCGGACGATGCATTCATGTATAGTGCAGCCGTCACGGCGCCTTCCATGTCCACCAGCAGCGTACGTCGGCTTCAAATAATGCCACCCCAAAACAGGAAGCCAACATCCACCTTGCTGCAAAAGCTGGACAATGTGCCTAAGGCGTTCAGTCTGACCGGCTTGCCTCCAAACACGTCTCCGGAGATTGTCTGGTTGAAGGGATATGCGACAGCCTGAGCTGTCCATTCGCCATGTTGTTGGGCCTATCTGTACCGCGCTGAATGGTGTTGTGGTTGCAAAGATAGTCCTCGCCACGGACGTCGGGAGTTAAGTTGCGTATCATCTAGCCTATTGTGCACAGTTTGAGTCGTATCACGACGTCCTATGGCTGCACGAAAAGCATCATTCAACATGGTGGCGTTGCTGTCAGGGTTCCCCCGAGCCATAATCCTTAGGCGACCTGAGAAAGGCATGTCATCGACAGTTCCTGTCTTTCTGTATCTCCTCCATGTTCGAACAACATCGCTTTGGTTTACGCCGAGACGCCTGGACACTTCCCGTGTTGAGAGCCCTTCCTGGCACAAAGTAACAAATGAGCATAAAGGATACTAGCAACCATGGGACACGTCGGTTTCTACTATTTTCGCTGTCATATAACAAAAATGGACTATAGGCCACTAAATATGAAAGGCAGACGGTATTCAATTACGCATGGAAATCGGTTATGGGCTGTACAGTCTGTAGGTGTTAGCACTTCAACTTCTGTCGGAAAAATGTGAAGAAGTGCTTACCTACATGGTTTCGGTCATTTGTAATATGATTTTCTGGAAGGCGTCATTGTCCAGAAGGGTGGACGCGTGTCCGTGTTCCGTGACCAATGGCAGACACTGCATTTTCAACTCAGAGAAAGACATCTTGACGCCATTCAGGACTCTTTGAATTCATATGGGGAGAGCCTGGCTTTCCAGTTTTTCTTGTAGCCGTTGAAAAGCATCTTTGTGGCGTCTTTGGATGTACTTCGTGAGACTTCCATCGAGTATTCCCTGAGAATTCGAGGTTCAAATTAAAATTATGCTTAACATTAATGGCATACAGTGTTTACGGCAAACATTTCACTACATCGAAGTGCTATGCTTTTAAATCCAGTAAACAAACACATTTCACTAACTTAGCCATATTCTTGCCACACATATTCACAGCTAACAAATCGGGCTCGTTCGGATACGTCACAAGGTGGTAAAAGCTTGTTAATGAGGGTGAAACATAAGTGTAAATACGTCTCAAATGCGTGAATGCAGTGAAAGTATAGTTCGCGATACAGCGACATTTTCGATTAGTGATTTGGGATCGTTTAGTTTTGCGTATAAATGATTGTTCTAATCCTAACTTCAGTCGATGATATTATGGTAAAATGGTGATTGGTGTGGGGGCTGGTCACCCTCCCACGCGTAAGAAATATTCAAAATGAACTTATAAGTAATGAGTTGAAACTGGAGTATATGTTAGTTTGTACAGTACCTTGAACTTGAAAGCTCGCCAGCTGGCGAATTCTAGGTGTGGCTCTGAGCACTATGGGACTTAACTTCTGAGGTCATCAGTCCCCTAGAACTTAGAACTACTTAAACCTAACTAACCTAAGGACATCACACACATCCATGCCCGAGGCAGGATTCGAAACTGCGACCGTTGTAGGTGTGCTAAATGAATTGTTCTACATAAATAAGTCAACGTAATGTTCAAGGGACATGTTCTCTTTGAAACTAAAGCTCCGGTAAAAATTCGGTAAGGTTTCAGATTCCTTGCTGTCCTTTATGTGTGGATCCGACAGAATAACAGCTGTGACATTGATATTGTGTCTACAGTAATGAAAAACAGCATAACAACAAATTGGCATACCTATATATGAGAACGTGTAAATTAATTTTACGATCAGGTAATGCGTTCGGGGCCCACACGATCACATCCTCTATCTCATTTAGCGTAAAATAGAGGCCAGCATTATAATGGAGTATGCAAATAACAATATAAATATGTTTTAATTAGCGGTACTCTGTGCGTACAGACCGAGATCAAGCACTTTCATTCGCCGCAAACTTCGTCATAACTGTATATTTCATGTACAGGATGAGACCTCTTCCTTACAGCTGCTGATGACTTTGCACATGGACTAGGCATATTGATAATTTAGATCAAATGTGAAACAAATAGATAAAAATTGACCGAATAGCGAATACGAAAAACGTTCCTGTCCCCACATATCGAGGTATCCCCCCAACTAACGACTGAGACCTGACACGGGACGCCCTGTCGCCAAGGAGTGTAGGCTGAGAGAAGTTGCACTAGTCCGCTCGGCAAGCAGGTAAGGACGCGCCCGAGATTGTCCGAATTCCATCCGACGGAACCCGGTTGCCTGCGTCCTACACCGTCGTGCGTGCGCCACAAGTATTGTTCTCCGTCCGACCCGCGCACTGCAACTCTTTGTCACTAGAGGCCTAAGGGGTGACATTCAGTGCACTAAAGAGCTGGAGTATACAAAAGCACACATGCTTCTCAAAACCATAATATGCTGTTGCTGCTGTGGTCTTCAGTCCTGAGACTAGTGTGATGCAGCTCTCCCTGCTACTCTATCCTGTGCAAGCTTCTTCATCTCTCAGTACCTACTGCATCCTATATCCTTCTGAATCTGCTTAGTGTATTCATCTCTTGGTCTCCCTCTAAGACTTTTACCCTCCACACTGCCCTCCAGTACTAAATTGGCGATCCCTTGATGCCACAGAACATGTCCTACAAACCAATCCCTTCTTCTAGTCAAGTTGTGCCACAAACTCCTCTTCTCCCCTGTTCTGTTCATTACCTCCTCATCAGTTATGTGATCTACCCGTCTGATCTTCAGCATTCTTCTGTAGCACCACATTTCGAAAGCTTCATTTCTCTTCTGGTCTAAACTACTTATCGTCCATGTTTCACTTCCATACATGGCTAAACTCCATACAAATACTTTCAGAAACGACTTCCTGACATTTAAATCAATACTCGATGTTAACAAAATTCTCTTCTTCAGTAACGCTGTCCTTGCCATTGCCAGTCTACATTTTATATCCTCTCTACTTCGACCATCATCAGTTATTTTGCTCCCCAAATAGCAAAACCCCTTTACTACTTTAAGTGTCTCATTTCCTAATCTAATTCCCTCAGCATCACCAGACTTAATTCGACTACATTCCATTATCCTCGTTTTGCTTTTGTTGATGTTCATCTTGTATCCTCCTTTCAAGACGCTAGCCATTCCATTCAACTGCTCTTCCAAGTCCTTTGCTGTCTCTGACAGAATTACGATGTCATCGGCGAACCTCAAAGTTTTTATTTCTTCTCCATGGATTTTAATACCTACTCTGAACTTTTCTTTTGTTTCCTTTACTGCTTGTTCAATATACAGATTCAATAGCGCCGGGGAGAGGCTACAACCCTATCTCACTCCCTTCCCAACCACCGCTTCGCTTTCATGTCCCTCGACTCTTATAACTGCCATCTGGTTGCTGTACAAATTGTAAATAGTCTTTCGCTCCCTGTATTTTACCCCTGCCACTTTCAAAATTTGAAAGAGAGTATTCCAGTCAAACTTGTCAAAAGCTTTCTCTAAGTCTATAAATGCTAGAAACGTAGGTTTTCATTTCCTTAATCTTTCTTGTAAGATAAGTCGTAAGGTCAGTATTGCCGCACGTGTTCCAAAATTTCTGCGGAATCCAAACTGATCTTCCCCGAGGTCAGCTTCTACGAGTTTTCCCATTCGTCTGTAAAGAATTCGCGTTAGTATTTTGCAGCTGTGACTTATTAAACTGATAGTTCGGTAATTTTTACATCTGTCAACACCTGCTTTCTTTGGGATTGGAATTACTATATTCTTCTTGAAGTCTGAGGGAATTTCGCCCGTCTTATACATCTTGCTCACCAAATGGTAGAGTTTTGTTAGGCCTGGCTCTCCCAAGGCTGTCAGTAGTTCTAATGGAGTGTTGTCTACTCCTGGGGCCTTGTTTCGACTTAGGTCATTCAGTGCTCTGTAGAACTCTTCACGCAGTATCACATCTCTTATTTCATCTTCATCTACCTCCTGTTCCATTTCCATAATTTTGTCCTCAAGTGCATTGCCCCTGTATAGACCCTCTATATATTCCTTCCACCTTTCTGCTTTCCCTTCTCTACTTAGTAGTGGGTTTCCGTCTGAGCTCTTGATGTTCATGCAAGTGGTTCTCTTTTCTCCAAAGGTCTCTTTAATTTTCCTGTAGGCAGTATCTATCTCTCCCCCTTGTGGGATAAGCCTCTACATCCTTACATTTGTCCTCTAGCCATCCCTGCTTAGCCATTTTGCACTTTCTGTCGAAATTACAATATATGTATTTAAAAATAAACAATGCCTATTAAATACTCATAAAATTCATTCATTTTATATCAAAATTTATAACACATTAATTAACATATAATTCAATATTATATATCTAGATAATTCACTTGCATTACAACTGCAATAAATTATGTTATCTTTCTGTAATTTTTCTGAGAGTAAGTGCTTCGTATTATCAGAAAAATTTCAAGACCCGGGCCGTCCGGAGTGACTGAGCGGTTCTAGGAGCTACAGTCTGGAAACGCGCGACTGCAACGGTCGCAGGTTCGAATCCTGCCTCGGGCATTGATGTGTATGATGTCCTTAGGTTAGTTGGGTTTACGTAGTTCTACGTTCTAGGGGCCTGATGACCTCAGAAGCTAAGTCCCATAGTGCTCAGAGCCATTTGAACCATTTTTGAACCAATTCAAGACCCGGCTGATCCAAGTGCAAACTGATGGACAAAAAATGTTTGCAGCAGGTTTTCACAGAGTTCTCGCGTTTCTCCTTCGTCTATTTCACCAATTCTTTACCATCATATCATCGTTCGTTCATCCCACTGTCTGCCTAAGTCTTACCGGCACAAGCGTGGGACGTTGAGGTAAAAAATAAGTCAGAAAACATATTTTTTACCGATGAAAAACACCTTTCAACATCACACGATGTTACAGGCCAATACTTAACCGCTGCAGTTTCTAAATGTTTATATTGTATCATACACTGAAGCGTCAATGAAATTGGTATATGCGTCGGCAGCTCGTGGTCTAGCGGTAGCGTTCTCACTTGCCGCGCACCGGCTCCCAGGTTCGATTCCCGGCGGGGTTAGGGATTTTCTCTCCCTCAAAGTGACTGAGTGTTGTGTGTCTTTCATCATCATTTCGTTATCATTTACTCGCAAGTCGCCGAAGTGGCGTCGTTTCAAATACAGAGATATGTAAACAGGATGAATACGGCCCTGCGCTAGGCGACGCCTATACAGTATAAGACAACAAGTGTCTGTCGCAGTTGTTAGATCGGTTACTACTGCTACAATGGCTCTTCATCAAGATTTAAGTGAGCTTGAACGTGTTGCTGTAGTCGGTGCACGAACGATTGGACACAGCATATCCGAGATACCCGTACGACCATTTCACGAGTGTACCGTAAATATCGGGAATTCGGTAAAACATCAATTGTCCCCCATCGCTGGGCCGGAAAATGGTCCTGCGAGGACGGGACCAACGACGACTGAAGCGAATCGTACTGCGTGACAGAAGTGCAATCCTTTCGCAAATTGCAGCAAATTTCAATGCTGGGCCATCAACAACTGTCAAGCGCGCGAATCAGTCAACCAAACATCATCCATGTGGGCTTTCGGAGCCGAAGGGCGTGTACCCTTGATGACTCCACTACATCACCTGTGCCAGTCAACCCCGAAATTAGACTTTTCATGAGTGGAAACATGTTGCCTGGTCGGACGAGTCTCGTTTCAAATTGTGTCGAGAAGATGGATGTGTACGGGTATGGAGACAACCTCATGAATCCATGGACCCTGCATATGAGCAGGGGATTGTTCAAGCTGATGAAGGCTCTGCAATGGTGTGGGTTGTATGTGGTTGGAGTGATATGGGACTTCCGATGCGTCTAGATACGTACGTAACCATTCTATGTGATCACCTGCATCCATTCATGTCCATTGAGCATTTCGACGGACTTAGGCAATTCCAGGAGGACAATGCGACACTCCACACGTCCAGAATTGCTGCAGATTTGTTCGAGGATTACTCTCTGAGTTTAAACACTTTCTCCGGCCATCAAACTCCCAAGACATGAACATTATTGAGCATATCTGGGATACCTTGCAACGTACTATTCAAAAGAGATCTCCACCTCCTTGTACTCTTAGGGATTTGTGGACAACCCCGCAGGATAGATGGTGTCAGTTCACTCCAGCAGTACTTCAAACATTAGTCGAGTCCGCGCCATGTCGTGATGCGGCACTTCTGCGTGCTCGGCGGGGCCCTAAACTGTATTATGCGGGTGTAGCCGTTTCTTTGGCTCTTCAGTGTATGTATATATTAACAACTTTATAACCAGATATCTGCTTGCTACTTTCTCCTTAGAGAATATTACGTCATCACAAAGAAGTGTTGGTCTGTCATTTCTAACCTCACCTTTTAAAAATTTCGTCTGACATAAACCTTCCTATGGTACATGGTGGTGGATAATCTGCAATTCCCTTAGCAAATACAACTCTAATACATTCTATAGCGGAAATCGTCTTCTTTCTATGACACACGTAGTAGACGATAGTGTACCAAAATTATGCTTAAAGTGAACTAATTTTCCCTCTACACTAGGGAGTCTCAGCCTGCTTGCCACTCGGTCGTTGTGGCCGAGCGGTTCTAGGCGCTTCAGTCTGGAACCACGTGACCGCTACGGTCGCAGGTTCGAATCCTGCCTCGGGCATGGAGGTGTATGATATAGTTAGGTTAGTTATGTTTAAGTAGTTCTAGGTTCTAGGGGACTGATTACCTGAGATAGTCCCATAGTGCTTAGAGCCATTCGAACCTGTTTCCCGTCCTTTCTCAGGCGGGCGCAGCCTTACAGCACAGCGCACACGCACAGGGTCCACATTGTTTCCTTAATATTTTACAATTTACAGAGAAAATGATAAAAATGATTAATATGATCCAATTTATACCGCAACGTTAGTTCTTGAGGAAATAAAGATCTTCTATGTCGTACCGTACTGAATATGGCACGCATGGGGGACGTGTTTTGTAAATCAAGTTAATCAACTAATATATTTTATTGAAATAACATTTTTCAAACGAATTTACCGTTTCCAAGATACTGTGACCCAAAAATAGAGTCTTTAAAAAAAAATCTTTCTCAGTATATTTCCTAGAAAAACAACTCAAAAAGATTTTTCGCCAGATTTTCCAAATTGTTCTTAACATCGTGTGCAAAAACAATTTCAAGTTCAGTAAATTGCTAGTTATTTGACTATGAACAAACATTAGAAATATTTTGCCATTAGCCACTCCCTCAATAATGTAAGTGCTAGAAGATGTGTACTTCGTTTGTGCACACTTATTATTTAACTATATTCAGCAGTAAATTTCCTCTGATAATGCTTCTCTAGAAATTTCCTTAAATTAGTGTTATTTTGTTTTTTCAACAGCGTTCAATTCAAATGGAACACGTAACAAAACGCATTAATTCGTTACAGGTCCCGAATAACGTTAATAACACGCTCTGCTAAGTTATGAACTCCTGATTATTAGTTATGGGCACAGTACCATTCACCCTGTACCGCAGGACAGTAACGTTATTGAGGGCAATAATGTCATTTCTTTTGTGTTACCACTGTGCATTTCACTATGTACCGTAATTTATTTCGTTATTGCAATAACTTTACACGGCATAACGTTTCAACTGATAATAACTTTATTCCATCACCGTTATTCCTTTTCTGTTACCCAATTATGCTACCTTGTGTATCGTAATTCATTTCGTTACTGCGATAACGGTACACCGTATAACGTTTCAATCGATACGTCTTTCCGGTACCGCAGGTCAATATCAGTACTATTCAAGTGGAACGCATAACATCACTGTTTAATTCGTAACGGGTCCCGTAGAACGTTACTAATACGTTACGTTACGTTAGGGACGTCTGCTATTCTGCTCCTAGTAGACATTTCATTTAGCGGCTCGTACGCAGTGTGTGACAGTGCTCTGCTGTTAAAGAGTGCTGTATATTGCACTGTTACTACTTCCACTCGCTGATTCTCAGAGATACACAACTGTGCTGCGCCGGCCGTTGTGGCCGAGCGGTTCTGGGCACTTGAGTCCGGAACAGCGCTGCTGCTACGGTTACAGGTTCGAATCCTGCCTCGGGCATGGATGTGTGTGATGTCCTTAGGTTAGTTAGGTTTAAGTAGTTCTACGTTCTAGATGACTGATGACCTCAGATGTTATGTCCCATGGTGCTCAGAGCCATTTGAACCATTTTGAACAACTGTGCTGCCACCCTGGTCAGTTACCCAGTTCGCTTTTCGTGGTAGTGCATAACTTTATTTTTCCGAGCTAATAACTGCGAGTGCTATTCATTTATTAAGAACCGATCGGTCGCGAAATGGAAATCAGAGTGAAATCACAAATGTTTTATCTGCAACAGTTTCATACACCTTCCATTTACTCCTCTACACAGTCACCGTTCCGACCTAGACATCAGTCGTAGCTTTGTACCAACTTTCTAATGCCTTCCTCATGCAAGATAACCACTTGTGCGTTCCGACAACTGTCTTCGCTGGTCTGCAGCTAGTTGTTTGTGCCAAAATGTTTTTTTCATTGCCAGCGGGTCATGTGAGCAAAGATGAAACTCAGAGGGAGCCAAGTCCGGGCTGTGTAGTGGGTGATCAAACACTTCAGTGAAAACGCTGAAGGATTATTTTGGTTTCCCTTTCAGTGTGCGGCCGAGAATTGTGATGTAGAAGGAATGCATGACAGTTACGTTATGTGAGCTGCATGAAATCAGACGAAATCTTTCAGCGAGGCCCTCATACTTGTCGGGAGACGCTAATTTATAGGCATCTCTACGTGCCTTCTGAGCACTCATACCTGGCGTGATCCACTGGCATACTAGAGACACTGCCCAACATACCTGTGCAAAGGTTCATCGGATTTTCAAACGGTTCGCGACCGATCGGACCTTAATTAAGGAACAGTCCTAATAAAAGTTAATGACTACTGCTTGTACACTGCAGATGTTACCCAAAACCAGCTACAACACTGTTCAAATCAAATGGCTCTGAGCCCTATGGGACTTAATTTCTAAGGTCATCAATCCCCTAGAACTTAGAACTACTTAAACCTAACTAATCTAAGGACGTCACACACATCCCTGCCTGAGGCAGGATTCGAACCTGCGACCGTTGCGGTCGCGTGGTTCCAGACTGTAGCGCCTAGAACCGCTCGGCCACTCCGGCCGGCCTACAACACTGTCATGTTGTGGAAATAAACGTAGTTCACTATTGCGACGAGTATAAAGTACTCATTTAGGCTGTCGAATATCTCAACCAGCGGGTATTACACAAACAGAAAAAAGAAAACATTAATACCCTTAAGGGATATTCCCATATCAAAGAAGTTTTGCTGACGTTTTATACTTTCGGGTACAATATATGTTGCAGCATCCCCATTGCCAGGTGTCTGTAGACAGCCTGTCAAACAACGATTCAGTTACCTTATAAGAATCCTCTAAACTCAGCACTTGTGCTTAGTAACGATATTATAGGTACAGGTGCCATATGTCATCCTAAAAGCCAGTCCTCCATGGAAAAGAGAAAAATTTTGTCGTTAAACAAAATAAAGAGTGAAATGATTTTTGGGAGAGCTATGTGCACCAAATGAGTTGATCTGTAATGAATTATTCAACCGTAACTTGGAAACTGCTGGCGATAAAGCAACAAAAATTGGCATATGGGCTGACGTGCACATCACACGCTACTGCACAAAAAGGAGTCTCTCCTTCATGCATTAAACAGTAGTTCGCAGCCTGAAATTGCTTGGAAGAAAGCAGCATGCAAAATTCGGTAAAAGGAATCGCCTTCGTCGGAAGCGCCAGTCTTCACCGTTGAGGCAAAAATCACACAACACTCCGACCGTCGGACAGGAAAAATCAGAAACTGTTTTTCAGTTCTCAGGTGACACACTATAACTCTGAAACATCGGAGCCGCAAGATCATATAATGAACACAGTTAGCACCTGAGAACCTAACACACTTCAAAATAAACATTGCAATAATAAGAATAGGTTCTGAAGCCACAGGTATTAACGGTCTCGCCATTACAATGATTAAGAGCGCCACTGACAGCTTAGTACAAGTCTTGAAAGTCACGTTTTATTTTTCCATCACTATATGCAAACCAAACATAATGAGACCTATCCCTGAAAATCACCTTATGAATACCGGCCAGTCATCATTTTCCCATTGCATCAAAAATCTCCAAACATTACGATCAAATTACTGCATCTTTAGGCACATTTAATTTATATTGCTACTATTAGCCAGGATTTCAAAGCTACTATAGAGCGGCACTTGCACTAGCTATGTTAACTGATGATCTGAATGATACCATAGCCAATCGTCAAGCCATAGTTTCGACACAACTGGAATTTAGGAAAACATTTAGTACTCTCTACCTGGACATACTGACAACACCACCGAGCGAGGTGGCGCAGTGATTAGCACACTGGACTCGCATTCGGGAGGACGACGCTTCAATCCCGTCTCCGGTCATCCTGATTTAGGTTTTCCGTGATTTTCCTAAATCGCTTCAGGCAAATGCAGAGATGGTTCCTTTGAAAGGGCACGGCCGATTTCCTTTCCAATCCTTCCCTAACCCGAGCTTGCGCTAAGTCTCTAATGACAGCGTTGTCGACGGGACGTTAAACACTAACCACCACCACCATGACAACACCTAAACTTTCAAGGACACTTTTGAAAGAGACTGCAGCACGTTGTCTGTTGGAATGAAAAATTACTCTGGTAGTAAATCACACAAAAGTGTCATAAAGTCATTTCTGAGCCCGTTGTTATTCTTCTTGTCTGTAAATGATATAATACCGTAAATACTATTTCCATACCGGCAACTTCCAGCATCACGGAAGTATTAGACGTGAAGATATCACTGTTCGTATGTATACCTGTGTTTAGTGCACATATGGGCGCAAAACATCGACATAAGACAAAACTCGAAGAAATTCCCAGCCATTTTTGTGTCTCATATGAAGGCAGACCGAGTTCCGCAAGATCATGCCTCGTATTCTGATTGACGCCACCCCAATACCATAACAGATAATAATGAAGGACGTGATTGTAACCTCATCCTGACAGAGAAAAAATTTCTTGACAGGAGCAGGAAGACTTTCACTTGTTACTCTGCCACCCAGACATTTCATAAAACATTTACATTTCATCTGAAATAGAAACTTGCGTGGTCGTTACTTCTGGCGAACCTCCATTGCTATGACGTTAATCAAGGCGGTACGAATAGTTAAAAACTCAAACATTTAGCAAAATGGTTCAAATGGCTCTGAGCACTATGGGACTTAACAGCTGAGGTCATCAGTCCCCTAGAACTTAGAACTACTTAAACCTAACCAACCTAAGGACATCACACACATCCATGCTCGAGGCAGGATTCGAACCTGCGACCATAGCGGTCTCGCGGTTTCAGACTGACGCGCCTAGAACCGCACGGCCAGACATTTAACACTAACCATGAATATTTCTGTATGCTTTATAGCCTACAGGCAATCGTCTAATCATATTAGTGTGAAACATGCCCAGTTAAGGTTGTTATAGTATCCATACAAGGTACTAGTTCATCGATTTCTAAGTGTGCACGCGTCAGTATCACGCATCACAAATGCAATACCTCTATGTCATCACAACAGCAACAGAGAAATAATTTATA
Organism: Schistocerca gregaria; assembly: GCF_023897955.1. Classification (NCBI taxonomy): domain Eukaryota; kingdom Metazoa; phylum Arthropoda; class Insecta; order Orthoptera; family Acrididae; genus Schistocerca; species Schistocerca gregaria. The sequence goes on from NC_064923.1 coordinate 307,137,972, forward strand.
TAGTACCACAGTTGTGTTGTTGTTGTTGTTCTTGTTCATGTTCTTCTTCTTCTTCTTGTATTCAGTTCGCAAACCGGTTTGGTACAGCTCTCAACGATAACTTATACCATGCAAGCCTCTTTATCTATGCCTAACTACTGCATATCTACATCCGTTGGAAAATGCTTACTGTATTCACGTCTTGACCCTATTCTACAATTTTTACCTCTCACACTTCACTATCAAAATGACGATTCTTTGATGCTTTAGGATGTCACCTGTAAACTCATTTTAGTTAGATTGTGTGATAAATTTCTTTCTTCCCCAGTTCGACTCAGTTTTCCCAAATTAGTAACTCTATGTAACCACCTTTTGCATTCTTCTGTACTATACATTTCAAAGGCTTCTATTCACTGCTTGTCTAAACTGATTATCGCCCGCATTTCACTTCCCTACAATTCTACTCACAACTAAAATACCTTCAGGAAATTCATAACACTTAAATTTATATTCGATATTAGCAAATTTATCTTCTTCAGAAACGCTTTTTGGCTATTTTCAGTCTACATTAGTACTTCCATCGTCTTCAGTTATGTATCTGTTTAAATAGCAAAACACTTCTACTACTTTTAGTTATTCATTTTCTTATATAATTCCCCCAGCACCACCTGGCTTACTTCGCTGCTCTCTATTACCCTCTTTTCCTTCTCGATTTATGACTCATTTTCGTGTCCATCAACTCTTACAACTGTTGGCCGGTTTCTGCACAAGTTGCAAATAACTTTTCTCTGCCTCATATTATCCCCGCTAGAATCAGAGTTTCAAAGAGTGTATATCAGTCAAGATTCTTAGAACTTTTCTGCGAATCTACACGTGCTAAAAATGTAATATTGCCTTTCTCTATCCTCGCATGGTCAGTTAACTCTTATTCCTACATTTCTCTGTATACCTAATCGATCTTCCGCGAGATGGGCTACTACACTTTTTTTTTACAAAGTTCGGTAATTAATTCTTGTCAGTGTTTTCCAACCATAACTAATTAATCTAATGGTTCACTAATACTCAAACCTGTCTTCACCTGCCTTCTTTGTAACAGAAATTATTACATCCTTTTTGAAATCTGAGGGAATTTCGGCAGTATCGTCATATCGACGGTATTCTACGGCCTGTTTTGTTTCTCTTCACGGCAACACTTAAGCAAGATAATTCCCACCCACATATATCGACAGTTTCTAATGCTTGTTTTCACGCTTGACAAACCCTGCCTTGGTCACATAGGTCGCCCGATGTCTTTGCAACTGAGAACCTCTGAAACCTTATGGAGAGGACCCTCCTACCAGGTCGGGATTTTGACGATCTACCGTGCCAATTGGAGAGAATTTGGCACCATGACTCTCAGAGAGACACCCAACAACTCTGTCAATCAAATTTAAGCACTTACTGGGCATTCCTTAGGACCAGAGGTGGACCAATGTGTTACTGACTTGCTCAGTTTGTGATAGTCTTTACCTTGAATAAATCAGTTCTCCTTTTTTGCTTAGTAAAGGTTTGACATTTCAGCTGTTGGAATTTGTACAGTTGCTTCACCTTCCTCCAAACGAATCTTTAATATTCCCCTTCGCCTGCCTCATTTCCTTCATTTTCATATTGTCTCCTCCCGTCAGTAAGTTCAGTGTGTCAAGAGCTGCCCAAGGATTTTTACAGGTCCTGGACTTTTAGCCTATTTGATCGTCTGGTGCTTGTACTAATTCCTCTCTCAATGCTACCCATTCACCTTCTGTTGTGTTCCTTTCTCGTGCTTCAGTCAGTTGTTGCCTAATGTTCAATCTAAAACTCACAACAACTTCAGGTTCTTCCATTTTACCCAAATCCCTTCCCCTTAATTTCCCACATTTCTGCAATTCTTTATGCTATAATCTGCAGTTCATAACAAATAAATTATGTCCACAGTTTACGTCTGATTCTGGAAATGTTTTACAGATTAAAACCTGAGACTGAAATTCCTGTCTTACAGTTACATAATCTGTCTCAAATCTGCCGTTGTCTCCGTGTCTCTTGAAAGTATACAACATTCTCTCTCGATTTCTAAAGTAAATGCTTGCAGTGATTGAATTATGTGCAGTGCGTAGTTCTAACTTGCGGCTTCTCCTTTCATTCCATTCTCCCAGTCCATAATGTACTATTTTCCTACTGTTGAATTCCAGTTCAACATCCAAATTAGATTTTTGTCTTCTTCTCATTTTTTAAAATCTCTCCATAATTTTCGGAGATCGTTGGTATGTAAACTTATACTACCATAGTGGGTATTGGCTTCGTACCTATCTTGGCTAAGGTAGTATGTTCTTTTTGATAGTATCAGATCGGAATTCCTATTTTCTTATTCATTTTTAGATCTACTCCAGCATTTTGTATTTATAACCCTGTCGATTTGACCGTGAGTCCTGTTCATGCTGCCACCAGACTGCAGTAATACCCACTCAATGTAATTTCAACAAATCTATTTTCTGTTTTTGAGTTTTCTAACCTACCTACCCGATTAAGAAAACTAGCCCTGCTCGCTCTGACCCATAGAGCTTCAGTCCTTTGTTACCTGATGATAACCTCCTCCTGGGTAGTCCCCATCCAGAGACACGAACAGTAGCCTAATTTACCTCTGGAATTATTTATCCAAGAGCATGCCATCGTCATTACGCCATATATTACAAATGCATAACCTCGGGAAAAATAACAGCTGTAATTTCGTACTGCATTCAGCCGTCCATAGTAACACCATAACCTCATCATACTGGCTAGTATTGTAAGGAATGATCTTTCAATCATCGACACCGTTACTCCTGCAACTACTGAAAAAGCTACCACCTCTCTTCAGGAACCAAGGTCAGTCTGGCCTTTCCACAGCCAATCCTCCGTTGTTGTTACACCAACGGTACTCCTATCTTTATCGTTAAGGCACACAAGCCGCCCTCCCTGGGTAGTATTCATGATTCTTGGTGAAGATCCTACCAGTACCCAACCGTAAACCAATACTGTTGTAACTTAGCTTCGTCGCCAACCGCGGCTACTGTGACTTCCGTGCGTTTTCAGCAGCCTACAAGGGTGCCGTTAATATATGTGCATCCATACAACTACTGAAATAAATACAAATGTCTGTGTCCAATCACTGGCGTATTCAGTAACATAAATACTGAAACTTCAATGCGACCGTTGTAAAAATGGTCTTAGCCTGTGTCAGCGTCCCTTTTAGAGACTAAATCTAAATTGGTGAATACTACAGTCTCCTCCCTGGCGTAGACATTGATCCCTGACGATATACTGCGTTTTCGCCAGACTGCTGACCTCATTTCGGACTCGTAGTCAATGAGCGTGGCTATTCCATTGACGAACAAATCGATACTCACCGATAGGGGAGCGGCTATGAAACTGTTGAACTTGAAGGAATTGGAACTGAAATAGCAACTGCCCTACTTGTTCCACATAACTGCTGACGCGTAACTTAGTTCCTGTTGCGCTAGCGACCTCTGTAATAGTATGGTCTCTTTCGTCCCGGCTGACCCGTGAAGCCTGTGTCGCTAGGTGGGATACATTGCGTGGGAGATGTGACCATGCGACTCGCGGTGATACTAATCATCATAATCACTTGCCAATGAAACGAGGTCGCTTTGAGCTTTAGACCAGACCTGTGAGTCTGATATCCAAATAGTCGTAAAGCGCACATTATTAAACACATTGTATTTTATCTGAACAGATAATCGGTTTCTGCCTAACAGACATCATCAGATCTACAAGACGGAAATGATAATGAATGCCAATTTCAAAAGAAATTTATTCTTAATCCACTACAAATGTTCCAAAATATGAAAAAGTTTTTCATAGATCACTATTAGTCACAAGTTTTGTTGACTTACTTATATTACGAGGGCTGTTCGGAAAGTAAGATCCGGTCGGTTGCGGAATGGAAACCACTGTGAAAATCAAAAATATTTTATTTGCAACAATTAGCTTCATCTTCCAGATACTTCTTTACATAGTCGGCACTCCTTCTTAGACATCTGTCTTACCAAATTTCAAATATCCTTGATACAGAGGGCAGCCACCAATACATTCCGCTAATTCCCTGTACTGGTCTACAGCTCCTTGTCTGTGCCAAAATGTTGTCTTCGTACCCAGCTGTTCATGTGAGCAGAGATGATACTCAGAGGGAGCCAATTAAGGGCTGTATTGTGGGGAATCAAATATTCCCACCGAAAACGCAGCAGGAGCTTCTTCAACACCCCTGCAGAGGGCAGCTCAGAGTTGTCATGAAGAAGGAGACGCATCGCAATTATGTTATGTGGGCTGCATAACGTCAGATGAAAACTCTCACCAGGCCCTCATACTTGGCGGGAGACATTGGTTTCTATACATCTTTACGTGCTCACTGTGGGCCCAGAATTGAGAAGAGCGACTTGACGCGATCAACAGATACATTAGCGACACTGGCCAACGAGTATGTGCAACCATACTGTGGGCTTTAACTGTGGTTTCCTTTTCGCGCCCAGTCGGACCTTACTTTCCGAACAACCCTCGTATTTAATGAAGCAGTATCTTTCGATGTACAAACCTTATCTTCAGGCTAAGATGGCAACATAATAAACATTTAGTGGCCGGTCGTTGTGACCGAGCGATTGTAGGCGCTTCACTCTGCAATCGCGCTGCTGCTACAGTCCAAGGTTCGAATCCTGCCTCAGGCATGGATGTGTGTGATGTCCTTAGGTTAGTTAAAAAAATGGTTGAAATGGCTCTGAGCACTATGGGACTTAACTTCTAAGGTCATCAGTCCCCTAGAACTTAGAACTACTTAAACCTAACTAACCTAAGGATATCACACACATCGATGCCCGAGGCAGTATCCGAACCTGCTACCGTAGCGGTCGCGCGGTTCCAGACTGAAGCGCCTAGAACCGTTCGACCAGCCCGGCCGGCTTAGGTTAGTTAGATTTAAGTAGTTCTAAATCTAGGGGACTGATGACCTCAGATGTTGTGTCCCATAGTGATAAGAGCCATTTGAACCATTTTTGAAACATTTAGCAATTTACACATAGACATTAAAGTTGTTGCCATGTACTGTGCTCATACAGTGGAGAGAGAGAAGGATAACCCGATACCGTGGATTATTCTTTGTACATTGGTTTCCCGTAGTAGTAGTAGTAGTAGTAGTAGTGGTAGTAGAGGGGTTTTGGGCGCACGACAGCAAGGTCTTCAGCGCCCGTTCAGTAACATAGTGAGACGGGTGTCAAGAAAAATCCCAGAACAGGAATATAAAACGGAACAGAAAACATCGGTAACAATCGTTGAAAAACATGTGCTCACCCACACCAAAGCGTGGAATGAAGCAGAGCGTCAGCAGTGAAATATGGACAACACAGGAAGAAAATGATAGAGGAAGCTAAAACAATGTAGCAGATGGAAGTGGCTGGCTGACCGCAAGGAAAAAAAGGGAGGAGTCAGCCACTCTGCAATACACTAAAACCTCCAGCCTAAAATTTTAGGCCAGAGTCCAGACACATCACTAAACTTAAAAACCCTAGACACACACGTCTCATCATTAACTACAACAGAAGGCAGATCCCCAGCAACTTGTGCTTCTGCCCGTGCATCACGGTATAAAATGCAGTCTGTTGAAATGTGCCCGACAGAGATGTGCACACCACAAGCATCACATAACGGTGGATCCTCCCGCCGTAATAAAAAGCTATGTGTGAGAGGACAGTGCCCGATCCGAAGACGTGTGAGGGCCACCTCCTCCCGCCTGAGCAACCGGCAGGAGGAACGCCACGGCCGGGTGGTTTACTTTATCAACCGCAGTTTATTGGCCGTCACCGCCAGCCATTCGTCCTCCCACAACTCCATGCACTTCCTGTGGAGTGCAGCGATGACTGACTGCAAGGGAATAGGACACTGGACCACATCCTGCTCTCTGCAGGCCTCCTTGGCAGTCCGATCGGCCTGTTCATTGCCCCATATGCCGACATGACCGGGCACCCAGCAGAAGGATACTTCTGTACCCCGCCGTTGGAGCAAGTACAGTTGGTCATGTATCAGCTGGTCCATCGCCTCAGTCGGGTACAGGTTGTGCAGTGATTGTAGGGCACTAAGAGAATCGGAGCAGAGAAGAAATCGACCGCCCCGAACACGATTCATCTGCTCCAGTGCCTTCAGGATCGCGTGGAGCTCCGCTGCGAAAACGGTATATTCAGCAGGGAGGCGAATCCGGGTAACTTTATTAGGGAACACTACAGAACAGCCAAGGAAATTCTCCTGTTTGGAGCCATCAGTGTACACGACAGTGAAACCGTGATGCACATCTAAAATGTTAAAAAACAGACATTGGAATGTAAAATCTGGTGTGCGATCTTTCTTAAAATTAGTCAAATCTAAAATAAGTTTGGGTCTCCAGAGGAGCCAAGGTGGGGATCTGCTCCAACCCCGACGCAAAACACGAAGACCAGCCGTAGACATCGCAGCGAGGCAATCCTGTGCGCGAATCCCATAGGGCTGCGTCGCACGTTGCCGGTTATGAAATAACTGTGCCAGAGGAAGCTGAGCAATGGCAGGGTATGCAGGGGTGTATGGTGTGGACAAAGTTTCATAGGCCTGGCGCACTGTAAGTAGCCGTCGCCGCATAGGAAGTGGCAGTTCACCAGCCTCTGCACAGAGGCTTGGTATGGGGCTAGTTCGGAATGCCCCATTGGCCAACGAAGCCCTTCATGGTGCACAACGTCCAACATCTTTAAATAAGAAGGCCTCGCAGACCCATACACCGTGCACCCATAATCGAGCCGAGATCGCACAAACGCCCTGTAAAACTGGAGCAGACAAGTCCTGTCAGCTCCCCATGTACTGTGGCTAAGACATTTTAAAATACTTAAAACCTTAAGCGACCGCCGTTTCAGGTCTTTAAGATGAGGTAACCACGTGAGCTTCGAGTCAAAAATGATCCCCAGAAACCTCACCGTGTCCTTAAAAGTAAGAATAGTGTCCCTCATCCGCAACTCAGGAAAAGTTAAAAGCGAACGAGAACGGTTAAGAAGAACACATACAGACTTCTCGGTGGAAAACTTAAAACCACTTTTCCGCGCCCAGTCATTCAAACGTCTAATCCTAAGTTGCTACTGACGAGTTGTCGTTGCAAGGCTTGAAGAAGAGCAAAACAAAGAGAAATCATCCACAAACAAATAACACTGGACAGGACTTTTCACTATGGACGTAATGCAATTAATAGCGATGGCAATGAGAGTCACACTTAAAACGCTACCCTGAGGGACACCGTTCTCCTGCTCAAAGCGATCAGACAGGACGTCACCAATTCGGTATCGAACATAGCGTGGCGAGAGGAAAGACTGAATAAAAAGAGGAAGACAACCCTGAAAACCCCATTCGCGAAGTTGCTCCAGGATGAGACGCCTCCAAGTGGTATCGTAGGCCTTCTCAATGTCAAAAAATACACCTAGAAGGTGATGACGGCGTAGGAAAGCTTGTTCTATAGCCGCCTCCAGTAGGGCCAGGCTATCGAAGGAGGAACGAAACCTCCTGAACCCACACTGAAAGCGACTAAGGAGTTGACGGGATTCTAACATCCAGACAAGGCGGCGGTTGACCATCAGCTCTAAGGTCTTCCCTATGCAACTAGTGAGGGCAACACTACGGTAGCTACTCGGGCTCGTGCGGTCTTTCCCAGGTTTTAAAAAAGGGATTAAAACTGCCTCACGCCACGCGTCAGGAAAGTGACCCGACGCCCAAATTCCATTAAAAAGTGCGAGGAGGATTTCTTTGTTGCGCATTGTGAGGTGCCATAGCATACTCTAATGAACCCTGTCGTGACCAGGGGATGTGTCACGAGCTCCAGACAATGCAGAATCAAGCTCCCACAGAGAAAATGGGCAGTTGTAAACTTAATGAGAGGTGGACTAGAAGTCCAGACTACATCTCTCAGCAACGGCCCTATGGCGCTGGAAACCCGGATCGTGACTGGTTGTTGCAGTAACTGTGGCAAAATACGCTGCCATAGTCTGGGCAATGTTTCACGGATCCGTGTGGAGAGTGCCGTTATTCATTACAGCAGCTATGGGACACCTCCCTCCTCTGCCAGAAATTCTCCTGATGGTCTCCCACACAATGGAACTTTTGGTGGAACGATTAATGGTGTTCAGGGACTGTTGCCATGACCTCTTCTTGCTCTCACGAATAATGCGGCGACACCTTGCCCTCGCCACCCGAAATACTGAAAGATTCTCAGTAGTCGGCCGAGACTTGAACCGACGCAGAGCCGCACGCCTGGTCTTGAATGCAGAGCGGCAGTCGGCACTCCACCAAGGCACAGGTGGCTTCTTCCGGGGGCCCATGGACTGTGGAATGGATGCTGCAGCGGCGTGGTGGACCGTTTCGGTAATATGATCCACCCACACCTCAACAGTCGCACAGTGTTTGAAATGGGCCAACTGGCTATAAAGTGTCCAGTCAGCTCCACTGAGCACCCATCGTGGTGGTCTCCTTTCGGGGCCCACGCCATCTGAGAGGTGAATCCAGATGGGTAAATGATCACTGCCATTCAAGTCAGCGACCACTTCCCAGTGAGCACTGGCGGCTAGAGCTGGAGAGCAAAGCGAGAGATCAATGGCAGAGAACGACCGAGTCGCTGTGCAGAAGTGAGTACTCTGTCCTCCGTTGAGCAAGTAGGCACAGGATGACAGGAGAAGCCTCTCAACTGCTCTACCCCTGGGACAGGTAATTTCAGAGCCCCAAAGCACATTGTGGGCACTGAAATCACCACAAATAATGAATTGTTGGGGGAGCTGTGTAAGAAGGTCGGTGAGGACCACTTCATCAAGTGCGTCATGTGGGGGCAACTAAAGTGAACAGACAGTCAATGATGACGGAGTTGCACAGACACAGCGACAGCCTGTAAAATTGTCATAAGCGAGAGAGGCGATGAGTGGTAGTCCATCGTGACGAAAATACCTACACCCCCTCTAGCTCTCTCTCCACACAGGTCGTCCTTTTTGTGGAGTGTATGGCCTCGCAGCTCAGGGGAGTATGAGGGATGGAAATAAGTCTCCTGGAAACAGAGACACAGTGGTCTATCCTGAGAGAGTAGACGAAGTTCCTCCACATACGTCCTGAACCCTTGCAAGTTCCACTGAAGTATGGGAGCCATCTATGTTGGGGGTAGCACCTTCATCCTGTCTCTCCGACGGGGCGGGGAGACCGCAGCAGGTCGAGGGGCAGGTGTGGGGTGAGCTGATTGCCCCACACATACGTCGTATTCCATCAACTCTGGGGAAGACTCAGATGAAGCCTCACGTAAAACAACAGCCGCATGGTCAGACGGTTTACCACGGGATTTGACCCAGTGTTGCTGCTGTACAGGAGCTTTCTGCGGTTTGGTGGGCTTTGGGGGAGTTGATGTGGGAGTGGTAATTGGCGCACTGGGCTTGGGAACAGCCTCAGCTGTTGGAGGCGACAGGGGCTGGCCCACGTTCGCCACTATACCCTTGTCTGCCGTTCGAGTAGGGGCTACCGGCTCTGAAACACTGGCTGTGTTGCAAGTGCACTGACAGCTGCAGGTGTTAGTGCCAACACTCACCACCTCGGTCTGCGTTGAGGCATCGACTTTTGGAGTAGGCTTCTTAACCAGGGATGCGAAAGATGTAGCAAATGCGGGAGGTTGCATCGACTTATAGATCTTCTTGGCCTCACCATAGGGGATTCGCTTGGTTGTTTTGAATTCCTGGACTTTGCGTTCCTCTAAAAATATTCGGCAGTCCCTACTCCAAACAGGGTGGTTCCCAGAGCAATTAATACATCTGGCCGGAGACGAGCAACCAACTCCTTCATGAGCAGCCATACCACAGTTGCCACAAGTCGCTTCGCCTTTACATCCTAAGGTGGTATGCGCATTGGGGTCGGGAAGTAAGGCCTCACACTAAGGCGAAGGAAGCCAGCTTTAACATGTTCAGGAAGTTTTATGCTACTGAAGGTCAGAATAAAGGAGTCGGATTTAACAAGATTGCCATCCACCCTCTTCATGATGTGTTGGACATCAACGATACCTTCCGGAGCCCACTCACGTTGCAGTTCGTCCTTGGGAATGTCAACTAGATCCCGGCATGTCACAACACCTTTGCTGTAGTTCAAGGTGCTGTGCAATTCAGTGTCTATGGTATACTCTCCAAGACATGTAGCAGACTGGAGGTTAGTTGATTGTTGGGAAGTGGAAGTTTCCACTAGCAAGGTCCCATTACGTAAGCGCTTCACCGATTTCAAGGAGCCACAGATGCCCTCCAATCCCTTTTGTATATAGAAGGGCGAAACCTTCTCGAAACTACCTTCCTTCCGTTTCACAATGAGAAACACATTCTGAGTACCAGAATGCATCCTGTTACTAAAGACTTCACTTGTCAAAGATGTGCTGCAGTCAGGGGGACTGACTGCACGAGACCTCTTCAGAGACTGGGTGTTAGAATCCGCCAGCGGCCCACCCTTTCCGCTGGGAGGAGGAAAAGAGGATTTCGAAGGATCCATCTCGGTCCCACGAGCAGCTAGGGAACTAGAAGTCCACCTAGACAGAGCCCGCGTGCCTAAGTAAGCCTAATACAACTGAGGTGCGGCAGGTTCCCCAGAGGTTGCCCGCTAATGACTGTTCCACCTCAACAGCCATGCATCTCATCGGCGCGCAGCACACCTTGAGATTGAGGGGTTGTTTATAGACGTTTATTCCATCCTCGCGATCCGGGCGGCCAAGCCAAGATCCCCACTCCCTGAGACACACAACATTCCACCACCGCGCCGCATGGTGGTCGTTGAAGCATGCCCAGAGCTTACGGTGGCAGGGGACTGGCGGCGCTTACCAGTCCCCAGCTCAGGAACCCCGGGGTCGCCAAACCCGTACCCAGCAAATGAATGCTGAGCCCCTGGGGGCATTGGTTTCCCACCCATTTTAAGAAAATCAATCTCCTTGTAATTCAATAATTGTCTTCTTGTGGTGTGTTCAGTTACCACAAGTGCTATAGCTTCTTGGATCCTGTTAACGACCGTGCATAACCTTACATATTTTGGACGCTAGTAGATCCTTTTATATAAGACGACCTTAGGTCTATGACATTAGATGGCAAACTGATTATTGCTTCATTGTACACTGTGTTTTTCGAACATTTAACTCTTTATGTCATCTGGTAAAGCAGTAACTGTTAAGACTTCGAATGCAAGCTATCTTCAGTAGTAAAATTTCTCTTTCTAGCTAAGATAAACGTTATTTAACAGATATAAGTTGTTATGTATGAATATGTAATCACTTGTCTCTGTTATCTTATGCCCACTTACTATCTGACAGAGTAATATGTGCAATTATTTTACGTCTAACGTGCAATAAAAATTCATTTCCCCTTTTTCTAAATTCCACACCTCTCTACAGGTGCTTTGGAACGCTGTTGGAATGGTTTGTTATAATTTCGATCTTCTAATATACCCCTAATAACATTGATATATTACGTATACATCTCTGGCACATTTATCGATCTATGAACACAAACGTTTAAAATGTGTTATCCTTGCTCTGTGTGTTTCTCGCGTTGACAGAAGCTGTATTTGTTGCTTAATAAGGAAAGCGAGGATACAGAGTGACTTATAACTTGCGTTAGTTTCGAGAACGGCTTCCAGTCAACTCAGTTACCATTCTGTTTTTAATTTAGACATTTTGAGCTATGTTTCCCTATCGGAACTGTTATGTTTCCTTTTCAGTAATCGGATAAGGTCATAAGATGTTGTCAACCTAAGTACAAGAAATGTTAGCTTCTCCATTGAAAAATATTTTTTGTATGCTAGGAAGCCACTTCTCGAATCATCTTTGTTCTGTTTCTTGTAGTATACATCTGAAAATGGCCTGTAAGGCCGAAATTGGCCAATTGTGCGAGTTTTAATGAATTCAATAAGCAACAACAGAAGTGGAAACTTTACAGTGTCTTTCAACAAAAAAAAAAAGTCTGTGATACTCGAAATGAAGGAAGCTACTGCTATGGACGCTTAAAACAAGTCATCATAATCATCTCTACTGTGCAATATAAACTGCTTAACCGTTGGAACAAAGGTATTTCGATTTAACTATCGATGTGTTGTTCCTGCTATGTGTAATGCGTATCTTGCTGCCTCATCTTTGATGTTGGTTGGCGGAATATGTTACAGTACGACAGTATGTGATAATTTGATGATAACGTAACAGGGCGTTAATATATTCGAAGACAAAAGAAAAGACGCACCACAAAGGAATTGTCCGAATGCGAATGAAATCGATTGATGTGACGTACATATACAGACGAATAAACAATTAGAATTCCAGAAAAATGGTGAACATTTTCGAGAGAAAGAGCTTCACAAACTGAGCAAGTCAATAACGCATTGATGCACCTCTGGCGCTTATGGGACGAGGTACTCGACTTGCCATTGACTGATAGTATTGTTGAATGTCCTGAGGGATATCGTGCCAAATTCTGTCCAATTGGCACGTTAGATAGAAAAAAAATCCCGTGCTGGCGCTGCCCATAGTGCTCGAAACGTTCTCAGACTGGGAGAGATCCAGTTATCTTCCAGACCAATGTAGGGTTCGGCAAGCATGAAGACAAGCAATAGCAAATCGACTGTGTGCGAACGCGCATTATATTACTGAAGTACAAGCCGAGCATGGCTTGCCACGAAGTGCGACATAACGGAGCTTAGTGCATCGTCGACCGTAAGGACAACTAAATGGACCCTGCTATGAAATGAACTGGCGCCCCAGACCATCACTCCCGTTCTCGGGCGGTATGACGGGCTACAGGTTGGTATCAGCTCTCTGGGCGTCCAATGGCATGTCTTCGCTAGTGATCGGAGCTCAGTGCGACTCGGGGCTCATCACTGACAACAATTCTACTCCAGTTAATGAGATTACAGGTCGAATGTGCCGGAGACCACTTCAAAGGAGTTGTTGGTGTACAGACGTCAATGACAGTCGACGCAAGGGGTGCCTTGAGCTCAGTCCCTTCCTGTGAATCGCCTGTTAATGATCCTTGTGGTTGCTGGAGCACCAGTTGACGTCGAATCGATGATAATGATGAATCCGGAGCTCTGAGTTCTTCTCTGATGATTGTTCGGTCCTCACGTTCTGCCGTCTCTCTGTGTCGACTGTTTTGTCGTTGATGCTGTGTTCCACCATGGGTCATCCACCCCTGCCAACATCAGTGAATAGTGGCCTCTGTGTGAGCAACAATTATTCTGACCTTATCATCATTATCCCTATGTGAGCGATACGTAGGGGGCTGTAGTATATAACTAGAGTTCAATTCTTTTATCTTGGGGGCTCGCGGATGCCCGCCCAGACGCGGGAGATTGTTGCGTTGCCAGTTGCACGCGCCAAGAGAAGCAGCGCCATAGCATAGTATAGTTCGCAAACTTACGGTTAGGGGGGAGCGCGCAGTTTATGAAGAAAAGCCACCACGGCCACATTAACCCTTTCGCTGCTACAGAGACGAGCTCCCCGCATTCCGCGCTGTGTGCGATTTTGTCATCACTGCACTGCTCGCCTCTGCAGACACACGGTGTTCCGACTGCTTTGACACACTTCTCATTCGATTTCACAAAAACTATCTGGCCCAAAAATTTGATTTTTACACATCTAGACTGATACCTTCCCCCCATAAAAGACTTAATTTTGTTTCGATGTTGATCGCTGTTATTGTGCAGCATTAAATGTAGTAAACCATTGCACGAAATTTTGAAGAGTTTGCAGAGGTAAAAGTCCACAGCTTATACTTTCCGTATGGTCGATTTTAGTTGCCACTAGCAATTTCAAAAAATTACATTCAAACGAATAAAATTAATGAAATAAGGCACAAAGAAAATGTTACGCACCGAACAAGATTTGAACTCAGAACCTTTTGCTTAGAAGATAAACACATTAACCATTACGCTAATGCCGCTTTTTTTAAAAAAAAAATCTTATTTTGTTCTAGATTGTTCGCTGAATTTGCTCGTGGCGGACGTCCGATGACGCCTATTCAGGTTGATCGTTGATTCGTTCACTCAGTTTTTTTTGTCACAGAGGGTAGCTACACCCTCTGACCGAACACGCTGAGCTACCGTGCCGGTTTAACAGCCATCCTGGAGTACTTTAAACAAACATGCAAAATACCGACAAACACTGTTGGTATGACTATGAATTACTCACGTTTCGTCGGAGTACAACAGGAAATAAACAATTACCGCTGTTCTTTATTGCGAAAAAGCGGTTAGAGAGAATGATACAAACACCTTTTCTTGCTATCGCCAGAATTATTGCTTGTTTTGTTTAATTAATTAATAGAATATGAATCATTTAGTATAAAAAATGCTTTTTCCAAACTTTCTATAAAAGAAAGTCTGCTATCAAGACATTGCATTCGTTCAATTACTTTATTTATGACTGAACGTTTCTAAAACTGAAGACACTCGTCCGTGCTCTGTACTGCAGTCGAGCTCTGGCGATGTCGTTCTCTGTTGATTGGCTGACTGTGTTTTGTGACGTCAGATGCGCAGAACGAACCTAAACTCGGCTGCCGTCGTAAATGACGCGCACTTTAGAGTCATCATTTAAAGCCGGTTCTTGAAACTCTGTATATACTTTCTCGGAATAGCTTATGTCTGATTCAAGAGTCTGCCAGATCTGTCGTTCAGTGTCTCTGTGGCACTCTCCCATGTATCAAACAAACCTGTGCTGCGCTTCTTTTATAAATTCAGCGTCATCTGTTAATCCTATTAGGTAAAGGTCCCAAGGAATAGAGCAATATTCCCGAATCGGTCGCATGAGTGGTGTGTAAGAAATCTCCTTTGTAGACTGATTGCACTTCCCCAGTATTCTACAAATAAACTGAAGTCTGCCACCTGCTTCACCCACGACTGAGCCTACACGATCATTCCATTTCATACCGAAAAAGGGATTACATCGAGGTATTTGTGCGAGTTGGCCGATTCCAACAGCGGTTCATTGATATAATCATAGGGTACCATACTTTTTTTCATTTTGTAAAGTGCACAACTTTACACTTCCGAACGGATAAAGCAAGTTGCCATTCTTTGATCCACTTTTGAATCTTATCAAGATCTGACTGAATATTTATGAACCTTATTTCATACAATACATCATCATAGATAACTACATCTTTTTAAGATTGGACATTAGGGGTGAAAGAGAGCATCCCTGTCTTACGCTCTTTCTAGCCCGAGCCCCTTCCGTTCTTCTTTTGCCCACTTGTTTCTTGTACATGTTAATGTCTTCCACATGTCCCTGTCTTAGCCAATTGTACAGAGAATCTCGTTATTCTTTATCAATCCACCTCATATTTTCCATCCTCCTAGTAACACTATATCTCTAACGCCTCGAGTCTCTTCTTTTCCTTTTTTCCCACAGTTCATGATGGACATCCAAGTAATTCTGTGCTCCATACGTACGTTTTCGGAAATTTATTACTCAAATTAAGACCGGCGATTGATACCAGTAGCTTTCTTTCGGACAGAAAGGCTCTCTTTGTCTGTACTTTTTCTCTTTGCTTCGTCCGACATGTGCTATTTTGCTTCTAAGGTTGCAGAATTCCTTCGTTTCGTCTAGCTCACAGTCTCTAGCTTTTGCGGTAAGTTCGCCGCTAATCTCACTTCTGTCACTCCTCATTATTTTCGTCGTCCTTGGTTTACTCGCAATCCATAAAATGTGCTCATTAGACTGTTTATTCGATTTAACAGCTCCTGTAGTTCTTCCTCACTTTTACTGAGAATGGCAATGCCATCAACGAATCTTAGCGCTGATATTCCTTCAGCCTGAATTTTAATTCCAGTCGTGAATCATCGTTTTATTTCCCTCATTGATGCTTGTAGACTGAACACTGGCGGTGAACGAGTGAGTGCCTGTCTTACACCCTTTCTAATCCTAGCCCCTTCCATTCTTACTTTCCTCACTTGGTTCTTGTACATATTGTACAGCATGTCCATAATTAAAGGAAATCACAACTTAGAACACATGTGGATAAAAATCTGACATCAAGATCTGAAATTTTCTTTACTGATCACAGATTTCGGCTTATTACTATCTTCAGATCAGTCTAAAATGTTGTTCAGTGTGTGTCACTCACTACACATCGTCGTATTTTTTTTGGAGCTAATTCGCCCCAGTTAAGTAAAACTTCTAAATAGAAAATCCTAGTTTGTTATGAAATCATCCCCAATGAGTGGATGTAAACAAGGTACCTTTATAGCATTCATATCAAGAGCAAGGAAATGTGTGTGTGACAGCTGACAGCAAAAGCGCTGCTCACTCGCTGCAGGAGTACTGAGTTTCTTTGTCATAGCAATAAAATGAATAATTCAGTAGACTAATTTGGGACGACTCCATAGGACGGGCACGTAAAACTGCCGTTTAAAAATCATTTTTCTTGTAGTAGGAAAAAAAACCGACACTATCCGTCATCACTGGGCGTCGTAGAAAGATGTGATAAGCAGGATTTACTTGGACTGCCTCCAGCTACACTTTGCAAAATCCAGATGCAAGTATCTACCGGAATACTATAGAAAATGAGCCTGACGACACATACGAGAGATAGCCGGTACATATGATACATGCATTATATAGTAGTTACAAGTATACTACTACGTTACGTTTTCTCATGCAATTCTCTCATTTTTTGGTCAGAAACAACTTTTGCAGCCCATGTTTCGTGATGTTAAATAATCGTTTGGCGTTAGTTATAATTTTCAATACTGCTAGTCGATATGTGTCCTTCTGGAGACGTGTTTACTCGGTTTCCATAACCCAAATTGCCGATTTATTACATTTCACTTGCACTTCTCACTAATGGCTGAATGCGTGTGTATTTATAGTGTGTAGTGTGTGTTTCTCTCTCGTCTTTAGTTTGTGTGGTGTATCTGTACTTTGATTTTTGTTAATTTATTTTGTGTGTGTGTGTTAGAGAGAGAGAGAGAGAGAGAGAGAGAGAGAGAAAGTGGAGTAGGGAGGGCGAAAGGGCTTTTTAATACTTAATTATTTAGGATACGTTTTACGTCTCGGTTTGTTATTGTTTTAGTGCCTAACATCATCAGTGTATTATCGCTTATACTAATTTAGTTAATAATTACTTTGTTTTCGACTGCAAGGGCTTTTTATACTTGAAAGTTTTCCTGTAGTGTCAGGAGTTTTTTTTGATATTGTACGCCCTAATAATTTTCATGTCCTGTTCCATGCTGGATGGTTCATTTGCATGTTTTATCAGGTATTCGGCAAAGGTAGAATGGCTGTTCCTATACTTCCAGCTTCTTATACGTTCTTTACATCTAGTTTTGAAATTTCTGCCCATAATTCCCAGATACACTGATTCATATTCTTGACATTCTAATTGGTATATGCCTGCTCCTTGCTATTTGTCTGGTTTGTCTATTGTTATTTGTAAATATGACTGGAGTATTTTCCTTGTTCTCTAAGATGTGACTGGAGTGTGTTTCTTGTTCTCTAAGCAAAGTGTAATTCTTCTTTATTTAGTATATTTACTGTTCTATGTGTTTATTTGTGCTTGTAAAGCAAACTGTACGATTTATTTCTATTAGGCGTGTCATGGGTGTTACTAGCTCGTGTTTCTTAGTGTGCTGTAATGTCTGTATTGCTTGTGAGGTTCTGTGGTGTTTCTGTTCTCTGTTTCATTTTTCGTTGATTTAATTTCGATTTTGTGGTTGTCTTTGTTCCATATGAGTGTTATAACCATTTTTGTGGTTCTGAGCTGTATTGTAATTCTTTTTCATAGTTTTCTTTTCTGAGTGGGATATTATTTAGTCTGTGTAACATGTGTCGTTGGGCCGCTAAGCTTTAACTTCGTGGGGTGTTGTATGTGGCATGTAGAGTTGTATCTGTGGCTGCTGACTTTCTGAAGATGTCAAATGTATGCTTACTGTTGTCTCTCTTTTTTGCTATATGCACGAAATGTATTTGCTTTTGAGTTTATTTTTCCGTGGTGAACTGAATATTTTTACGTGTACTCTTTAGCTCTTGTGCGAATTTTATACGTTTTGTCTGTTGGTTCATCTACCACAAAGACTATAGCACCCACATATCTGTACCAATAAACGGCTTTGCTCCTTTCTTTGTGATGACTGTAGCACACGCTGTGTTTTCTATGTGACTGATGAATATATTAATGTTCCTGACATTGGGTATCTCATTGGAAGGCCATATTTTTGTAAGTAAAATTTCTTTTCAAACTGGAAGCAGTTTTGGGATAAATCATTTTGATCAATTCCATCTCTGTTAGGTCGAATACCTTATTCATCTGCGGTGACGTACACACCCTCTCAAATAAATTGAAGCACAGAAGAGAGCATGGATGGATATCAATGTAAATTCGTGCTATTACTTACAACTGGCGGATTGTAAATGATTTAGAGTTGGAATTCTCTGCTACAGGTAGAACAGCCACTACAATTCATTCGTGTTGTTCGTGTTTATTCTTGTTACCAGATCCCGTAGGTTGTATAACGGGTGTAGATATTCAGTGATGAGTTTAAAGGATTCAGAGACGCTGTATACTCGCGTGAGACGGCATTACCAGAGCCTGACAATTTGAAAAGGCCCTTATTGTGGGTCTACATTCCGCCGACTGGTCGAATCCTGCCACACTGAGATTTGTGACGCGTTCTGATGTGTCGGTGTTCCGACGTTGGACTGCACGGCAACGTGAGTGCAGACATTCATATCGTGAAGGTTTCAGTCGCCCACGTCTGACCACCGCAAGGGAGACTCGCCGTAGTGGGCACCAAGCACGTCGCAAACCCCTTCACGTCAGAGAACACGTAATGTACTCTTGCACCATTCACTGTCATCTCGCAACATTGATCGGAGACTATAACTGGAATCACGAACGTTGGTGGTTGAGTTTAGGCTTATTCAGTGCACCTGCGACAACCAACAGGGTTCGGTAGTGCTCTGAGCATTCTTGTGCGAATGTCGTGCCAAATTGGAGCATCAAAGGTGATCGCAACGAGTTATTTAGTGAATTTATATACCATTTGTTGCGAGTTTCGTAAGCCTGCCACGGTGGCCGAGTGGTTCTAGGAGCTACAGCTTTACTTCTGCCAGTATCTCGTCTCCTACCTTCCAAACTTTACAGAAGCTCTCCTGCGAACTTAGCAGAACTAGCAGCAGAACTAGCAGTCCTGAAAGAAAGGATATTGCGGAGACATGGCTTAGCCACAGCCTGGGGGCTATTTCCAGAATGAGATTTTCACTCATCAGCGGTCCGGCACACAGTTTTAATCTGCCAGGAAGTTTCATATCAGCGCACACTCCGCTACAGAGTTAAAATCTCATTCTTGCAGCCAGACAGCTCAGTGCCTACAGGCTGTTCAGTGAAGTTCCTGCAAGACTACATTCTGACTTAGCAGTCGTTGTTTATGAAACGACAGGACAGCAAAGGATATCTGCAACATTACTGTCATAGTGATAATATCGTAGACTGCTAAGAGACAGGAAAGTTGTTTGGATTCGATTGTATTAGATTTAGGAAACAAACTGCCACGTATTAAATAGTACCTAAGTTAAGTAGCATTTTGCAACATATTCTTAATAAATATTGCTATCTGTTACTGCATTGCAATAATTCTGTTCTAGTGTCGCCCCGTTCAGCATTTGTTCAATTATTGTAGTAAGAATGCGGTGTGCCACTTTTAAAGAACTTGAAGTATAGTCTCTTTTGCACCACCGGCTATGTTTGGGCTGAATTAAAAGTAGCATTCAGTTATACACCCCCCCCCCCCCCCAACATTATTTACCTTATTCCAAGGCAACGGAATTAAACGGCTATAGTAAGACATTAGTGTATTAACAATTTGATTATCTTATACCAGGTGTATGGTGAGATGCTATCAAATTAAGTAAATCACTACAACAGTCATAGGTTTCCGAAGCCATGCAATTCCGAAGCTATGCAACGGGAATTGGATGTTGTAAGAAGAGGAACGATACCGTTTGCTGCTGCAGACAAACCACTCATTGTCACTAGAAACACACAAGAAGAGTTAAAAAAAAAAAAAAGCTGCTACTGGAGAGAAGAAGATTCTTGCGAGCTTAAGATTTTCTACATGAAACGCAGATATTGCGGCGTATCAGTAACTTATTTACGCCACTATTTCAGATTTCTGAGCGGAATTATTTACCATACCGCTCAAAATAGAGAAAAAGATGCCAGGAAAGGACTGGGTGACACAGTTTGGGAAGAGACATTCAAACGTAAAACTCAGGAAATCAGATCCCACTTCATCTGATTCTTACGTTTCCTTATTTCTGTCTCTCGCCACTTTCCCCCAACTGACGGACAAAGTGGTCATTTTGCAGACTGCTAGGTAACTCATTTTTCTACTAGATAAGGAGAATTTGAACAATAATACAAATTATGTTTTATAGTCACAGGATGTGTACAGTTTATACATATATATTTCATATACATATCGATGACATGATGTCAGAGGAAACACCATTTTCCTTAGGGCCACATTACCCACCCTTAATCCTGTCCGGGATATAAAGCGCCAGCTACGACAGGTATGAACCAGCTGACCTCAGGAGGGAATAAAATGGCTAAATGACCCCTTACCAACCGAATCAGTGTTTTCAAACAGGTCAGAGGGTCTGTAGTATCATACTGATACATCGTCTCATATTGATAAGTTCTTTGCAATTGTAACTCGACATAGTAATCACTGAAATAACAACACACAAAACCTCTCAGCTCTTGAAAGTTGATATTTTTTTTCCTCCTTACCTTCTGGGTGCTTCTCTTTTTCGTCGGACTGTGTACTATGACTCGTGGCGGCCGCGGTGGTCTAGCGCTTCTAGGCGCTCAGTCCGGAACCGCGCGACTGCTACGGTCGCAGGTTCGAATCCTGCCTCGGGACTGGATGTGTGTGGTGTCCTTGGTTAGTTAGGTCTAAGTAGTTCTGAGTTCTAGGGGACTGATGACCTCAGATGTTAAGTTCCATAGAGCTCAGACCCATTTGAACCAATATCGTGTCAGCTGTGCCAGCACTATTTACCATCTTAAAATATTCTTTCTAATTTCCTTTATTCTAAACACAAAAGATGAAGACCTCTAACTTATATGCCCTTTGCCGGTAGCGGAAATGTAGATAACACACAACTGAAACTTTTCAAAGTTCAGCGAAAGCCTATTTGAAGTAACTGGAGAAACACTATCACAAAATAAAATTCACTGTTTCCTCTGCTGACAACTCTTACTTGGTATTAACAAAGAGGAATGTAATAATTCAAATTCCAAAGAAAACGCCTACTGACAGGTATGAATATTACCCAACTATCAGTTTAAGAAGACATGGCTTCAGAATAATGACAAGAATTGTTAACAGAAGGATGGAAGAACTGTTAGAAGCTGACCTCAGCGAAAATCAAATCGGGTTCCGGAGAAATGTAGGAACGCATCACGCCAGGCCTGGACCTGTAACTTCGTTGTGAAATATGCCAAGAAACGCAAACCTATATTTATAGGATTTATGGGTTAAATAACAGGTTTTCACAATGTCGGCTGAAATACATACTTTAAAATTCTGTAGCTGGCAGGCGTAAAGAAAATAAGTGAAATGTTGTTTACAACTTGTTGAGAAAGCAGATGGGGGCTATAAAGAGTCGAAGGACGTGAAAGTGAAGCAATGGTTGAGAAGGGAGTGAGACAGGATTGTAGCCTATCCCCGATGTTATTCAATATGTACACTGAGCAAGCAGTAAAGAAAAGCAAAGCACGAAAACAAAAGCAGGAATCAAAGTTCAGGAACAAGAATCCAAAACGTCCAGGGTTGCCGATGACATCATAATCCTATCAGAGACAGCGAAGGAATTGAACGAACAGACGAAAGGAATACTTAACTGGAAGGTATAAGATGGAAATAAACAAAGACAAAACAAGGGCGACACTGAGGAACTAGTACAGGAAAAATGAGACACTACAAAAAGCAGATGTGATTTGCTGTTTGGGCAGCAAAATAACTAATGATGCTCGAAGGACGGAGGAGGCCGGCAACAGCTGTGAAATCATTTCTAAAAAGGATGAATTTGTTAACATTTAATACAAATTCAAGTGCTAAGAAATCTTTTCTGAAGGTAATTGTTTCGAGTGTAGGCTTGTACGGAAGGGTGATGTGGACGATAAGCAGATCAGACAAGAAGTAAATAGGAGCTTTTAAAACGAGGTGGAACACAAGAATGATAACTGTAGATAATAAAAACTGTGGAGATCAAGCGATGGAAACAGCAGCCAGTTTCAGACGGATGTAGGTTGCTGTAGTTATTCGAAGATGGAGAGGCTTGCACAGGATGCAGTACCACGGAGAGCTTACATCCACAACAACACATAAAAAAACTTGATTCTCACATTCTGAGTTTTCTCACAAACAATGAGGAAGATGAGGAGGAGTTGGAGTAAGAGATAGAAAGGATTACAGCCCTCGAATAATATTTATACATTATGTGGATGTGGTGCCATCAAAAAAATGTGCTGGAAGTGTTCTTCTGCAAACCTTTGAAATAAAGTTTGAAAATAAATAATTTTAAAACATAAAATGCTGTGGGATAATCTGAGAGGAAACTTTCTCACGGTCCTGTGGAATTTGTAAAACATGAATTATGCTGTTTGCCGATATAATGAGATAAACGTGAAACTTCCCGCCAACAGCATGTGTTAAAAAGCAACGAGAGTGTTTGGGCACCAAATTATTTTTAAAATTTTATTCACAAAAACAAACCAGTTAAACTGTTTTTTCCCGTCCACATCACTGTGATCTGAAAGTGGAACTTTGCTATAAGGCGATTTTGTAGATTACCAGCAAAATACAGTTTTGAAGATTTTTCAAAAAGCGGAAATAGCTCCATTAAATTACATACATCGATGTTTCCATTTATTCTGTCACGATAATGCAACCTCTTTGAATTTCAGTCAGCGTGAATGACTTTCGTCAGGAAGAGGTTGTTTGTTGTTGTTGTGGTCTTCAGTCCTGAGACTGGTTTGATGCAGCTCTCCATGCTACTCTATCCTGTACAAGCTTCTTCATCTCCCAGTACCTACTGCAGCCTACAGCTTTCTGAATCTGCTTAGTGTATTCATCTCTTGGTCTCCCTCTTCCATTTTTACCCTCCGCGCTGCCCTCCAATACTGAATTAGTGATCCCTCGATGTCTCAGAACATACACTACCAACCGAACCCTTCTTCTAGTGAAGTTGTGCCACAAGCTCCTCTTCTCCCCAATTCTATTCAATTCCTCCTCATTAGTTATGTGATCTACCCATCTAATCTTCAGCATTCTTCTGTAGCACCACATTTCGAAAGCTTCTACTCTCTTCTTGTCTAAACTATTTATCGTCCACGTTTCACTTCCATATATGGCTACACTCCATACAAATACTTTCAGAAACGACTTCCTCACATTTAAATCTATACTCGAAGTTAATAAATTTTTCTTCTTCAGAAACGCATTCCTTGCCATTGCCAATCTTCATTTCATATCCTCTCTACTTCAACCATCATCAGTTATTTTACTACGCAAATAGAAAGACTCATCTATCACTTTAAGTGTCTCATTTCCTAATCTAATTCCCTCAGTATCACCCGATTTAATTCGACTACAGTTCATTATCCTCGCTTTGCTTTTGTTGATGTTCATCTCATATCCTCCTTTCAAGACACTGTCCTTTCCGTTCAGCCGCTGTTCCAGGTCCTTTGGTGTCTCTGACAGAATTATAATGTCATCTGCGAGCCTCAAAGTTTTTATTTCTTCTCCATGGATTTTAATTCCTACCCCAAATTTTTCTTTTCTTTCCTTCACTGCTTGCTCAATATACAGATTGAATAACATCGGGGATAGGCTACAACCCTGTCTCACTCCCTTCCCAACTACTGCTTCTCTTTCATGCCCCTCGACTCTTATAACGTAGGCTTGTCTTTCCTTAATCTTTCTTCTAAGATAAGTCGTAGGGTCAGTATTGCCTCACGTGTTCCAACATTTCTAAGCAATCCAAACTAATCATCCCCGAGGTCGGCTTCTATCAGTTTTTCCATTCGTCCGTAAAAAATTCGTGTTAGTATTCGGCAGCTGTGACTCATTAAACTGATAGTTCGGTAATTTTCACATCTGTCAACACCTGCTTTCGTTGGAATTGGAATTACTACACTCTTCTTGAAACCTTAGTGTATTTCACCTGTATCATGTATCTTGCACACCAGATGGTTAACTTTTGTCCGGGCTCACTCTCCCAAGGCTATCAGTAATTCTAATGGAATGTTGTCTACTGCCGGGGCCTTGTTTCGACTCAGGTCTTTCAGTGCTCTGTCAAACTCTTCACGCAGTATCGTATCTCCCATTTCATCATCTACATCCTCTTCCATTTCCATAGTATTGTCCTCAAGTACATCGCCCTTGTATATATACTCCTTCCACCTTTCTGCTTCCCCTTCTTTGCTCAGAACTGCGTTTCCATCTGAGCTCTTGATATTCATACAAGTGGTTCTCTTTTCTCCAAAGGTCTCTTTAATTTTCCTGTAGGCAGTATCTATCTTACCCCTAGTGAGAAAGGTCTCTACATCCTTACATTTGTCCTCTAGCCATCCCTGCTTAGCCATTTTGCACATCCTGTCGATCTCATTTTTGAGATGTTTGTATTCCTTTCTGCCTGCTTCATTTACTGCATTTTTGTATTATCTCCTTTCATCAATTAAATTCAATATTTCTTCTGTTACCCAAGGATTTTTACTAGGCCTCGTCTTTTTACCTACTTGATCGTCTGCTGCCTTCACTACTTCATCCCTCAAAGCTATCCATTCTTCTTCTACTGTATTTATTTCCCGCATTCCTGTCAATCGTTCCCTAATGCTCTCTCTGAAACTCTCTACAACCTCTGGCTCTTTCGGTGAATAGAGCCAGTTTCTTCAGATTTAATCTGCAGTTCATAACCAATAGATTGTGGTCAGAGTCGACATCTGCCCCTGGAAATGTCTTACAATTTAAAACCAGTTTCCTAAAGCTCAGTCGTACCATTATATAATCTATCTGAAACCTTCGAGTGTCTCCAGACCTCTTCCACGTATAAACCTTCTTTCACGATTCTTAAACCAAGTGTTAGTTATGACTAAGTTATTCTCTGTGCAAAATTCTACCAGGCAGCTTCCTCTTTCTTTCCTTACCGCCATTCCATATTCACCTGTTACTTTTCCTTCTCTTCCTTTTCCTACTATCGAATACCAGTCTCCCACGACTATTAAATTTTCGTCTCCCTTCACTATCTGAATAAATTTCTTTTATCTCATCATATATTTGTTCAATCTCTTCGTCATCTGCGGAGCTAGTTGGCATATAAACTTGTACTATTGTGGTAGTCGTGGGCTTCGTGTCTATCTTGGATACGACAATGCGCTTCCTGTGCTATTCGTAGTAGCTTACCAGTACTACTATTTTTTATTCATTATTAAACCTACTCCTGCATTACTCCTACTGGATTTTTTATTTATATCCCTGTATTCACCTGACCAGAAGTCCTGTTCCTCCTGCCACCGGACTTCACTAATCCCCACTATATCTAGCTTTAACCTATCGAATTCGCTTTTTAAATTTTCTAACCTACTTACCCGATTAAGGGATCTGACATTCCACGCTCCGATTCGTAGAACGCCAGTTTTCTTTCTCCTGATAAAGACGTCCTCCTGAGTAGTCCCCACCCGGAGATACGAATGGGGGACTATTTTACCTCCGGAATATTTTACCGAAGAGGACGTAATAATCATTTATTCATACAGTAAAGCTGCACACTCTCGGGAAAAATTGCGGCTACAGTTTCCCCTTGGTTTCGGCACAGGAAGGTCCTTTTGGTTGAAGTTACAAGGTCAGATAAGTCAATCATCCAGACCAACTACGACAAGGGTGCTGCCCCTCTTCACTAACCACATGTTTGTCTGGCCTCTCAAATAGATACTCCTCCGTTGTGGTCGCACATACAGTACGGCTATCTGTATCCCTGAGGCGTGCATGCCTTCCCAACCAAAGGCGAGGTCCACTGGTCATGGACACTCAAAATAAACAGTGTTTGTTGCTTCACAGGTAATTGTTGCTGGAACTAGGCCTATCCGTAAGACACTAATAATTTATTTCACAGAAATTTGTCGCCAGATACAGTTCGTCACAATGTACTAACAGCGACTATCAGTAAATGATGCTTACACCGAATACTATATATAAATTAAAATACAATCACTACACCTAAACTAAAATGAACATTGCATCTGCTGTAATTTATCTGCCGAAGTAAATGAACTTAGGACAGGAACGACAGACATGACTCTCAAATAACGTAGATACATGGAAAAGTGGTCCACATTTGCTATACTTTAAACAGACTGTACATTTACAGTTTCCAGAAAACGAAAACTTTAGGCATTCCACCGACACTGAAACGATAACTATTTGCTTCCACGGCTCTGTACTAAAGCTACAAATAAACGTTCTACACAAAACGGAATTGTAACGTTACACAAAAACCCAACTAATAAGTTTGACGCACAGAGTACATGAAATACCAACATTAGCAGTTTATCAGTAAAAACTAAAATTTATGAACGGATAGATCCTCGAAAATTGATCGGAAATATATTTGTGTAAGGAAAGAAACATCAATATTGCCAATTGTAAACAGTACGTCTTACTAAAAGTTCAGGATAAACAGAGAATCTAATAAGAAGTTATTAATGTATATATATGAAACAAACCAGTGCAGAACAGATATGGTGCTTAAAGACGATATTACAAATGAGGAAATGCATAAAACAGTAATTACATTCATGGGCTTCATGAAAGGATACTATTCAGTGGACCGTGAAGCCCTGTTTAAAATAGTGGAAGAATTTGGGATCGACCGAAAGACACGAAAAATCACAGAACAGACACTTAAAGGAAAAACATCCGAAGTGAAATTCATGGGAGAAATAACAGAACCCTTCGAAATCACAACTGGAGTCCGACTGGCGAACGGACTATCCCCAATGCTTTTCAATATTGTTATAGAAAAGATCATCAGGGAATGGGAATCTCATATAAAGGATATCGAAATCGGTATCAAAAAAGAGAATCGCATTAAAGTCAAGTGCCTTGCTTTGGCTGACGATTTTGCAATTATCACCAATAATGGAACAGGAAAAATTCACGCAGTAGAAAAACTACATGGAATTAAAAAAAAGCTAAAAAGGACTACAGATATTGAATGAAAAAACCAAATATATGGAGAGATAGCCAGAAAATAAATCCCCTTTAATCACAAAATATGGTAAAATTGCACAAGTTTGCCATTTTAAATACCTCGGAGAAACTATCCAGTCCTCAGGATTAATCCGAATCGCCAAAGAACAAAGAGACACCAAGCTCCAGAAGGCCAACGAGCTAACATGGACGCTTTACAACAAGAACTGCATTTTGACATACGCAAAATTAAGGCACTATGGAACAGTGTTTCCTCCAGAAGCAGCTGAAACAATAGTGACTGAAGGTCATTCAAACATTAGAGAAATTGAAAAGCAGAGAAGAAAAATTCTCAGGAGGATTTACGGGGCAATTAATAAAACGGCATTTGGATGAAGAGACCACAAAATGAGCTCTATATAAAGACCAACACAGTAACAGACGAAATCAGAAGACGCCGAGCCAAATTTTATACACACATCTATAGGATGGAAGAGTCCAGAACAGCAAGAAAACTTTCCAACATTATAACATAAATGCGGCACAGAATGGCTGAAAGAAGTCCACAGGGATCCGCAGCAGATCAACATGAAAAATCACGAAGTCCGGGCTGCGTGCCGGAATAAAATAACAAGTGTGAAGTATGAGGAAAGAACATCGCGCCAGCCTGAGAAAAAGTGAACAGAAGAACGGAAAAAGGAGCATTCTGAGAGGATGAAGAGTTTTTGGGGTAGCAAGGAAGAATAAAGTCCAGAGATGAAATTATGAAATCAAGATCAATCGCTCTCCTAAAGGAAAGCAATCGTTATAATAATAATGATAATAATAATAACATAAATATAAAGCAGACCATATGCTACAGAATATAGTTGCTAATTCGGTAAGGATTCAAGTTCTTGACATTCTAGAACTTAACAGAGCAAATCTACACATTGCAGCTCGTGCTGTCATGTGTTTTAAGTACAATGAGAAACATTTGACCAGGAGATATCCTGATGGAACCTTGTTTCCCTTCATAACTTTTCGAATCTGTCTTTCAGATATACACTCCTGGAAATGGAAAAAAGAACACATTGACACCGGTGTGTTAGACCCACCATACTTGCTCCGGACACTGCGAGAGGGCTGTACAAGCAATGATCACAAGCACGGCACAGCGGACACACCAGGAATCGCGGTGTTGGCCGTCGAATGGCGCTAGCTGCGCAGCATTTGTGCACCGCCGCCGTCAGTGTCAGCCAGTTTGCCGTGGCATACGGAGCTCCATCGCAGTCTTTAACACTGGTAGCATGCCGCGACAGCGTGGACGTGAACCGTATGTGCAGTTGACGGACTTTGAGCGAGGGCGTATAGTGGGCATGCGGGAGGCCGGGTGGACGTACCGCCGAATTGCTCAACACGTGGGGCGTGAGGTCTCCACAGTACATCGATGTTGTCGCCAGTGGTCGGCGGAAGGTGCACGTGCCCGTCGACCTGGGACCGGACCGCAGCGACGCACGGATGCACGCCAAGACCGTAGGATCCTACGCAGTGCCGTAGGGGACCGCACCGCCACTTCCCAGCAAATTAGGGACACTGTTGCTCCTGGGGTATCGGCGAGGACCATACGCAACCGTCTCCATGAAGCTGGGCTCCGGTCCCGCACACCGTTAGGCCGTCTTCCGCTCACGCCCCAACATCGTGCAGCCCGCCTCCAGTGGTGTCGCGACAGGCGTGAATGGAGGGACGAATGGAGACGTGTCGTCTTCAGCGATGAGAGTCGCTTCTGCCTTGGTGCCAATGATGGTCGTATGCGTGTTTGGCGCCGTGCAGGTGAGCGCCACAATCAGGACTGCATACGACTGAGGCACACAGGGCCAACACCCGGCATCATGGTGTGGAGAGCGATCTCCTACACTGGCCGTACACCTCTGGTGATCGTCGAGGGGACACTGAATAGTGCACGGTACATCCAAACCGTCATCGAACCCATCGTTCTACCATTCCTAGACCGGCAAGGGAACTTGCTGTTCCAACAGGACAATGCACGTCCGCATGTATCCCGTGCCACCCAACGTGCTCTAGAAGGTGTAAGTCAACTACCCTGGCCAGCAAGATCTCCGGATCTGTCCCCCATTGAGCATGTTTGGGACTGGATGAAGCGTCGTCTCACGCGGTCTGCACGTCCAGCACGAACGCTGGTCCAACTGAGGCGCCAGGTATAAATGGCATGGCAAGCCGTTCCAGAGGACTACATCCAGCATCTCTACGATCGTCTCCATGGGAGAATAGCAGCCTGCATTGCTGCGAAAGGTGGATATACACTGTCCTAGTGCCAACATTATGCATGCTCTGTTGCCTGTGTCTATGTGCCTGTGGTTCTGTCAGTGTGATCATGTGATGTATCTGACCCCAGGAATGTGTCAATAAATTTTCCCTTCCTGGGACAATGAATTCACGGTGTTCTTATTTCAGTTTCCAGGAGTGTATAAACCATAGAAGGCATGCGATGATACAATCTTGTTATGTTCTGAGAATGAAAAATAAATACAAGATATAGCAGAAAAAGTTTTGAATGTATGTACTAAAATTAAATTGGCTGAGGAACAGTTAAAAAACAACGGCTCATTCTTTTAATAGCATCCTGACCAAAATAGCGGAAAGCACAGATTTTGCATACTTCGAAAGTCAGCGAGCAGGACTATCGCTGAATCTTTATGAACCTGTAATCGAAGATCAGACGGATGTTGTTAATTAAGTAACATCAAATGGTTCAAATGGCTCTGAGCACCATGATACTTCACATGTGAGGTCATCAGTCACCTAGAACTCAAAACTACTTAAACCTAACTAACTTATTGCCAGCACACACATCCATGCCCGAAGCAGTCGCACGGTTCCGGACTGAAGCGCCTAGAACCGCTCCGCCACAGAGGTCGGCAAGTAACAACAGCAAATGGGTTCAAATGAGAGGAAGTCAGCAAATAATACGAGTACAGCAAACTCGAATACAAAATAAAGAATAGGGAAATGTGCGTGATAAAGTGAAGGCACCAGCCACACTGAAATTTACACCGTCCTGGACTGAAATGTGACAATTTCACAAATGATAACACAGATAATTATAAAAACAAATCAGAGGGTTGGGATTCAAGCTCATATTATTCTTAGGTTCCAATTGTACCACAAAAATTTATGGACTACGGGTGTATAGAACAGACGTAAGTTGGTAATGTGCAAGATGGACAGAAAGAGAGGCGCGCCATATCTCAATTTTCGAAATATATATTGTGTCAGAGTAAGAGTATTATCGTATTCTACTATGAGACAAAAGTACAAAAGAAGTGCTGTTCAGAACAATCTAATACTGTATCTAGCATCGTCTCTGGTCATGGTGCAGCAAAACGTACCTTTGAATGAATCCCACCAAAATCCAGGCATCTGGTGAATGTATTGGAGGAAATATACACTCCTGGAAATGGAAAAAAGAACACATTGACACCGTTAGGCCGTCTTCCGCTCAAGCCCCAACATCGTGCAGCCCGCCTCCAGTGGACTGCATACGACCGAGGCACACAGGGCCAACACCCGGCATCATGGTGGGGGGAGCGATCTCCTACACTGGCGGTACACCTCTGGTGATCGTCGAGGGGACACTGAATAGTGCACGGTACATCCAAACCGTCATCGAACCCATCGTTCTACCATTCCTAGACCGGCAAGGGAACTTGCTGTTCCAACAGGACAATGCATGTCCGCATGTATCCCGTGCCACCCAACGTGCTCTAGAAGGTGTTAAGTCAACTACCCTGGCCAGCAAGATCTCCGGATCTGTCCCCCATTGAGCATGTTTGGGACTGGATAAAGCGTCGTCTCACGCGGTCTGCACGTCCAGCACGAACGCTGGTCCAACTGAGGCGCCAGGTGGAAATGGCATGGCAAGCCGTTCCACAGGACTACATCCAGCATCTCTACGATCGTCTCCATGGGAGAATAGCAGCCTGCATTGCTGCGAAAGGTGGATATACACTGTACTAGTGCCGACATTGTGCATGCTCTGTTGCCTGTGTCTATGTGCCTGTGGTTCTGTCAGTGTGATCATGTGATGTATCTGACTCCAGGAATGTGTCAATAAAGTTTCCCCTTCCTGGGACAATGAATTCACGGTGTTCTTATTTCAATTTCCAGGATTGTAGATTGATCTGGAAGAGAAAACTCAAATCCCTACACAAAGAACAGAGCCAATGTAATTAGAACGCCTGTTTTGAAGTCTTCAGACATCTGCTCGCATAGATGGAGGGCCGGCCGAGGTGGCCGAGCGGTTCTAGGCACTTCAATCTGGAACCGCGCGACCGCTACGGTCGCAGGTTCGAATTCTGCATCGGGTATGGATGTGGGTGATGTCCATGGGTTAGTTAAGGTTAAGTAGTTCTAAATTCTAGGGGACTGATGACCTCGGATGTAAAGTCCCATAGTGCTCAGAGCCGTTTTTAACCATAGCTGGAGGGGTAGTTCGCTCACTGTTTCCTGCCGGATGCGGTAACCGGAGCAGTGGGGCTTTGTGCATGCAAATGAAAATGACCACCACGCAGCTCTAACAAAACAGCGGAGCGGTTGCACGAACTATCTTATTACCTTTTCTTCTAATAGAAACGTTCTGGTAATATTATGCGATGCCCATATGTGAAGAGAGTAAAAAATTATTATGAGTCTGTCAAATCCCTCTCACGTCTCTTTATTTTTCTAAACGTTTCACTGGCTTTTGCGACTTGTGTTAAATGTTTGCGAGTGTAACAAACCTGTGGGAAAGTAGCGTCTGATGTAATCTTGAGGTCTATATGCTTGATGAATGATAATATGGTCCATACTGTTGATACCTTTCCTAATCCAGCTACTACGAAAATCCAATCTGAGAAAGGACAACAAAAAGAGAGATTAAAAAAAGGAAACTTGGGAAAACGCTGTCATAGGTCTCACTAGTTGCACTTTGACCGAGACTTACATTTTATTGGATTAAAAGTCGGTTGCGATTGGTTTCCACCATGAATTTCAGCTCCCTTTGATAGAATTCAGATAACTGGACACTCCTCTTCATAGAACAGGCACTAAGCAAGTCAAATTTTATTGAGATAATAGCACTTCCGTCTGTTGCATCGAATTGTTACTGCAGTTGTGTGCCTCTAAGAACAGAGAGGTCTCTTTACGCCCCTAGAACAATACAGAACCTCCATGTAACGTATTCAGATTCAGACTAGGTAGCGCGCGGGGTTAGCACAGCGGTCTAAGGCGCTGCAGTCGTGGACTGTGCGGCTGGTCCCGGCGGAGGGACGAGTCCTCCCTCGGGCGTGGGTGTGTGTGTTTGTCCTTAGGATAATTTAGGTTAAGTAGTGTGTCCTCATAAGATTTCACACACATTTGAACATTTTTTTCAGACGAAGCCCTGGCTCCGGAAGTCACTTTTCAAATTTATTTGGGGATCCGTCACAGCAGGATTCTAGTGGAACTCGCTGAGGTGAACAGTTTTCTCAATAACGATGGAGTTACGCCTACTGCAGGTACGATGGTTCCAGTAGCAAGGAGGTAGGTCAGACTGACGACCGTTACTGCCCACATGCGACATGCCGGTGCCAGACGGAAGTAAAGAGAAGTCTGGCGCATGTTTTAATTTATTCAAGATGGCGGAACCTCCTCCTCGGCCCCCTGTCCACTGGTGTAGATGTGGTAGTTCCGCACTGATGATATCATAGGTTTCCTCCTCAACCATCACCTCCCCACCCCAACATCCCCACTCTTACAAAAAAAAAATTGGCGGGAAAAATCGCTCAGTCTGTATTGAGCTTTTGTTATTGAAGGACATAGTTTTTACTTTTTTTATTTTGGATCTGCTCCTATTGGAAATTGGCTGGAAAAGCTCATCATTTAGTTTTAAAAGGTACAAATGTTGTTAAATAGATCGAAAAAAATAATCGACATGTCAAAAAATAATCAAATACATATCATGGTCATAAATTAAGGATAATGCTGATACATGGTGAAACAACGCCTTGGTGGGCGATTTGCGTGTTTAAATCACCTCGGTGTATGACCATGCAGTGCATTTGACCCGCGATCGTCGCACGGTGGCTCTGACAGCAGTCCACATAGGCAGAGGTGTGTTGGTGCATGTCAGAGTGCGGTGCAGCGAGTAAGTGTGCAGACGTTTCCAGACGTGCTAATGGTGACTGGGTGTTAAAAATGGCTCAAAGATCACATATTTATGACGTTATGAAGGGGAGAATACTAGGGCGATTGGAGGCTGGTCAAACACAGCATGTCATAGCACTGCTTTCCGTGTGCCACAAAGTGTGATCTCAAGATTATTGCAACGATTCCAACAGACAGGAAAAGTGTGCAGGTGGTACAGTACGGGACGTCCACAGAGTACAACACCACAAGAAGGCCGATATCTCACCATCATTGCTCGCAGATGACCATGGAGTACTGCAGGTAGCCTTGCTCGGGACCTTACCACAGCCACTGGAACAGTTGTCTCCAGACACACAGTCTACAGACGACTGAATACACATAGTTTAATCGTCCGGAGACCTGCAAGGTGCACTCCACTGACCCCTGGTCACAGGAGAGCCCGAAAAGCCTGGTGTCAGAAACACAGTACATGGTCATTGAAACAGTGGTCCCAGATGATGTTCACGGAGGAGTTCAAGTATAGTCTGAACAGTGATTCTCGCCGGATTTTCATCTGGCGTAAAGCAGGAACCAGATACCAAGGGACCTGTATGGAGGTCATGGTTTGATGGTGTGGGGTGGGATTATGATTGGTGCACGCACAGCCCTGCATGTCTTTGTACATAGGAACTGTAACAGGTCAGGTGTATCGGGACGTCATTTTGCACCAGTATGCCCGCCTTTTCAGTTGTGAAGTGGATCCCTCCTTCCTCCTGTTGGATGGTAACACACGGCCCCACCGAGCAGCCATCGTGGAGGAGTACCTTGAAACAGAAAATATCAGGCCAATTGAGTGACCTGCCTGTTCTCCAGACCTAAACCACATCGAGCACGTCTGAGATGCTCTCTGTCGACGTATCGCTGCACATCTTCAAACCCCTACGACACTTCAGGAGCTCCGACAGGCACTGGTGCAAGAATGGGAGGCTATACCCCAGCAGCTGCTCGATCACTTGATCCGGAGTATGCCAACTCGTGCGGCCTGTGTACGTGTGCATGGTGATCATATCCTATATTGATGTCGGGGTACTTGCGCAACAAACAGTGGCCTTTTGTAACACATGTGTTTCGGGACGGTTTTCTCAACTTACCACCAATACAGTGGACTTACACATCTGTATCGTATGTGTTCCCTACGTGCCTATGCTATTAGCGCCAGTTTTGTGTAGTGCCACGTCGTATGGCACCACATTGTGCAATTATCTTTAATTTATGAGCATGAGTGTAGAACGCTATTTTTTCCAATCACACGAGCAATACAGCCACGAAATTCGCGTCAACGTAAACACTCGCCGCAGGTAATTATACTGCAACAGATCACTGTCTTTGCCCCAAATATATTCCATCCTCACAAATAAATGAAAACAGAGGTTTTTTTGATGGTAAATCACACATATTGCGGGAAAAATGGGTAGTTAAAAACATCGTCACAGGCCGAAATAATCTCTACAAATTGAGATGACACCGATCGTACATGCACAAACAGATAGGAAATGATATATGAAATTACAATGAAATGAAAACCCTTAGCTGCTTGCAGGCGTTGACATGTCAACGGGGACAGATGAAAATGTGTGCCCCGACCGGGGCTCGAACCCGGGATTTCCGTCTGACATGGCAGACACTCTATCCATCTGAGTCACCGAGGACACAGAGGATAGCGCGACTGGCACGCATCCCGCGAAACCCACATTCTCAGCGAATTGTCCCGCACTACACTCGTAGTGCCTCCGCCCATTACACTCATTACTTGCGGCGCGTTGCCGGTTCCCGTAAGAGTTCGGGCACTGTTTGTGCATTCGCACCGAAGAAGAAGATGGTCAAGTGGGCCGGTGAGCTATAACTATATATATATACTAAGATGGTATCTGTTCCTTCCGACATGTCCGAAAGAACAGATACCATCTTATTATATAAATGATATATTTCGTGAAAAAACAGTTGTTACCAGCCAGAGGCTGACAGATATGTACAGTAAGTTAGCGCTGCAGCAGCGCCTCTGCCCATGTTCGGTCGTGTGTAAAACTAGTACGGTGTATTCGCGGTACTTCTCCCATAGACGGGAAGCAGCTCCCCTTTGTCGGCGTCTTGTGGTCACTGTATCGGTCTCACTTTGATGTGGCCTGTCGACTTGTGGTAGTCGCATCAAAGACATTTCCTAGAAGGAGTGCTCACTTAACAGTATACTTCTAGTGTTCTATATGAAGGAGGCTCTTCCCTTGTGAACCACCCTACCCCCAGCGTGTCTGAGGCAGTAAGCCTGTAGTGGCAGCTTCAAAGACTTTCCTAGGAAAGCTGACAAAGAAAGGGGCGTTTCCTGTCGCCACATACAAGCGGCTGCACTGGGGCATTCCTCAGCTTATCTAGTTGTTCTCTAATGGACTGTGACCACAAGAGCACTTGAACAACAATCAAAAAACCACCAAGTGGTTCCTGGAAATATGGTGAACTTCTTCTCTTTGCACTTGCTTCAAAGGCATCCGGAAAAGTTGTACGGAAAACACCAGGCCATTGATCTTGGTTCTGATGGAGCCAACAACCGGTTTTACAGGGAGGACTGGCGAATGCCAACAAAGGCATTACCTATCTTTCCACCTGCGTTCTTTATGTGGGTGCTCCTGAAGGATGTGAACAATAGCTGTCCCGTGGGATTTGCACCTGTTTGGATGTAGCTGATATCTGGTTTTCCAGGAGGACTGGTAAACTCAAAGGCACTCCATGTCTTCTAACCTGCATTCTGAAGGACCTGAACAACGCCAGCTGTGCCTGAACGTGCTGACTAGGGTCTCCCCTCAAGCTGGAATTTGATGCGAGATTATTTCATAATATTGCAACCAGAAGGAAATCGAAATTGTTTTCCACCTCCCCTTCCCTCACCACCCCTCATTCCCTCCCCTCCCCTACCTGGAAACTGACATGCTATGCTAAGTCTTTTCTATTCCTCTTTGCTCTATTTGCGAGTGGAATAGGAAAGAAGTGGCTAGTAGTGGCACAAGATTGAGATAGGTTGCAAAGTATGCATATAGATGTAGATGTAAATGAATTCTACCAGTTAAGATGTACACTAATCAGCCAACATTATGATGAGCGACCTGCTATTGAAATAAACCCATCCACGTCAGAGTATCATCACCTGGAGAGGAATGACTGCTGGTCATACACATGCACAGTGCATGTAGTAGCAGGGAGTGTACTGTTCATGTGTAGACCAGAAAGGTATGTAATCCATCTGAGTTTGACCATGAGCAGATTGGCCCAGAGACTTGGAGAAAGCATTTTGTAAACTGGAAGCCATGTCAGGAGTTTGAGGAGTTATGTAGTGAGTGTCTTCAGCTCGTGGTGAAACCACATCCACAGCAGACGTCGTAGGCTCGGCAGCCTGGTAAAATATTACAGGCGGTGAACTGTGGTGGAACTAACATCAGACTTTAATGCTGTGCCGAGTACAAGTATTTAGAACATACAGTGCACTGGACACACCTAACGATGGGGCCTCCACTACCAACGACTTATGCAAGTATCAAAGTTAACACCATGACATTGGCAACTATGAGTGAAATTGGCAAATGATGATTGACACTGGACTTTGGCGCAGTAGCAAAGCGTTGTATGGTGTGATGAATCCCGATAACATCTTCATCGTGCTGATAGCTGGCAGCGAATCCGTCGTCTTCCAGGAGAATAGGTACTTGATACCCGTACTGTGGAATGGAGACAAGCTGCCGACAGCTCCATAAAGCTACAGAGAGCATCCACGTGTCTATCCTTGGTTTCAGTGGAGCTCGTGCACGGCAACATGATGGTGAATGAGTATTGTACACTGGTTGCAGACCACGTACACCCTTTCATGACGACCATGTTCCCCAGTGGCAGTGTCATTTCTCAACAAGGTAATGCGCCGTGTCACAAGGGCAGGAGTGCGATGGGGTGATTAGAGGAACACAGTGTTGAGTTGCAATTGATGTGCTGGTCCCCCAACTCACCAAGTCTGAACCTCTGATCAAAAACATTGGCAATGTAATTGACTGTGGTGTCAGAGCTCGTCGAACCCTCCTCCCCCGCGACAGTTACGGGAATTAAAAGACCTGTGTGAGCAGATGTGGTGCCAAATCGCTGCAGTGACCAAGCAAGGCCTCATTGCTTTCATGCCACAATGTGACGGCACTGTTATCCGAGCCAAAAGTGAACATACAGGCTAATATAATGTTCTGACTGATCAGTATATTCCATTCATTTATAGGCACAAAAAAACCTATTTAATAACGTCGTCTCTTATTTATCTAAAAAAGGAAAAAGGAACTTCTACTGCTAATTGTGTCTCAGTAAAAACCTTCTCATTGCAGTCACTTAGTGTAACGTATGTGAAAGGCTGTAATATGTCTTCCACAACACTTAAAAAAACGGTATAGAGCTCACCTCTGAAATCCACGTTTGTCAGCGTATCCATTACCTGACATCTTCTCATGAATCTTCCAATAGTTGATATACAGCATTTGAATCCATCTGACTTCGACGAGGAAGAGATGTGCCCCTCCAAGTAACGGACCCCTGCTAATTCTCCCGAAATCGCATCACGTTTTGACTGCACTGTTTCATTACTTAGAATGCTGTCTAGTCCCCCGCTGGTCTGTGAGTAAGCAAAGAACTTTCACAACAATAAAAATAAATAAATAAATAACATAACCATTCACAGAAAGAACTTCACGATTATGCAGAGTATACGTGAACTGCTAAAACAAATTCAGGAACAAAACACATACAATTCGTCGACTGTCTGTAAATGTCGCCCTGTACATGTACTAATCTGCTGTATCGTACTTCTATGATTGCTGCGCTAAAATACGACAGTGCAATTATCTCAGATTCTCCCTTGGCAGCATAGTGCTTCATGAGAAATACCTCACCTGTTTTTCAGATGGAGCATACGTCCAATACCTCCATAATACCAAACTAAGATATCACAGAGCCTCCAGTACACTACCCATTGAATTATTTACACTGGTGCAACAGCCTGACACCTCTCAGCATAATTCAGAGCCACTTCAGAAGTAGGGGGAACTTAATCACCGCATTACTCATTTTAACCCCCCCCCCCCCCCACCCTCAAGCTATTCATAGTGGACCGGCCATGATACTGTATTCCGCCTAGAGAAGTGTGTAGGCATATGGGTCATATGCATATGCATAGTGATGATTATTTATATAGAAGGAAACACACTACTTACACGGTTACCCAAGTACTGTACATCGAGAGCTAGTTAAACAACCAATACAAGCCAGACCAAATCAGTGTCAATGTTTCCTCCAGCAATGATAGTCATCTTACAACCTCTTACACCTCGATCCGAACTGTAATGCCACAGTCTCTACCAGCATACCGACGAATTTGCGGTCACACACTTCCTACACAGTTACTTCTTAGCGGGTGGATAACATACCCCTTAAAAATCCATGCAAATGAATTTGAGCCTGGCATTTTCTTCTGCAGTAGCTCACCATTTGTCAGTGCTTAGAGTCTGGGTTGCCGGACGTTGTGGCCGAGTGTTCTAGGCGCTTCAGTCTGGAACCGTGCGACCGCTACGGTCGTAGGTTCGAATCCTGCCTCGGACATGGATGTGTGTGATGTCCTTAGGTTAGTTACGTGTGAGTAGTTCTAAGTTCTAGGGGACTGATGACCTCAGATGTTAGGTCCCATAGTGTTAATATCAGGTGGTCGAAGGTGGCGTTCAGGGAGGGCCTGTAGCTGGTTGCTTTCGCGAGTAGAACCATTTGTTGGCTGCGTTGTTGCAATGATCTAATTTCATGCAACTCCGTGTTTTATTAAACGTGTAAATATTTTACATAATCAGTTTTTTAATTCAAAGTTCGCTCCTTCTGGTTGATCTGTTTAATTACCTTACACTCTAACATTAATGGTGGTGTCTGATTGTTCTATATCGTGTGTCCCTACCACTTCCGCGCAACGACGCTCTGCGCGTGTTTTTTAGGGAATTGACGAGTTTGAACCTGGGACCTGTTGCTGGTAAGGAGACGCCAGACCACACATGACATGTAGAATTCAGAAGAGTTCAGTGAGACTAGCGATGATATAACCAAATACTTAATGATCTCAGCGTCAGCTCCACTGCACTCCCTGTAAAAGAATCTTAATACTAACTAAATTTAGTGGAAGGGGTTCAAGGTTTTCCTATTTTTAGTTAGCTGGTGAAATAACGTGGAAAAAGCAGTTAAGTTTACCATTGGAAATTTTATTCTACTCACAAAACATTGTTTATACATTGCACTATTGATAAAAGGAAGTGTTTTAATACAGGATGGTAAAAACCTACTGAGTTCAACAAGAAATGTGAAAGAATATTCCCTGAATGGGTTTCCAAGTTATATAATGGATCGAAGGATGACCTATCCCATATCACATCTATAATCTAGGTTTAAATTAAGTTTCACAAAAGAGAAAACTATCATAATGGTCTACAGTGACCCTCAATTATCTTTAATTACTTATCTAACTTTTCGTAAATTACAGTGGCTGATGTGGCTTCTCAATAATAGAAAAATCATCGCGTATCAGATTTTTACTTCAAGTGGCAAATGTGAACACCATGAGCTTTAATTGACGATCGACACTAGTATTACGCAAAAAGGGGGTGTAACAGATGAGACTTCTGCAGTTCTGAGTGAAGCTTTATGCGCTGTTATGCGGCATCGCGTGCGTTCATTACCTTGTCGGTGTTTAGGCAGCGTCAGGGCGGCAGCGGGCAGCACAGCTCCGCTCACCTCGCCATCTCGGAACTAACTCTTCGTCCTAACTTCTCCTTACTATTATTTACCGAAGTTGGTTTTAAAAAAAAACTATCTTGCTGTGATTTCATCTGACCAATCAGGGTCTCCATGTTAACCTTAAACTCCGCCTACAAAAATTCTGTCTATCCACTGAGAAACTTTATACATGTCGTGGGGGGGCAATGTTTTTAAAGTTTGCAACGTAACAGAGACGCGAAAAAGTCTCACGCTAAAACGTGAAGGTGGTGTGGTCTTAGCGGTAGGCTGGCGACGTGGGTGTCCAGTCCATCCCTTATCGTAGGGCCTTCTAGCTTAACACTGTTCTGCTCTCGGCTTCTGTTCTCGTTTCTCCCCTTGGAACTGCGTCTGTCTCACGGTGGGAAGGTACAACATGAATTTAGGCATTCTTGTGTTAGTCTGTGGTATTCCATTTGCTCACTCGTTACTCGTCTTACTTTAGTAAATTTAATGTCACGATTTATTCGGAGCTATGTGACATACTACTGGATTTGCTTATCATGTCTGGGTTTTCATGGAAGGTGTTGGATTTGCCTGACACCTTACAACACCAATGAGACTGAGCGTTTATTTATTTGGTACTACACTGATTAACTGTGTTTCTATTTATGTGTATCCTTCATGCATTAAGTAACTTTGTGTGCTCGTAACTAACTGAAGTAAGTAAGCAATTCGATTAAAGTAATGTAATCACAGCGCAACGTAACGTCATTCTAAGAGTAAAAATTCATCGACCACAGCTCAACAAATAAATTCCAGGAAGGAATGTTAGGAAGGCGTTCACGAAAACTTCATATATAAAATTAATTTTATTATTTTACTGTTGATGATTGACAGGTGTTTGAGTGGATTTTCCTTTCTCTCTCGATCAAATGAAAACAGACTTGAATCTTTTTGATCATATTCTTTGGATGATCACAAAAGCATGTATTTCAGGGATCCATTATCGGAATGCATTTGGGGAGAATCACTTGGGTACTGCACGGTAGCACTCCTGCTTCATCTCGAAAAGTCTCTAGTTAATTAACAAAGGAAAATTTGTTTGACTTTCGTCTCTCGATGAACCAGTATTCGGTTATAAGTCGATTGGTACTGGCAACCTGGAAAGAGAACATACGAACGCAGTATTTTGTTATACGTGACGTTAAAATGAGTATTTCAATTGACGTCGACGAACGATAATTCTCGGCTCCCCTTCTTAGAGAATTATTTGCAGAGTCCTTGCGGACGCTGTAAGCACAATCCTTTCTTGGAAATTTATTTGGTATATAAAATTTTGCCTTGCCATTCTTTTTCACGCCCCTCATGAAAATATTCTTAAATACAACGTATACATCATTATTTCGGTTTATTTTCCCTTTAAGTAACTTTAAAAAAGAAAATAAGAAAATGAAGTTCCCTCAGGGATTCGAATCCACGCCGCGCTACTTGCCGCTGCGACAACCACTGCCTAGAAATAACGCCCACATAAAGTTGGACGAAATCGGTGGTAATGAATAGACTCGGTCATCTTGTAAGTTTATCGCTATTTTCGTCTAATTCTTTTTACATTCATCTTTTTCCTTACTAGAAATCCACGGTGTGTACTCACTGGATCATTTCATTCCAAAGGATTTCACTGGGGACAGCACTACCATCAGAGAATCTTGTCCGACTTTTCATCCCATTCCTGAACCTTTCTTCTACTTCAGTCATTATGTCTCGATATACAGACTGAACTGTAGTGCCGAAAGCAGAAATCTCTGTCTAATACTAGTACTATGTTCATGTCCTTCCATTCCCATTTTTCCCTGTTAATTCTTGCACATATTGTATATTTATCCGTCTTTCCCTATAACTTACACCTATTTTCATGAAAATTTAGAACGTCTTGGACATTTTACGTTGTCAAAATCTTTACCTAGATCGACAGACCATATTAATGTTTCGTGTTATTCGTAAGTTTTGTTCCATTATCAAGCGCGAAGTCAGATCTGTTTTCACTTTTCCGAAATCTGAAGTGATCCTCATCTAACAGACCCTGATGTTTTTTCCACTCTTCTGTACAGTATTATTGTTATCAACTTGGGAGCATGAGCTGTCAAACTGACTGTGCGATAGTTCTTGTACAGTCGGGGACAGAATTGCTGGGACACCCCGCCTTATCGTTATGCTCAACTGCACTTCTATGTTGTCTCATACACAGTGTAGCATACAAGGGCACGGAGCACCAGCAATATATTGTCTACTTGCGTGTGGTCGAATGTAAAAGCGTTGTCAGAATGTTGTAGGTAATGTGGGAGACTATACTGCTGCTGTTAATTTCTTTATCTGATGTGTTCAAGAAACTAAACAAAAAACCCTGTTTACCATCGACCGAAATACAAATGATAAGTTCAGCTCTAAGTAACATTGATCCACCACATTTGAGACGACAAGAACTGGTGACCCATGTACGGGAAAGCATTAATAAATT
This sequence comes from Schistocerca gregaria, assembly GCF_023897955.1. Lineage (NCBI taxonomy): Eukaryota > Metazoa > Arthropoda > Insecta > Orthoptera > Acrididae > Schistocerca > Schistocerca gregaria. The sequence goes on from NC_064923.1 coordinate 307,180,708, forward strand.
AAGAGTATTCCCAAGAGCCACCTGTCCATCCAGTGTGCCTCTCAAATCAAGAAAATAATTCTGAACAGTTACTCAAGACTGAAGACGTGTGGAAGCAGACACTCAAAAACAACAACAAGATACATCGTCATTGCCTCAAAGACACCATACGTATATTAGTTTTGCAACTGCATAGAACAAGTGAACAGATCCGATATGGACACGGAAGAACTAAGTCCTTCATGTTCAACAAGGGGACCCTTGGACTCCCCATCGTGTGACTCTGAAGCTTCAGAGCAGACAACTGACGACATTACAGAGGAATTTTCCAAGAGATGTTTCAGCCGAGACTCGAGAAATACCATCATTGCCTCTCCAATAACACTGGAATGGATAGACTTTCTTGACATGTCTCTGTACGGTCAACTGAAACCAGAGCGCTGACATCTTCCTTTTGCACTTCGTGGTGTAAATATTGCTGAGAACTGTATGTGTATATCCACGCAATAAATAAATAACAATAATAATAATCATGATAACATTATTAAAAAACAAAGTACCCCAAATTGTCACGAATTAGAGGGATAATACGCATTTTCGGCTTCCAAGCTGTCAGTCTCTATATTCAGTCCACTGTGATACTGAAATAGCGTTACGGAGATGACTACCATGAAAGTATGCAAATGTAGCAGTAGGAGAAGATACACACGGGAATACAGTTAACAAATCACTCAGAGCCATAATTAAGTCAATAAAATAGACAGAAGCAAAGAAAGCAGGCGTAAACAAGTGTACAGTTCTACAAGATCTCACTTTTAGATCTACAGGATACAGAATCTGAGTAGCGACAAAATTTATAGGTGAAAAGTTGCCTTAAGATTTTTTCTTTTTTTACTGATCGTGGATGTATCTGTTACTGGCTCTCTCCCAGATGGGTTAGAAAGCTTGTCTCCATCGAGATCATAACCAGAAACTAACGCAGCCTTCCCCATCAAAGGGCGAACGTTTTACGATAATCCAGCGTACGGCTGTAGCAGACATAGCTTCCTTTTTCATCCCAATGATGGCTAAGTTGGAGAATTCGCAAAATAAGAGTATATGGAGATGTAAGATGCTATTTCTGTTTGAATGAGCTCCATAGACTCAAAAGCATAAATTTGCTGTGTCTTGTCTTAAGTGATAAGCATTCAGAATATGTGATAAATGACACCCAAAATATCAAGAGAATTTACCAGGATAATTTTCAGTTACTACAGGAAGTAAATCGATCGTCACATACTCACCAAACGTGTAGTTGATAGTTCTACATTAGACTATCGACAGGCAGAATACGTTAACTCAGCTGACGTGCTGCTTCAGCTGGCTAGCATCGTGGATGCTCGTGCTGCAAAACCGCGGGGGCACCGGCTGCCTCGTGTTGAATGGGACCAGAAATACCTGGTATAGGCCAATGAATTCACAGTTCTGTAGCTGCCGTTTGGATTCAAAGCGTAGTTACGAAAAACATCCAGATGCACAGACTGCAGCTCACATATCGCAAATAAAAAGCAGGAAAGCAGGGGAAGACATTTGAGAAGCTATCGTTTTCAGTAGGCGTCATTACTATTTCAGCTTTTAAACGGACAGCGAACTGAAACACTAATTCACTAGAAGCGATTCGCTATTTTAGCATCACCAGACGTTATGAGTAAATGAAATTCATTTCAGTAGTGTCCGCAGCTCATGGTCTTGCGGTAGCGTTCCCGCTTCCCGTGCATGTGGTCCCGGGTTGGGTTCCCGACGGGGTCAGGGATTTTTTCTAACCTCGAGATGACTGGGTGTTGTGTGTCTTTCATCCTCATTTCATCATCATTCACTCGCAAGTCGCCGTAGTGGCGTTAAAGAACTTGTGGAGCGGCGGCCGAACCACCCCGCGAAGGCTCTTCCGGCCACCAATGCCATACGCTTATTATTATTATTCAATTCAGTATTACATACCTGAAAACAGTCTTCCTCCTGAATACATTCATTCGCACCACTTCTGTCACATACACTCCTGGAAATGTAAAAAAGAACACATTGACACCGGTGTGTCAGACCCACCATACTTGCTCCGGACACTGCGAGAGGGCTGTACAAGCAATGATCACACGCACGGGACAGTGGACACACCAGGAACCGCGGTGTTGGCCGTCGAATGGCGCTAGCTGCGCAGCATTTGTGCGCCGCCGCCGTCAGTGTCAGCCAGTTTGCCGTGGCATACGGAGCTGCATCGCAGTCTATAACACTGGTAGCATGCCGCGACAGCGTGGACGTGAACTGTATGTGCAGTTGATGGACTTTGAGCGAGGGCGTATAGTGGGCATGCGGGAGGCCGGGTGGACGTACCGCCGAATTGCTCAACACGTGGGGCGTGAGGTCTCCACAGTACATCGATGTTGTCGCCAGTCGTCGGCGGAAGGTGCACGTGCCCGTCGACCTGGGACCGGACTGCAGCGACGCACGGATGCACGCCAAGACCGTAGGATCCTACGCAGTGCCGTAGGGGACCGCACCGCCACTTCCCAGCAAATTAGGGACACTGTTGCTCCTGGGGTATCGGCGAGGACCATTCGCAACCGTCTCCATGAAGCTGGGCTACGGTCCCGCACACCGTTAGGCCGTCTTCCGCTCACGCCCCAACATCGTGCAGCCCGCCTCCAGTGGTGTCGCGACAGGCGTGGCGTGAATGGAGGGACGAATGGAGACGTGTCGTCTTCAGCGATGAGAGTCGCTTCTGCCTTGGTGCCAATGATGGTCGTATGCGTGTTTGGCGCCGTGCAGGTGAGCGCCACAATCAGGACTGCATACGACCGAGGCACACAGGGCCAACACCCGGCATCATGGTGTGGGGAGTGATCTCCTACACTGGCCGTACACCTCTGGTGATCGTCGAGGGGACACTGAATAGTGCACGGTACATCCAAACCGTCATCGAACCCACCGTTCTATCATTCCTAGACCGGCAAGGGAACTTGCTGTTCCAACAGGACAATGCACGTCCGCATGTATCCCGTGCCACCCAACGTGCTCTAGAAGGTGTAAGTCAACTACCCTGGCCACCAAGATCTCCTGATCTGTCCCCCATTGAGAATGTTTGGGACTGGATGAAGCGTCGTCTCACGCGGTCGGCACGTCCAGCACAAACGCTGGTCCAACTGAGGCGCCAGGTGGAAACGGCAAGGCAAGCCGTTCCACAGGACTACATCCAGTATCTCTACGATCGTCTCCATGGGAGAATAGCAGCCTGCATTGCTGCGAAAGGTGGATATACACTGTACTAGTGCCGACTTTGTGCATGCTCTGTTGCCTGTGTCTATGTGCCTGTGGTTCTGTCAGTGTTATCATGTGATGTATCTGACCCCAGGAATGTGTCAATAAAGTTTCCCCTTCCTGGGACAATGAATTCACGATGTTCTTATTTCAGTTTCCAGGAATGTATTAACACAAACAAAGAGTCAACTGATTACAAAACGAGAATATCCGAGAAGAAATTTCATAATCTGTGAATAACATATACACACATCAAAAAAAAGTTTTGCATCGCCACAGGTCCCAAAACTCCTGAAGGTAAACGTTGACTGTGGATATTGTATCACAGACACAGTCCCTTTGACTGTTGAAAGATGTCACTAAACCCTTCCAAAGATGTAAACAACCATGCATGAGCAACGCCTATTAGACGGAGGGGGTCCGACAGCAGATCAGTTCCAGTCATTCCACCAGGAAGGAGGTACACGGCTCGTGTTGTCTGTAGTTCAACCATGCCTGGACGGTCAATACCGCGGATCGATCGCGTCCGCATTGGTACTTCGTGCCAGGAAGGGCTCTCAACAAGGGAAGTGTCCAGGCGTCTGGGAGTGAAACAAAGCGATGTTGTTCGGTCATGGAGGAGATACGGAGAGACAGGAATTATCCATGACATGCCTCGCTCAGGCCGCCCAAGGGCTACTACAGCAGTGGATGACCGCTACCTACGGATTATGGCTCAGAGAAACATTGACAGCAACGCCACCATGTTCAATAAGGCTTGTCGTGTAGCCACAGGACGTCGTGTTACGACTCAAATTCTGCGCAATAGGCTGCATGATGCGCATCTTAACTCCCGATGTCCATGGTGAGGTCCATCTTTGCAACCACGACACCATGCAGTGTGATACAGATGGTCCCGACAACATGCTGAATGGACTGGTCAGGACTGGCATCGCGTTCTCTTTACCGATGAGTGTCGCACATGCCTTCAAACAGACAATCGTCGGAGACGTGTTTGGAGGCATCCCTGTCAGGCTTATCGCTTTAGACACACTGTCCAGCGAGTGCAGCAAGGTGGAGGTTCCCAGCTGTTTTGGGGTGGCTTTACGTGAGGTCGACGTACGCCACTGGTGGTCACGGAAGGCGCCGTAACGGCTATACGATACGTGAATCCTCCAATCGATTGTGCAACCATATCGGCAGCATATTGGCGAAGTATTCGTCTTCATGGACGACAATTCGTACCCCTATCGCGCACATCTAGTGAATGACTTCCTTCAGGATAACAGCATCTATACTAGAGTGGCCAGCATGTTCTCCAGGCAAGAAACCTATCGAACACGGCTGGGATATATTGAAAAGGGCTGTTTATGGACGACGTGACCCACCAACAACATTGAGGGACGACGCCGAATCACCGTTGAGGAGTGGGACACTCTGGACCAACAGTGCCTTCAAGAACTTGTGGATAGTATACCACGACGAATACGAGCATGCATCAATGCAACAGGACGTGCTACAGGATATTAGACGTGTACAGCAATCTGGACCACCACCTCTGAAGTTCTTGTTGTGGTGTTCATGAGCAATAAAAAGGGCGAAAATGATGTTTATGTTGATCTCTATTCCAATTTTCTGTACAGGTTCAGGAACTCTCGGAACCGCGGTGAGGCAAAACTTTTTTTGATGTGTGTAGTTCCAAATCAAGGAAGAAAACTATGCAAGGAAATCTTTCGCAATGTCCGAAAAATAGGACTCAAAAGCAGCATTCTAAATTAAATAAGTAAATGATTGCAATATAAATTGTATTCCAACCTATGATAATGATAAGCAGTTGTGATAACAATGTGTAACAATGAACAAAAATTTCCGACAGTAATGATCGGGTCGCGCGGGATTAGCCGAGCGGTCTGAGGCGCTGCAGTCATGGACTGTGCGGCTGGTCCCGGCGGAGGTTCGATTCCTCCCTCGGGCATGTGTGTGTGTGTTTGTCCTTAGGATAATTTAGGTTAATTAGTGTGTAAGCTTAGGGACTGATGACCTTAGCAGTTAAGTCCCATAAGATTTCACACACATTTGAACAGTAATGATTGGAAATGTCAATCATACAAATGGAAGGCACAAAACATATCGCCCAGTCGTCATGACTCCAATGTAACAGCAAGTGATGCTTTATCAATAACAGGAAAAAGAGCATTTTGAGACAATTTAAGACACAGAGAAGCTAACGTAGTAAGAATAGGTTATCCAATATGAGCTTGGAATGGAGTTTCTACGCAGAAACGTGTGCAGCTGGCTATTTTGCTAGTATTTAGTTTCCAAATGGCTCCGTTCTAACAACGTCTATAAGCTATCATAAATTTCATCTGAGAATTATCGAAGTGTAATTATAAGAAACATATTACGAAACTTGCGTCCGAATCTTACTCACTAGACAATGCTAAATGTAATTTCATTTCATCTTGGAGGCTATTGGAAAGACTTAATAACACTTTTAAGATAAAAACCATGCACACTAGATAGTCTACTGATTCCGTTGCTAATCGGCTCTCACTTATCTAAAAAGTCGAAGGTCACATAAACAGTGCGAAACAAGGAAGACAAGCAACAAATTCCTGTCGTTGAAAATCTCATTAACTCAGTTGAGACGCTTGCTTTGATAACTCAAGGTCAAGAAGGGAAGTGTCCGCCACACGATGCTTTTGTCAGCCAAGTCCTGGAGCAATGCAGCGTGCAATTTCACTATGTAACGCAATAATGCCATTATCAAAAAAAAAAAAAATTTTTACGCCTCTAGTTCCGCAGGAACAAATTGAGGAGCAAATCTCCAAGTTCACGGAACGTGTCAGTACACGAAATTACAACATAAAAGTAAATGTAAACGAAATCAACAATGAAACACAGGAATCCTCTTAATTTGTCAAGGAACTTCTCGACAGAATAGATGGTATGACCCATGAGGAAACTCTTCTGTTTCGATTTGAAAGCGAGTGGATTACTGCTAAGATTTTTGAATTCTTGCAGTATCTTATTGAAAATGGATGCAGCAGTACACTGCACACCTTTCTGCATAAGAGCCAAGGAAGTGCGATCCAAATGCAAATTGGATTTCTGTCTAATATTATTTGAGTGAAAGCTGCTAATTCTGGGGAATAAGCCGATATTGTTAACAAGTAACGACAGTGAAATGAGAGGCCAGTGTCAGACTACCCAGACAAATGAACAGGGGTCGACAAGAGCTGGCGAACTTACACCACTTATAGCCCGAACCGCCTGTTTCTGAGCCAAAAAAATGCTTTGAGAATGGTAAGAATTTCCCCAAAATATACTACCATACGTCATAAGCGAATGAAAATCAGCAAAGTAGACTACTTTTCGCGTCGAACTATCACTTACTTCAGGTTCTGTTCGAACAGTAAAAATAGCTGCATTAAGTCTTTGAACGTGGGCTTTGCACGAAAGTTTACTATCCATCTGAACACCTATAAATTTGAACTGTTCAGTTTCACTAATCATATGCCCATTCTACGAAATTAATTAGTCAGGTCCGGATCGACTCCCTTCACCTAGGTATTAACTAAATGGATTAGATAAGGCTTACCAGTCTCGCCTTGACCCGTGAGGTGAGGATGAACAGGTCCTCAGTTTTATACCACCATATCTCTGTAGCAGCCAGATTACCTCCACTGAATTTCGAACATCATACTGCTGAACTGGAGCATGCATCGCTCCCATTCTCCACATAAGCCTAACCAGCACCCTACAGTAGGAAACAGCGGCCAACAAGGAGAATCAGTCATAGGTCGCTATCTCACACGGTCGAAATTCACTTGGATAACAATGGCAGGATTAAAGAGACACCTATTTTGCCTTAGGTGCCAACACTGAATATAACTTGAGAAAATGGCAAAGGTTTGATGTTGTTTCGTCAGTTCCCTTGGACGGCATTAAACCAAGGAAGTCTGTAGTGTAAAACAGATTGCTGTCTTAAATGTTGCGGTAGTTGTGGCAAAATGTGATTCAGTCGACAAAGCTAATTCTGATTTCATTTCACCTTGGTCGTTACTGGAAAGTCTTAATAATGTGTTTAATACAGATTCTGTGCATATCAACGTGTCTGCTGAAACAATTTTTATCGACTCTTTCTTAATTAAAAAGTTGTTGATAATATGAATAACGCAAAACCAGGACATATAAACACGGAAACTTGAAAAAAATGTTCAGATGTTTGTGAATTCCTAAGGGACCAAACTGATGAGGTCATCGGTCCCTAGACTTACACACTACTTAAACTAACTTATGCTAAGAACAACACACGCACCCATGCCAGAGGAGGACTCGAACCTCCGGCGCGAGGGGCCGCACATTCCGTGACATGGAGCCTCAAACCGCGTGGCCTGAAACTGGACACCTCATTCTTTACACCATAGGGAATAATATGGAAAAGTCGACCACTGGTAACGAATTTAAGTGAAATACGGTTGACGAAATAGACTGCAAATTTCAAGATAAAACCTAAATAACTATATATGTGATGTGTGTCCTTTCGGACAACTCGGATACAAGAAACCATTTTTGGCCTGCAACCACTATGAATGAAGACACAAAGGAATTTAAGACATTAGCTACCCTAGTTCATTTATTTAAATCAATGGCAAAAGATGAAACTTTGTGCCGGATCTGGATTGGAACCTGGGTCTCCTGCTTACTAGGCAGATGCGCTGACCACTGCGCCATCCGTTACAGTGGTCATCGCAACTGCAAATAACTACCTCCACAGGGATTTTCATTTTGAGATTTCCCCTACATAGCTAACAAACACGGAATACCTGTCATTGAAGATCTCTTCGAGTCGTTTTAGATGCTTACTTTAATAATTCGAAGATCTGGTGGGGAGTGTCCGCCAGCTGATACAATTGTCATCGCAGTCCTGGTGCAATCTCATTACGAGACGCAATTGTATCATCTTTGGAAAAATTTGTATCTAGATCCGGCTCGACTCATTTCGCTAAACAAGTCATCAATCTTATACAACCGTCATTTCCACAGCAGTTGAACTACTTTCACGCAAGTTCAAAATTCGTACTACTGAACAGGAAACATTCAACACGTCCAGTCTCCAGGTAACACCCAGGTACCATCCTGTAGTTTCATCTGAAAGCGCGGCTAACGAGGTTAACCCGCCTTAGGTCGATCTCTGAGACAGCTGATACTTCGCATGGTGAAAGTACAGAATAAAGGGACACCTATTCTGTCTTAGGTGCCTAAACTCAGTAGTTTTTGAGATAATGACAACGTTTCGGTGCTACTTCCTCAGTTCCCTCGCAACGCGTTAAACCAAGGGGGTCAATAGCACCGGCTAAGAGCACAGTTTCGAATTTTTATGCTCCGTGTTCAAATCCAGTCGTACGTTGTTTCCATTTTTTTTGTTGTGACGGAAGTATATGATACAAACGATAACAATATTTTTGTGACATCCAAGAATACGATGGGATTATTGGCGAAAGAAGTAATATTTCAAATTTTATTAAAAATATATTTTGTCATCAGAAATATTATATAACGAGTTCCTGAAGGCCACGAAGGTACAGAGGGCCATATGGTCATCACAATGCTCTACCAGCAGTTGTACAGACTTTACAGATCGTGGAGAAGCTATTGCTCAGTCAGGTAGATCCTCAGTTGGAATCTCCAGGCTGAGTGCACCCCATTCCATTCCTCCATATCTTATACACTGAAAAGCCAAAGAAACGATACACCTGCATAATATCGTGTTGGGCCCCCAAGAGCACGCAAAAGTGCCGCAACACGACGTGGCATGGACTCATGTCTCATGTACTGTTGGAGGGAACTAACAACATGAAGGCTGCAGGGCTGTCCATAAATCTGTAAGAATGTTAAGGGGTAGAGATCTTTTCTGAACAGCATCTTGCAAGGCATCCCAGATTTGCATAATAATGTTCATATCTGCTGAGATGTGTGGCCAGCTGAACAGTTTAAACTCAGAAAAGTGTTCCCGGAGCCATTCTGCAGCTACTCCGGTCGTGTGGGGTGTCGCATTGTCCTGCTGGAATAGCCCCACTCCGTCAGAATGCACAGTGGGCACGAATGGATGCAAGTGATCAGACAGGATGCTTACGTACGTGTCATCTGTCAGACACGTGTCTAGACGTAAGGTGGGTCCCATATCACTGCAACTCCACACGTCCCACACCATCATAGACCCTCCACCAACTTGAACAATTCCCTGCTGACATGCAGGGTCCATGGATTCATAAGGTTGTCTCCATACCCGTACACGTCCATCCACTTGGTACAATTTGAAACGATACTCGTCCGACCAGGGAACATGTTTTCAGATATCAACAGTCCAGTGTCGGTGTTGACGGGTGGTGTAAAGCTTTGTGTCGTGCAATCATCAGGGGTACAGGAGTGTGCCTTCCATTATGTTTCAGATGTTCAAACGTGTGTGAATTTCTAAGGGATCAAACTCCTGAGGTCGTCAGTCCCTAGACACACACACACACACATATATATATATATATATATATATATATATATATATATATATATATATATGCCCCAGGCAGGACACGAAACTCCAGCGGGAGAGGCCTCGGAATCCATGACATGGCGCCTCAAACTGTGTGGCCACTCCACTCGGCGACGATGTTTCGTGTACTGATTCGCACGCTGACACTTGTTGATGAACCAGCACTGGAATCTGCAGCAATTTTCATACTGGTTGCACTTCTGTCACACTGAATGATTCTCCTCAGTTGTCGTTGGTGTCGTTCTTGCAAAATCTTTTTCCGGCCACAGCGATGTCGGAGATTTGATGTTTACCGGTTTCCTGACATTCTCTATACGCTCGTGAAATGGTCGTATGGGAAAATTCTAACGTCATAGCTACCTCGGAGATAGTGTCCTGTCGTTGCGACCCCTTACTTAGAGGGCCCGCACAACTGACACATAAGATGGGTTGCCGTCCTCCTTGCAGGAGCGCGGAGAGGAACATCGCCAGCGGATATAAACAAAGAGACTCTCGAAATAAATACGGAGCTACTTCGCCAGACAACATGTGACAGTTTTCCACCAATCGAAACTCGTATGACTCATGTATAACTCCGCCGACCCGGCTGTATAAGCACGCCCGGACAGTCAGAACGGCATTATTTACCGACCGCTAGGAACAACTCCGGCCAGTACTTACGCCGGCCCTAGCATTGAATACACTCGCCGTAGCATTGTAGTAGCAAGTTGTATTTTGTAATTTATAGAGTAGATGTATGTCAGTATTTTCTTCCATTTTCTTGTTTCCTTATGTGGTTTTCCACCACAAGAGTTGTGGCGTTTTCCTGATGTTCTTGCGTTTAAAACTTAGTGTATGCCATGAATGCGTTTTTCTTTAATTATAATAAACTGTGTTCAAATTGACTATTAGTTCTTTTCTGCCAACCGCATCACATTACATTTCCCATCGCTCGTACACTGACTATAGCACCACGTTCAAAGCTTCTTAAATCTTGATAACCTGCCGTTGCAGCAGGATAACCGACGTAACAACTGCGCCAGATACTTGTCTTATACAGGCGTTGCCGACCACAGCGCCGTATTCTGCCTTTTTACTTACCTCTGTAGTTGAATACACATGCCTAGATCAGGTTCTTTGAGGCTTCAATGTATAACCTAACATAATTAACGCTAATTGAAAATAAAAACATATGAATAAAAAAATGTTCAAAAGTGTGTGAAATCTTATGGGACTTAACTGCTAATGTCATCAGTCCCTAAGCTTACACACTACTTAACCTAAATTCTCCTAAGGACAAACACACACACCCATGCCCGAGGGAGGACTCGAACCTCCGCCGGGCCAGCCGCACAGTCCATGACTGCGCTCGGCTAATCCCGCGCGGCGCATGTGAATTCCACTATTTCGATGTTTCCTTTTATTTTTCCCAGCGTAAAATGTGTCATAACAACATTCAATATAATATTCAATACAATATTAAAATGAAAGTTATTTACTCACGTCTATATGGTCTGGTGATAATATAAAAAGGAATCACTTCCAGTTTATGAGTTTTTCTGGCCGCCGTTCGCTTAAGGCTGAAACCAAAAATACGTATAACAGTTACTGAAAAGAAGAGCTACGTAAATAACGTCCCCTGCTTTTTATTTTCGATATACGAACTGTAGTCGGTGCATCTGGATATTATTCGTAACAACGCTTTAGACCCAAACCATCGTCACAGAAATGTGAATACAATTCATTGGTCTATACTAAATATTTCAGCTCTCAGTCAACGTGCTGGTAGCCCGCGCTGACGCGTCTTTGAAGTACGACCTTCCACAGTGCTAGCCTGCTCAAGCAATACATCGGCTGAGCTAAGATATTCTGCCTGTCACTAGTTTAATGGAAATTTGGCAACTATACGCTTGGTAATTACATGACTGCCGGTTAACTTCCAGGAGTGGTTCAAAATTGGCCTGGCGAATTCGCTCTTCATTTTATGGTTATTTTGATTAAATATTTTGAATGTTCTCTCTTGAGAGATGACACGGTGGTAGAAAATGTATGTTTTTGATCCATGAAGCTGGTTCGAACCGAAATTGCAGCTTCTTCACCATATATGTTGCGAAATCTACATCTTAAATATCTTTGCGATAACAAGGGGGCGGCCGGTGTGGCCGAGCGGTTCTACGCGCTTCAGTCTGGAACCGCGCGGCCGCTACGGTCCCAGATTCGAGTCCTGCCTCGGGCATGGATGTTTGTGATGTCCTTAGGTTACCTAGGTTTAAGTAGTTCTAAGTTCTAGGGGACTGATGACCTCAGATGTTAAGTCCCATAGTGCTCAGAGCCATTTGAACCATTAGATACCGAGGGGCATTGTATGCTGCAGGTGTATGCTAGCTTAACAGTAAATTGTTCAAACTCGGATGCGTTAGTTTTCGATTCTAATCTCGCTGAAGACAAGATTTTTACCTCATCTGGGAAAGAGCCAGTAGCAGTTAGATCTATAATCAGCAAAAAAAGCTTAATAGAACTTCTCCCCTGTAAGTTTTGCTGTTACGTTGATTCTGTACCCTGTAGATCTAAAGATGAGAACTTGTAGAATTGTAAACCTGTTAAAGCCTGCTTTCTCTGCTTCAGTCAATTTTATTGACTTAATTTGTTGTTTGACAACTGGATTTTCTTACGTATTTTCCCCTAACTGCTGCCTTTGCATACTTACGTGGTAGCCCTTTCTTCATTGTGGCTGAACGTAGAGACAGAGAGTTTAAAACCCAAGGTTCTTATTATTCTGCTTATTCGTAACAATTTGTGGTACTTTGTTTTATTAAAACATACTTTTTTCTTAACTTTATCATGATAAGTTGTAACTCATTTGTATTAGTTCAGATGAAATAAATAGCGGTTTTTTTTGTAAGTTTCTTGAACACTACAGATAAACTAAGAAATTAATCAGCAGAGATATGCTCCCCCACATTATCTACAGCAGTCTGAAAATGGTAGGACAGTTTTTCGACTGTACTCCTGTACACAATATGTCAGTGCATGTTAGGCTGTGTAAGAAACAATAAAGCTGTTCATTTTATCGTAAGGATGACGGGAAGTGTCTCAAGAAATCTCTCAGCGACTGTACCTACCCGCTCTTGCTGTCTTCGTGATTGTGCGGATAATACTTTTCCGAATATCTGGCGGTATGACTCCAATTTTATAGATTCTACAAGATTTGGGTTGCTATTTTGAGTTATCATTTTAGGAATTCCGAACGAATCGTATATAAGTCTTCCATCTTATTTGATCGTAAGTCTTTCAAAGTTCTGTTAAACTCTGAATCTAACAGGGGATCACTTGTGTCCTCCACAACGAGTCGCATTTCTTCTCATATGATGACAGCAGACGGTTCATTCTCCTTGTTGAGACCCGTTGATGTACTCTTCCCACATGTCCATTCTCTCGCCGATTTTTGTTTTATATTCCATAACCTCATTGAACTGTATCCCAACGTTCCCCAATTCTTCAAGCAATCTGGGCCGCTGACGCGCCTTGACCATCTCATTCCTCCCTTTCGACATCTGCATACACTGTAGATCCTGTAGTGATGTAACTTTTACCAAATCCCATCTGCCGAACCAGAAATCGTGTTTGACATACATCCGTTCCAACAATAGTTCTTCCCTACTTTCCTCCTCTGCAAACCCAGGTGCAATTACCTACCCGTCTAATTCCTACTTCACGTCTACAGTTTCCGATTTCACGTACAAAATTCGAATGCAACACGCTTTCCAAAAGTCCCACACCAAGCTCCTGACACTTCTCTTAGCACACCTCCTACGTTCTCCCTCAACTGTCCATTTACTATTACCATCAGTAGCCACAAATTCACATGCAGCGCGCTATAATCAAATCGTGAGAGCACCACGAAGGTAGCTGAGAGAGCACCCCAGAAAGATGGAAATTAAATGAGAATTAATTCTAAATTAAAGCTCGAAAAAAAACTTTGAAAACGAAAGCTTGTAACAGACGATGATACTGTACTGATGGTACCATGACACACGACCTCTCCTAATTGATGTACTTCTAGTGCTTCAACGACGTCAGCTTCCAGAGCTTGGGTTCATTTCTTTTGTTGCTGATGTCGTCATTGGTGTTGTGACATTAAGTTCTATGTTTGTTTTAATGCAGCTCTCAGCACTAGTGTATCCTGTGCAGTTTCCTTCAGCTCTACTTAAATACTTCAAGCTACATCCACCTGAGCCTACTTACCGATGTCAAGCCTTGTTCTTCCAGTACAATGTTTATCCCGTTTAATTCCCACACTCCTCTCCATTACAAAATTAACTATTCCTTGATGTCTCAGGACGTGTTTATGTACCTAGCCATTCTTTCAGTTCAGTTGCGCCACCAAGCTCAATCACCACTTTTCTCCTCTTGTCCGAACTATTTGCCACTGACGTTTCACTTCCATGATACATTAGATTCCAAACAAGTAATTTCAGAAAAGACTCTCGTTCAAATTTATATTCGACGTTAAAATGTTTGGCTTTTTCGCAGATATTTTGCTTGTTCTTACTAGCCTATATTATATACCCTCATTATTTCGATTACTGTCAGTTACCCTGTTGCCCAAATAGCAAAACTCATCAACTACATTTAATTTCTCACTTCTTAATCTAATTCCCTCAGCATACCCTCATTTAATTCGACTACTCTTTATAACCTAGTTCAATGTTTTCATGAAGGCGTAATGATTTCGAAACACTACCCATTCCATTCAACTAATCTTCCAATTCCTTTGCCCTCTCTGGGACAAAGTCAAAGTTTCTATTTACAATGACATGACCGAAAGAACAGATACCGTATTAGTATACGTATAGTTGAGGCTCACCGGCCACTTGACCATATTCTTCTTCTGTGCGGATGCACAAACAGTGCCCGAACTCTTACGGGAATCGGCAACACGCCCCGAGTTTAGAGTATAATGGGCGGGGGCTCTACGAATGTAGTGCGGGACAATACGTTGAGAATGTGGGTTTCGCGGGAGGCGTGTCAGAGATAAATACCTGCAGTCGCACTATTTTCCGTATCCTCGGTGGCTCAAATGGGTAGACCGTCTGCCATGTAAGCAGGAGACCCGAGCTCGAGTCCCGGTCGGGGCACACATTGTCATCTGGCCCCGTTGACCTATGTCAACGCCTGTAAGCAGTTACGTGTTTTCATTTCATTGCAATTTCATTCTAACGAGCTGCATAGTATATATAAAGTTTTTATATCTCCTCGAAAATACTTATTCCTGTTTGAAATTTCTCCTAGGTTTTCTCTACTGCTTGTTCAACGCATAGACTTAACTACACCTCTGTCTCAATCCTTTCTCAACTGCTGCTTCCTTTTTTTTTCTTTCGACTGTAATAAATCCAGTCTGGTTTCCACACAAATTGTACATAACTTTCTTGGCCTGTATTTTATTTCCGATCACTTCAAAGAGTATATGGCTCAAATGGCTCTGAGCACTATGGGACCTAACATCGGAGGTCATCAGTCCCCTAGAACTTAGAACTACTTAAACCTAACTAACCTAAGGACATCACACACATCTATGCCCGAGGCAGGATTCTAACCTGCGACCGTAGCAGTCGCTCGGTTCCGGACTGAAGCGCCTAGAACCGCTCAGCCACCGCGGCCGGCTCCAAAAAGTATACTCCAGCCAACATTGTCAAGAGCCTTCTTCTAAGATACATATACTACAAATACGGTCTTTCCTTTCTTTGCCGGCCGGGGTGGCCGAGTGGTTCTAGGCACTTCAGTCTGGAACCGCGCGATCGCTACGGTCGCAGGTTCGAATCCTGCCTCGGGCATTAATGTGTGTGATATCCTTTGGTTAGTTAGGTTCTAGGGGACTGATGACCTCAAATATTAAGTCGCATAGTGCTCAGAGCCATTTCAACAATTTTCCTTTCTTCAACCTCTCTTCTAAAATTGGTCGTGAAAAACTTGCTGCTTCCTTTCTTCAAACTAACTTATAAAACTAGGTACAAAGTCGGTACTGCCTTCCTAGTTCCCACATCTCTCTGGAACCCAAGCAGATCTTCCCACAGGTTGCTTTTCCATTAAACGTTTCATCCAAACGTGAGCGATTCGTATTAGCATTTTTCAAGCATGACATACTAATTTCGTGGTTCGGAAACACTAACAGATGTCAGCGGTTTCTTACGACGAAATCCATTTGTACCATCCCACAGAATTAAAACCTATGCTGTATTTTACATTGCATCGTTCGATAGTTCCTGTTACTGATTTCATGGTGTCATGTTTTTAGCAAAAGATGTTCTTTATTTTTCTAACAGATCTGATTATGGACACGGCCGTAAAGGGTAACCAGTATTACTTAACACTATGTGGATTTTTAATAAATTAATACAATGAATTTTGAGCGCTTACAACCCTTTCCTTCCTCCAAATTCTCCGATGTGCCCTTCGCTCGTGTGACAGGCAGAGATGCGTTCCCAACTCACCGCTTTATGAGCAGATTACTTGCTGTCCAGAATTTACAGGGTCAGCCTGAAATCCACTAAAAATATTTCGAAGGTGGTTCGTGGATATTTCTGACCATGTTGATGTAAGCCGTAATTTTCGAACATTTTTAGTCTTCCCTTGGCCTGGATGAAAACATCATCGGCTCCTTTCGCACGTAACACCCCATTCTACTCGTAAACGTCAGATAAACAAACTTTAGTTTTAAAAAATCAGTAAGACCAGTTTTTCTTTATCAACTATTGACATAACACATTCTAAACTACTGTTAACGTTATTACATTTATTCTTTTGACGAAATCAATGCGAAGGGTGCGCTTCCTTCTTCTTCATCAGTTCTTCAAGCTCTGGCAGAAGATCGAAAAAATGCGGATCGCATATCTTTCCCCGCATTCGTTCGTGATCTTTGTTTCGTGTAACGTGCCAGTGCTGTAAAATCTATCTCACGTAAGTAGGATATTGCTAAATAATGTCAGAACTCTTAGGGCCTTGTTACGTTCTTGCAGATTCTCCTGCTTCAGCAAGCAGCGAAACTCAAACAGTAATGAGACAACGAACTACAATGCAGAGTGGAGTCTGAAGAGATAGCCACAAATTGATCTTCTTCTTCAGAGGTAAGTGTTGATGAAAGTTCTGTACTGAAAGGATCTTTGATCTACTTGCGCTGACCAACTTCCTCTAGAAAGTACTTCAGAAAGTAGCCACTGGGGTCAGTTAAATGAGCCACAAACATATGGTTCAGTTCTTCACTGAACTGAAAGTTATTGTCTTCTAAAATCGTAAAACCGCGTGAAGAGGGGGGAAACGTTGGTATACAACTTTAACATCCAATTTGCTTTTCCACAATAGTAGTTTCTTTCTGAAGGCTGAAATTTTTTCAGACAGTTGCGGAATGATGGTTTATTACCTTGAAGGGTCACGAAGATACGCCAACTTCAGCCCAAAGTCACTGCGTACGTAATTCTGGTAACTAAAGTGTTTCTCTTAAATAATGTAAGTGCAAAGTTCATTCCTGAGTTCATGGACCCTTTTCAGGACATTCCCAAGTAAAAGCTAGCGAAAGTAACTGTAATAAATGTGTGCAATGTGCTCATCCTTCTCATGAACACATATCCGTTGAAACTATCTCCACATAATTAGCCAATTTTTCATTACGTTTGCCACTTCTGAGTGAAGAATTTTGCGATGGACAAGGCTCATGCTCTTTGATGCCAGCGATTCTTGGGAAATAAAATGGTGTATGAAAATAGCGAGAGTAGCGTCTTTACTGACCCGAGGTAGCAACCCAGTGTAACATCCAGCCATACTATGATCTTCATATGTACCCACACCTACATAATTTTCCCAGTTATTGTTGTTTCCTCCAGCAGAAGAATGTGATATTTCAAAGAAATAAGTTGCTTTCGTTCGAAAAGTTTTTTTCCTGTCGAGGAGATCTTTCTGAAATTTGTTCTCGCCTACAAACCGCACGTACGAAATTATATTCGGGTCATTGTGGTTGGCTTTAGCTTCATCCGATCAAATAGTGAAATCCCCGTTATCTTTGAGTTTTTCAGCCAACCGATCATCAACGTCGTGTGTCATATTGAACTTTCGCCAGCTAATAGTGCTGTCTGGATTCGACAAAACTATTCTTCAAAGCGGCTGACATAACAGTTTTCTGAATAATGTGTTCGGCCACTGCAGACTACATCGAGCGAGGTGGCGCAGTGGTTAGCACTGGACTCCCATTCGGGAGGACGACAGTTCAATCCCACATCCAGCCATCCTGATTTAAGTTTTTCGTTTTTTCCCTAAATCGCTCCAGGCAACTGCCGGGATGGTTCCTTTGAAAGGGTACGGCCGACTTCCTTCCCCTGTCCTTCCCTAATCCGATGAGACCGATGACCTCGCTGTTTGGTCTCTTCTCCAACCCACTGCAGATTTGCTGTGCTGCCCCAGACGAATATGGCGCTTATGTTCTCGGACGCGCTTTGCTGTCGGCCTGTCTGTCACCCGAAGTGTAATTCTCCACGCTGACAGAGTGGGTAAGTTATTGTCACCTAATAAAAACAAGTTAGTCATGGTGTACGACTGGACTGCCATCTACCAGGCTGCCATAGTAACATCACTTACTTGTCGTCGCAATGATATCACTACAAACGCCCACATGTTTCCATTACTCAGAAAGCCAATAAACCAAATTACAATTTTTGTGACACCCCGACTGTAAGGCCACAACACCGCTGGAAGCCACTGTGCAACGTTTATAAAACCCCTGGTATAACCTATATAATATAAATATCTATGAAATGAGCAATCGGATGCATTCGGGGAATTCTGTACGCAACATCTCCTGCAGCTCTAGTCACATCATTTTGGTACGGAGTATTTTAGCCGGTACAGCGCTTTGTGTATTTTAAGTGTTATTACTTCGCTGTTACAAGCAGATCACCTTCAGGAGTACCGTGAAACTTTGTATACGCATATTGCAGACATCTTAACAATTTGATACCAGGAACTGAAATTGTCTTACAGATGTGAAGAGCAATAGTATTGTTCTTTTTCGACACAGAATCATAGCTCAGATTCCAGTTAATTTACGATTTTTAGGTAACAGGATAAAAAGTGACAGCCAACAACACTTTTATACGTTTTCTGCTGCACTTATTCATATTGCCGAATCTCGGTCCTAATTAATACCGTTGCAGTGACACTGTAGACAGTAGCGAAGCATCGAAAAAGTAACGCGGTTTGGAATTATGAAATTATTATAGTAAATATGTTAAGACATTTGTACCACCTGACTCTCCATTGCTATTTTCGATTTTTCTTTACTTGTCCTTCTGCTTTTAATAGACATGTAAAATATATAGAATAATTTTGCGCCATCCCATCAGGAAAGTGAAATAATACACTATGCGCCAAAAAATATAAAATACAAGACCAATGCTCGAATTTTGGACTAATAAAAGAAGTGACAGCCAACAATACTCTTTTAGTTTTTCTGTTCCACTGATTCATTTTGTCGAATCTGTTCTCATTAATTATGATACTGTGACACTGTATAGGAAACTGCCTCAAGCAGAAATACGCAGACACAATATTTTGAGAACCTGCATAAATTGAAGGAAATAATCAGACTTATGTAATTTTATCTACATATGAACATAACACAAGCATGTATACTCTTACTGACAGTTTACTGAAACACACCTCCAAATTTATCTAGTACCTATCTCGTATTCACATGGCCATTAAATGACAGAAATTACATCTACAATTTGAGACTTTTAATACCATACCCCGACATTTTTCCTCGTATAAAATGTCTCATATCAATACAACATAAACAATTACACATTTTTTAAACACGCCTATGATAAGTAACTGGTCCTCCTTCCACAAATTCTCATTACATCCGGAGCAAAGAGAATACTGCACCATAACTGCTACTAAATCTCAAACGTGCAAAAACGTATATTAAACAAGGCGAATACATGTAATGTGGAAGTTTTGCTGTTACTGTAAGTTGTAGGCACGCAGCGTCGTCCCAAAATCACGAGACGGTTTGATGTTGAGAACATGCGCAGCAGAATATGCTCACCTCATAAATATGCACTGCAGCGCCAAAGAAGCGTCGCCTGGGGCCGTCAACATCGACACTGGACTGCTGATGATTGGAAACATGTTGTCAGGTCGGTCGAGTCTCGTTTCAAATTGTATCGAGTGGAAGGATGTGTACGGATGGGGAGACAACCTCATGATTCCATGGACCGTGCATGTCAGCAGAAGACTGTTCAAGCCGTTGGAGACTCTGTAATGGTGTGGGGCGTGTGCAGTATTCAAATACAGAGATATGTAAACTGGCAGAATACAACGCTGCGGTCCGCAACGTCTGTATATGACAACAAGTGTCTGGCGCAGTTGATAGATCGGTTACTGCAGTTACCATGACAGGTTACCGAGATTTGACTGAGTTTCAACGTGTTGTTATAGTCAGCGCACCAGTGATTGGACACAGCATCTCCGAGGCAGCGATGACGTTGCGACTTTTCCGTATGACCATTTCACGAGTGTACCGTCAATATCAGAAAACCGGCAGAACATCAAATCTCCATCGCTGCGGCAGAAAAAAGATCCTGACAGAAAGAAACCAACAACGACTGAAGATAATCGTTCAACGTGACAGAAGTGCAATCCTTCCCCAAGTTGCTGCAATTTCAATGCTGGGCCATCATCAAGTGTCATGTTGCGAACCATTCAACAACACATCATTGATATGGGCTTCCGAGCCAAAGGCCCACTCCAATACCCTTGGTGACTGCAGAACACAAAGCTTTATGCCTCGCCTGGGCCCGTCGACATCGACATTGGACTGTTGATGACTGGAAACATGTTGCTTGGTCGGACGAGTCTCGTTTAAAATGCCGCGCGGGGTTGCCACGCGGTCAAGGGTGCCTTGTCACGGCCGGCGCGGCTCCACTCGTCTAAAGTTTGAGTCCTCCCTCGGGCATGGGTGTGGGTGTGTGTGTGTGCGCACGCGCGCGCGGGCGCGGGCGCGTGCGTGTGTGTGTGTGTGTGGGGGGGGGGGGGGGGTGTTGTGCATAGCGTAAGTTAGTTTAAGTTAGATTAAGTAGTGCGTAAGCTTAGGGACCGATGACCTTGCAGGTTGGTCATATAAGACCTTACCATATTTCCAGTCTTTTTTCGTTTCAAATTGTATCGAGCGCATGGACGTATAAGGGAATGGAGACAACCTCATGAATCTATGGACCCTGTTTGTCAGCAGGGAACTGTTAAAGCTGGTGAGGCCCTGCAATAGTGGTTCAAATGGTTCAAATGGTTCTGAGCACTATGCGACTTAACTTCTGAGGTTATCAGTCACCTAGAACTTACCTATTAAACCTAACTAACCTAAGGACATCACACACGTCCCGAACTTGCGACCGTAGCTGTCGATAGGCTCCAGACTGTAGCGCCTAGAACCGCACGGCTACTCCTGCCGGCCCTGCAACAGTGTGCGATGTGTGGAGTTAGAGTGATATGAGACTCCTGATACTCCTAGATACGACTCTGATAGGTGACACGTATGTAAGCATCGTGTCTTATTACGTGCATCCATTCGTGTCCATTGTACATTCCGACGGACGTGGGCAATTCCAGCTGGACAATGCGACACCCCACACTTCCAGAATTGCTAGAGAGTGGCTCCAGAGACACTCTTTTGAGTTCAGACACTTCCGATGGCTACCAAACTCCCCAGACATGAACAGTATTTAGAATATCTGGGATGCCTTGTAACGTGCTGTTCAGAAGAGATCTCCACCTTCTCGTAAACTTGCAGATTTACGGACAGTCCTGAAAGAATCATGGGGTCAGTTTGCTCCAGAAATATTTCATATAATAGTCGAGTCCATGCCACGTTGTGTTGCGGCACTTATGCGTGCTCGTGCGGGTCCTACACGGCATTAGGCAGATGCACCAGTTTCTCTGGCTCTACATTGTCGATACTCTATGGTATAAGCGATTCTGTGAAAATAACCTCAAAAGAGTGAAAGAGCCTGTAATACATTCTCATGAAAACGTACAACGCAAAACACGGAGGAATAATATAACGCCCAGACGATAAACGAGGTTGATGGGGTCACCGTCATTGCGGGAAAACCTCAGCAGAGATCCACTATGCCGCTCTTCTGTTTCAGTGGAACCACACATAAGTTGCACGTCGGCCAACTCTTCATTAGTAAACCTATCCATATTGCTGTGTGTAACCGTTAACGTTAAACTAATACGACGGAGAAAACAAAGCTGAATGAGGTGTCGCAGTTGACTCGCATTCGGGAGGACAACGGATCGAGCCTGCGTCCGGCCATCCTGATTTAGATCACCGTGATTTCCCCAAATCGCTTCACGCAAACGCCGGATGGTTCCTTTGAAAGGACACTGCCGATTTCCTTCTCCATTCTTGACACCATCCGAGCTTGTGTTCCGTCTCTAATGATCTCGATGTCGACGGAACGTTAAATCCAATCTACCTTTCTTCCTTCCGAGTGATAATCGAACTGTACTGAATGCAGGCTTCAGAGCTAACTCTAAAATTTTTGCTACTGCTATCAATAGTTAACGGAACAAGAGTGCTTCCATTTAAAACACACAGGGAATTTTGTCACCATTCGTAATTTCAGTGCAACACACATACAAATATAAATGGTGTAAGAAATCAAACGAAATATAATTAATCTGAAACAAGCCACCGGAGGCCACCAAATTACTCAGAAAATATCGGTGAATAACTTACGAAATTTTGTCGAAGGCATTCGGATTCCCCCTGAAAAGGTCCTTGCTGAAATTTATCGAGTGTAGCTTAGCTATGACCAGTCACTTCTCCCTTCCATCCCTCACCAAGGTCTGACGGTAGTTCAGCATCTCTATAGGTCTTGGCTACTGGTGATGGTGGCCGTAAATTTGCAGCCATGCGACTTTCAGATCGCTTAACTCCCACTTTTCCGGTTGCCAGTTTCCAACTAAAAATTACGGGATATTTTGAAAATGTTTGCCAAAATAGTCCCATCGTGGCATTGTGGGCATATTTTACACTTAGAAGACCTTTATATGGAACTGTACAAAAAAGTCTACACAAAAAACTAAAGTTTACGGGAACGTTTACATACTGAAACTCATTGTTACACAACACGTTGAAAATTAACGAGAATTAGTTATTGTACAAGGTACTTAAAATATATAATTAATAAAACTTTCATAACATTATTGCATCATTCATATCTTGCATCATTACATATTTACCAAAATATTAAATTACATCCACTTTCTATTCGTATTTACCATTTGCTTTACATGTTAGAAAAACTTTCTTCAAGAAACGTTGAAATTTTTATCAATTTGTAATTCAACCTCAATAAAGTCAACAGAACTTCTGTTTCTCACATCTGTCTATTTGTTATTCATCAATGAAACCACCCTTTCAGTATGGGCATTACATCCTCATTACAGAACACAACATTTCCTTTTTTTAAAAATTTGGCATATTAATTCCTTTCGCCTAATATAAATAAATTGTTCTAAAATAAATAATAAATAAAACTTTATGAAACACGAGGGAAACCATTTATCAAATACGTCAAACACATGAGATGGGTAAAACACGGGAAGATCTGTAAAATACGGGTGGATAAAATTGCGAAAACCTGGAAAATACGGGAGATCTATCAGAAATACAGGAGAAAGTAGAAAATGTAAGTAAAATATGGGAGAGTCCGTAAGATAGGGGAGACCTGCCAACCCTACCCTCAATTCCGTGTTTCCCGCCAAACAGATGTGCGACACGACAACTGCCACAGATCGTCTCGCCGACATCTGTGGCTGACAGCAATTTCACATTAACATACTGAGTTTTACTTTCTAACAGTTCAAGAAAATGTCACTAAGAATCAAATGTTTTCAGCATGGCAAAGATATTCTCTTGCTGAACGCATTCTGTAATTCTTATACTTGCTATGTGCAACAATAACAGTTAACTTACTTAATGCGAATCATCGTATGGCAGGAAACAAAATTCATATCTACCATTACCAACGCTGTACTTTACAGAGTTATTGTTACTTGAAATTTGTAATTTAAAGTTCGATTTAATGCGATGCAACTTATAAAACACTAGCAGACCACAATCAACATGAAAAGACAATATAAAATATCCAAAAGTATAAGCTAAATCTATTTCCTAAGAGCAGATCAGATGAATACAAATGAAACGAGGCATTTGGTAAAAGTAATATCCTCTCCAAGCTGAGATAGCTGCCTTATTGACGAGAATACTGTAGATGTACTAATAGAGTATGATAAATACTTTACAAATATTTTAAAATGTATTGATACACTGCAATATTGTAGTAATTAAGGACTATTTTTTCAGAAGAGCTCTTAGTTCCATGAATACGTCCATTACTAAATATGCTTACCTTATCTTGCCTTATCAATCGTGTTTGTGAAAGGAAAATTCAAAATCTAAGGACCTTTTTTATAATCCATTATGTATATATACTCTAACCGGATATGAAATTAATAATTTGTGACCTTCACTGGTATGACAGAGCCAGATTATTGCGCTTTCCAGGCTAATTTGTCGTAAAATTACGTTTTGTTTGTTGTCTGAAGTCAGACAAAGGTCTTGTCGGCATCGTTGTGTGACATAATTGTATTCTGTGTTATGGGCAATGACTGAAACCAATAAACTAAAAAATAAAAGAGAAAGCTCTATTTATCAGTCGCAAGCCATGTTTGCAGGATAGCTAATAAACCAAAATCACTACTAAATAACCAAGTTCACAGATACTAAAACACACTAAAGGTTATTCCACAAATTATCATTACACAAAAAGTTGTAAATAAAAAAGCACTAAAAAAAACGAGAACGTAATAAACGAATGCATAAAAGCCAGGTGGAACATTTACTTCATTTTCCTAAAAGAACTGACCAACAAAAGAAAAGCATGGGTAGAAGGCGCTCTCTTTCTCTCTCCCTCCCTCTCTCTCTCTCTCTCTCTCTCTCTCTCTCTCTCTCGCTCTCTCTTTTTCTCTCTCTCTCTTTCTGTCTGAGCTACTTCTCTCCATATCTCATTTGTTCACCCGCAGCGTGCTGCTTTTGTCTTCTCGCTCATAAGACACTGAACACACTCGTAGATTAAATAATGCCACAACATACTTCATAATTCCTGACCAAAGCCACTATGTACACGGTGATCGACCAGCAAGTTCCTATAGCCCGCTCAAACGAAGTGTGTGTGGAGGAAAAAACGTGCATTTAGGATTCAATTAAAATAATTAAATGCCTAGGGTGTTTGTATTTGTTATTCCTTTGTTTTCTCACATTGGGAATGAGAGTAATATGGAGCGAAAATAGAATTGTCACCTACCCGAAGCTTAGTTTCAATGTCATAGGACCTTATTAGGCATGTTGCATTGGAGGTCGTATGGCCATGCCTTTCTCGTTTTATTTCTATAGGTTATTAAAATAGATGCAGAGTCAGCGCAGATTTTTCTCCCTAGAGCAGATGAGGATACTAAATAATTAAACTAAATTCTACTAGACTATTGCATCATATTTCATAACTTGTTTAACAGAAGTAAAACAGATATAAATGCTCACGTTGAAGGCATACTTTAGAGATACAATCCTGAAAATTACAAACTGTAAGGTATTAACTGAGACAAGGCACAACATATTCTATCATGCAATTACTACCGAAAAATGTAAATTACCTGTATGTGGTTGATGGAATTGGACCTTTGATACCATAACATTACGCTAGTTGTCAGGAGCAAATTAGAATTAAAATGAATGAAGCTCCACATGACCGCATTAGGCGTTTATTGTAGTCCTTTGACAGACCTACGACTGGTTTTGCACATTAAAGGTGCATTCTCAGGTTCATTTACGTAATCACTTCATACCTTATGAGAATTACGATGTTCCAAGGTGGAGTTATATTGGAAAGTGAGCGATCTCTTATTGGTTGTCATCAAACACTGACGATGAACGTCCTAAATAAAGTCTCTAAGCTGAGAAAATGTGGATGTGGAAGTTCGAGGAAGCGCGAGGAGCGCTCACTAGCATTTTGCGCAGCACCGCATACGTTTATTAGGACCGTAAGGCGTGTAAAAAATTCGATAATAAGCTTTGTAGGTTGGATCAGACCGGTCCACCGAGAATCCAGGAAATATCAGGGGCATCGACTGAAAGTGTCCCAGAATCGTGTTGTAGAGTATGTACTTAGGTGATTAGTATTAGGGCAGTAGGCGTGCTATACGTTCGCAGACAGAATGTATCGATGCGCTTATTACCGTCCTTTGTCTGAACGTTAATTATTTAAATGTTGGTTGTATGGAATAAGATAAGCAAAAGAGCGAATGTGCAATTATACTGATGAGAGGAAGAATTAAAAACGGCGAAGGTTTTGTTGGTCAACCTTTAAAACGATGACGCGTGACCGTGGAAAGACAACTAAAAGTTTTTACGTCAGAATTGACCTTATAATAAAATGGATGTCAAAAACTGATATCTGACTTCGTATTCTGACAACTTAATGGAAATAGGTTGGTTTATGGAACGTGCTGTAAGCACTTAAGGCTGCGACAGTGGCGGTGGCGCGCGCAGTGGCCGAGCGGTTAGAGGCGTCATGTCACTAATCGGGCGGCCCCTCTCTAGGGCAAGGGGCTGAGTGTTGTCCTTAGCGTTAAGTTGGTTTAAGTAGTGTGTAAGTCTAGGAACAGATGACCTCAACATTTTGGTCGCTTAGGAATTCGCACACATTTGACAGTGGTGGCCGATCCATTTCACCATCGTTTTAAGATGACTGAAAACGAGTATTTTCTGACAGACATTTAAAACAAATCAGGTCAGGACAAGGAATATATTAAATAATACTAAATGACTAAAGTAAATGTTCATAACAATATAACTCAATCAATACATTAATACACGACACCACCTTTTAGTCCACCCGTTCAGAAGGAACGTTAGGAAACAAAGAGGATAAAAGACGGTGCTGGGACACCAGCATTTGTCCTTTTTAAAACAAACCAAGAACGAAATAAAGTCAGAGGATGAACTCCTATGCAATTTAGTATATCTTTGAGATCGAGAGGCTGTGCGGATAACGTTAAATATTGTATTATACGCTTTTAACTGGTCACTTACCCCTATCTGATTGTACATATTCCTTACTTCCACTCACCGGGGAAATTAGCACAGAACGGGCCTGGACATAAACCATAATTTCTTGTTTCTGTCAATGTGCAGCGATAAACATTCATTCTACTAATGTGGCTTTCGTGAAACAATAGAACATAAAATAAAATTACCTGTAGGAATCTTACTGAAGACGTCATCAGCATATTTCCAATTGGTAATACCTAACCACTCTTTCCTGAATTCACAATTTACGAAGACAGACGGGAGGATTTTCTCGAGAATTTTACTCCTCGCCTCTACTCGTCCTCGCAACCATCTATTACCGATAAGGCGTCCCCTGAGGTAGCACTTTCCTTCGGTAATTTAAGCACACGAAAGAGGGAAGAGGAGGGAGAATAAGACTGGTGGGTTTCCACTCAGGCGTTCCGGGAACCTGCTAGTTACGCGTGTTGACTTCGTCGAGGAGGCGTCGCCGGCTGGCGTCTTGTAATCACAGCGCCGTGATGGAACGGAAGACAGCCTCAATAATTGAGCACCGCTACGATATCAGAACACACACAGGGCGGACGCAGGCGGCCGGGTCAGCTGCTGAAGTCGACACCAGGTCATGGCCCAGGTTAGTCATCCGGCAAACGTGGGTTGATGCTTCAGTGAGCCACACCATTTCTGTAAAAATAACTCAGAAACGCGTTCAAACTCGAGCTTTTGAAGACAACCACCATCTACTTCCTTTGGAGATGATTATCTGTTAGCACTCCCAAGAACGGGCTTTACATTTTGCGCCTCTCCACCCAACTTGCCCGCATCTCGTGGTCGTGCGGTAGCGTTCTCGCTTCCCGCGCTCGGGTTCCCGGGTTCGATTCCCGGCGGGGTCAGGGATTTTCTCTGCATCGTGATGGCTGGGTGTTGTGTGTTGTCCTTAGGTTAGTTAGGTTTAAGTAGTTCTAAGTTCTAGGGGACTGATGACCTCAGATGTTAAGTCCCATAGTGCTCAGACCATTTGCCCTCACGGAATGGATCCACTAAATTAGTTCTACGACCACGTGAAGTGTATCCATCTGAAAATCAGTTTTACTCCACTATAAGACACAAATAATCAACGACACACTTCGAAGGAATTATTCGAATGGGACGGAAATGGTAGATGCGATGAACATGTACGGACAAACAAATGATTACAGTTACAGAAAAAAATTGGATGATTTATTCAAGAGAAACAGCTTCACAAATTGAGCAAGTGAAATGGTTCAAATGGCTCTGAGGACTATGGGACTTAACATCAGTGGTCATGTCCCCTAGAACTTAGAACTACTTAAACCTAACTAACCTAAGGACATCACACACATCCATGCCCGAGGCAGGATTCGAACCTGCGACCGTAGCAGTCGCGCGGTTCAGGACTGAGAGCCTAGAACTGTTAGACCACCACGGCCGGCAATTGAGAAAGTCAATAGGTTTTCGCTCCTACTCTGGCCCTTACCGAAGCAGTCACTCGGCTTGGTTAGTTAGTTAGTAACATATTCCATAGGCCATTTTGCACGGATAAAAGATATACAGATGTGAATAAGTAATTCCTACCCACCACCTTTTACCCATTACAGTAACAGAAATTCTTCTACGGAATAGAAGCCGTTCTCAAGGAGAGACTGTCTTAGTTTTTATCAAATTTTACTTTGCTGTCTTTCAGACTGCTTATATTACTGGGTAAGTGATCAAAAATTCTTGTTGCAGCATTGTGCTAAAAATTGTCATTTTTCCTTCTGGTATTTTAATTATGTGTATTAGTGTTGCTTTTGGATTCTAGTGGATTGTTTATAACCAACTTCATGAGTCAATAAATATACTGTGAAGTAGTAGTCAGAGTACCCAACTCCTTAGCTGTCTGCCAGATGGTCGTGGCTGAATGCGTCATATTATTCTTACAACAAGTTTTTGCGCGATGAAGATTTTCTTTGTTAAAGATGAGTTACCCCATAACATCATTCCATGTGACATTAATGAATAAAAATGTGCAAAATATGTCAACTTTCCAAAGATTTACAATGACCCTAAGTTGTTTTAGGATTTACAAAATGTGTGTTTTCCCATTTAATTCTCATCAAAAGGGACCCTTAAGCATTTTGAAATTTCCGTCCTATTCATTATTTCCTCGCTGTGTGTTACTTTTATTACTGGTGTAGTGCACCTAGATGTGCAGAACTGAATACGTCGTGTCTTTTTAAAACTGAGGGTGAGACAAGTCGCAGAAAACCAGTCAATGATACTTTTAAAAACTCTGTTTACATTTGTTCTGTTTTTTTACACGTGCTTCGAATGATTATAATACTAGTGTCATCTGCAAAAAAGAAAGAATTCTGCTCGTCGTAAACTAGACCGAAGATCGTTTACACATATCAGGAATAGTAGTGGACCTAGGACTGCACCTTGTGGAGAGCCATACGTGATTTCACCCAGTCAGAATTATGTCCCTGGACTATATTTCTAGAATAACTAAGTGCAACTTTCTCCATTCTTTTGGTTGGATATGACATTATCCAGCGGTTGGCTATACCATCAACCCCATAAGAAGACAGTTTATGTAGGAGGATACTGTGATTCATTGACTGATTGACAGAGCTGTCGAAAGTCCTCCTGAGGGATTGCGTGCCATATTCTGTCCAACTAGCATGTTAGATCGTCAAAATTCCAAGCTGATTCGAGGGCTTGCCTAGAATGCTCCAAACGGTCTCAATTAGTGACTTTGCTGGCAAGGCAGGGTTTGGCAAGCATGAAGACAAGCAGTACAAACTCGTGTGCGAACGGACATTATCTTGCTCAAATGTAAGCCCAGGATGGCTTGCCCTGAAGGAGAACAAAACGAGGCTTAGATTATTGTCAACTTGCTGCTCTGCTATAAGGGTGCCATAGATGATAACCAAAGGAGTACTGCAAAGAAATGTAATTACATGAGAGACCATCGTTCCCGTCTGTCGACTGCACTATAACAGTGGCATCGATCCTAACCAAACGTCGATCGATTCGACGATTACTCCAACCGACTTCTCTGAGCCCAGCTACATGTCCTCTCCCGAAAGCTGCCATCTGTGTATATTGTTTACATGCCTGTCTGTTAGGTATAGTTATTGTCAAGCTGAGTACACGGAATGAAATGGGCAACAACGTATGCCCTGGTACTGATGTGTCCCCTGTTTACTATCCTTGCAAACTGCACGGTGAAACTACGCTGCAGTGTCACACGTTCATCCATCGGTCGCCAAAATTAGGAGACTGGAGCCAGGACTATCAACGAAAGTGGTCTTCGCAAACGTTGATTTAGTGAAACTATGCTTTTATATAAACCAGTTAACAAACCAATAAACAATTTTGTAACGCAATCAGGCTTTGAAACGGAATAAAAAATTAATTCAGTATTTCACACTTACAAAAGTACTGTGCAACTACTAAAGGCAGGCATATCTTGTATAACTGAGCATTAACTACTGCGAATGTCAGTCGTAAGGTCGTATGAAAATTACAAGGGCGTAATAGCGACCAACTTGTAGTTGAGACACTCTCAGTGGTGAATTTGGCCTCGAATTGGCATCACTGTATTTGGATATGAACGTCACTACTGCTGGTAATATTTCTTCAGGTTGTTTAAACAATGGCACGGCTGGAAAGATCTGAATCTGAAAGGAATATTTGAAATACCGTACACACTGCAGAAATCCACCACGGCAATTCTGCATTCAGTAACCGATGACTGGGAACCTCCTATTATATCTGAAAATTTGAGTAGAAAAAAAGCTGGGTGTTTATTACTATCAGTGAGGGAAAACTACTTGAAATACGGGTTACGTCATCATCTGCATTATCTGCAATCATTAACCGAGAAAAGAGGATGACTTGCTACGTGTGTAAGCAGGATGGCGTCAGACAAAGGCAGAACCATAAGTATATTGGAAAATTCAGTAACTGACCCAGGAGAGTAAAAATGAGTAACAGAAAATGACATGCACCAATTGGCTTACAAGGTAAACGTGAAAATAGGCCATGAATTTCAGTAATCATATAAAATCAAATCAAAATGCACGACGATCAGTGAAATAATGAATTACCTAAATTATGTGAGCAAATGACTAAATTGGATGCACAATGCTGGGAATTGAGGAAGCAAACCATGATCCCGTAATTACTTCAAGTTAACGGGAAACACAAAGATTCTGAACTTTTGTAACATCTCTTGCCTAACGAACAGCTCGGCTTCGCAAATCATCAAAAGTTTACCACAAAGCTTAGATGGAACGTCTTCAAAGAAATAAACCCAGACACCATAATTCTTTAGGGGGGGGGGGGGTAGATGATTCTGGGGGTTGTCTCTTCTTCTTCCGTTTCTCAATCACCGCATTATCGATTTCCCGCGTTTGCGCATACGAATCCCTCCCTCCAGTAGACGTCACTATACCCATATAAATTACAGTGCCAAGCCACGCCATCCGACCAAGGACATCACTTAAAAAGAGACAGAGTTTATTCCCGACACACAGTCATCTCTTGACGAAGACGCTGGTGACTGACATAGAAATCTCGAGTTGTAACTGAAGTGAGACGGTCTGAACACCGAGGAGATTAAACACGAGGATGCTGCTTCGAAAAACTTAGGTGACGAATCATTAAAAACTCTCAGACAAATAAATTATCTGTTCAGTAATAGTGTGGTTGGTTGCAGAGTCTTTCCACTCGATATTTACAAAAACAGCTTCAGTGTTTCCAAGGCACAATACATAAAGTAATGTTGTTTTAAATCTGGTAACAGCTGAAATTTCGGTGTTTCCAAAAAAAAAAATCTGTATTTCATCATCATCTCTACTAAGCAAAGATTTGTGGGTTTCCTCGAAAAGCGTAATATGTTATCCTCTTACGTTACCTACTTGTCAAGCACTGCTAAGCTCAGTGCCTAATTCCTGGCATCAAACTGAGTTTAAGGCACTTTATTACTCATGTTCAAGCAGCTTTACAAAATTTTAGTGTGACGTATTAAAAGGAGAAATGTGGTCCAAGAGGCTAACCAGAGCGAGACAATGAATATAGTTTTACAAGGAGGAAAGAATACTGGAGAAATTTTATGTTAAATATGATACGAGCATCCTTTAAGAGCAACTAGAAACGTAGAAAACAAGTAAGAAACTTCAGTATCTCATTTCACCTAATATGACAATGTTTGACGACAATTATCTTCAGATTATATTCCAAGGACAATTCTTTTTCTGTTGTCTTCAGTAACTGACTCATTTGATACAGCTCCCCATGCTACAATGCGTTTTGCAGACATCTTCATCTTTGCAAAACTACTGCAACCTATAGCCATTTGAGCCAGCTTACTCTAGACAAGTCTTGGTCTCCCTCTATAATTTTTATCCCTCACCGTTTCCTCCATTCCCAAACTAACTATTCCTTGATGCGTCAGCATGTGTCGTATCAACCGATCCGTTATTTTAGTCACATTGTACTATGAATTACTTTTACCCCTCTTTAGTACCTCTTCATTAGTCATTCGATCTACCTGTTCAATCTTTAGCATTCTCCTGGAGTACAGCAATTGAAGAGCTTCCATTTTTTTGTGTCAGAACAGTATATTGCCCGTCTTTAATTTCAGTGCAAGGGTAATCTCCAAATTCCTTCAAAAAAGACTTCCTAACACTCAAATGTATGTACAACGTGGTCCATTGATAGTGACGGGCCCAAATATCTCACGGAATAAGCATCAAACGAAAAAACTACAAAGAACGAAACTCATCAAGCTTGAAGGGGGAAACCACATGGCGCTATGGTTGGCCCTCTAGATGGCGCTGCCATAGGTCAAACGGATATCAACTGCCTTTTTTTCAAATATGAATCTCCATTTTCTATTACATATTCGTGCAGTACGTGAAGAAATATGAACGTTTTAGTTGGACCACTTTTTTCGCTTTGTGATGCATGGCACTGTAATAGTCACAAACGCATAAGTACGTGGTATCACGTAACATTCCGCCAGTGCGGACGGTATTTGCTTCGTGATACATTACCTGTGTTAAAATGTACCGTTTACCAATTGCGGAAAACGTCGATATCGTGTTTATGTATGGCTATTGTGATCAAAATGCCAAACGGGCGTGTGATATGTATGCTGCTCGGTATCCTGGACGACATCGTCCAAGTGTCCGGACCGTTCACCGGATAGTTACATTATTTAAGGAAACAGGAAGTCTTCAACCACGACATGAAACAAATGATGATGCCCAAGTAGGTGTTATAGCTGCTGTCGCGTCTAATCCGCACATCAGTAGCAGACAAATGGCGCGAAAATCGAGAATCTCAAAAACGTCGGTGTTGTGAATGCTACATTAACATCGATTGCACCCGTAACATCTTTCTTTGCACTAGGAATGCTTGGCGACGACATTGAACGTCGTATAAAGTTCTGTCACGGGGCACAAGAGAAATTACGCGACGATGACAGATTTTTTGCACGCGTTCTATTTAGCGGTGACGTAAACTGTCATAAAATGCACTATTGGGCAAAGGAAAATCCACGATGGCTGCGACAACTGGAACATCAGCGACCTTGGCGGTTAATGATTGGTGCGACATTATGGGAGGAAGTATTAATTGGACCCCATTTTATCGATGGCAATATAAATGGTGCAGTGTATACTGATTTCAACGTAATGTTCTACCGATGTTACTGCAAGATGTTTCACTGAATAACAGAATGGCGATGTACTTCCAACATGATGGATGTCCGGCACATATCTCACTGCGGTCGAAACGGTATTGAATAGCATATTTCATGACAGGTGGATTGGTCGTCGAAGCACCATAGCATGGACTGCACGTTCACCGGATCTGACGTCCCCGGATTTCTTTCTGTGGGGAAAAATGAAGGATATTTGCTATCGTGATCCACCGACAACGCCTGACAACATGCGTCAGCGCAATGTCAATGCATGTGCCAACATTATGGAAGGCGAACTACCCGCTGTTGAGAGGAATGTCGTTACACGTATTCCAAATGCACTGAGGTTGACAGACATCGTTTTGAGCATTTATTGCATTAAAGTGGTATTTACAAGGAATCACCTGTAACAGCATGCGTTCTCAGAAATGACATTTCACAAAGGTACATGTATCACATTAGAACAACAAAATTAAATGTTCAAACGTATTACGTTCTGTATTTTTAATTTAAAAAACTTACCTGTTACCAATTGTTCGTTTAAAATTGTGATCCATATGTTTGTGACGATTACAGCGCCGTATATCACAAAGTGAAAAAAGTGGTCCAACTAAAACATTCATATTTTTTTACGTACTACACGAATATGTAATAAAAATGGGCATTCCAATTAAAAAAAAACGCAGTTGATATCCGTTTGACCTATGGCAGCGCCATCTAGCGGGCCAACCAAGCACTATCTGGTTTCCCCCTTCAAGCTAGACAAATTTCGTTCTTTGTAGTTTTTTCGTTTGACGCTTATTTTGTGACATATGTGGCCCGATCACTATCAATGGACTACCCTGTATACAAGCACTAAGAGGGAACCATACGAGAGGAAGAGCAAAAACTAAGTGCTGGGACTGAAGGATGTAGGGAAGGGATTTAGTCTTTCACCACTATTACACTACTGACCTTTAAAATTGCTACAACAACAAGAAATTCAAATGATAAACGGAATTCATTCGACAAATATACTAGAACTGACATGTGATTACCTTTTCACGCGATTTCATACAATTTGAGTGCATTGATCCTGAGAAATCAGTACCCAGAACAACCACATCTGGCCGTAATAACCGCCTTTATTCGCCTGGGCATTGAGTCAAAGAGAGCTTGGATGGCGTGTACAGGTACAGCTGCCCATTCAACTTCAACATCATACCACAGTTTATCAATAGTAGTGATTGGTGTATTGTGACGAGCCAGTTGCTCAGCCACCATTGACCAGACGCTTTCAATTGGTGTGAGATTTGGAGAAAGTTCTGGCCATGGCAGCACTCGAACTTTTTCTGTATCCAGAAAGGCCCGCACAGACCTGCAACATGCGGTCGTGCATTATCCTGCTGAAACGTAGGGTTTCACAGGGATCGATTGAAGGGTAGTGCTACGGGTCGTAACACTTCTGTAATGTAACGTCCACTGTTCAAAGTGCCGTCAATTCGAACAAGAGGTGACCAAGACGTGTAACCAATGGAATTCCATACCATCACGCCGGGTCATACGCCAGCATGGTGATGACGAAAACACGCTTCCAATGTGCGTTCACCGCTATGTCGCCAAACACGGATGCGACCATCATAATGCTGTAAACAGAACCTGGATTCATCCGAAAAAAACGACGTTTTGCCATTCGTACACTCAGGTTCGTCGTTAAGTACACCACCGCAGACGCTCCTGTCTGTGATGCAGCCTCTAGGGAAACCACAGCCATGGCCTCCGAGCTGATAGTCCATGCTGCTGCAAACGTAGTCGAACTTTTCGTGAAGTCGGTTGTTGTCTTGCAAACGTCCACATATGTTGACTAAGTGATCGAGCCGTGTCTGCACGATCCATTATAGCCATGCGGGTAAGATGCCTGTCATCTCGACTGCTAGTGATACGAGACAGCTGGGATCGTGCACGCCGTTCCGTATTACTCTCCTGTATCCACCGATTCCATATTCTGCTAACAGTCATTGGATCTCGACAAACGCGAGCAGCAATCTCGCGAGACGATAAATCGCAATCGCGATAGGCTACAATCCGACCTTTATCAAAGTCGGAAACGTGATGGTACGCATTTCTCCTCCTTACATGAGGCATTACAACAACGTTTCAACAGGCAACGCCGGTCAACTGCTGTTTGTGTATGAGAAATCGGTTGGAAACTTTCCTCATGTCAGCACGTTGTAGGTGTCGCCACCGGCGGCAACCTTTCGTGAATGCTCTGGAAAGCTAATCATTTGCGTATCACAGCATTTTCTACCTGTCGTTTAAATTTCGCATATGTAGCACGTCATCTTCGTGGTGTTGCAATTTTAATGGCCCGTAGTGTATTCAATTTGCACATCAAGAAGAAAGAAAGGTTCAAGGATAGAATGAAAATTCAAGGTGGAAGAATATCAACTTTAACATTCGATGATGACATTATTATCCTAAAGATGAAGTACAGGTTCTGTTGAATGGAATTATCAATCTAATGGGTATAGAAAATCGACTGAGTTTAAATGGAACAGAGATGAAATCAATGAGAACCAGCAGTAATGGGGAAATCGAGGTATTTGTCATAATTGATGATCATGAAGTACACGAAGTTAAGGGAATATGCAACCTAGGCACTAAAATAAACCACGAAGGACGAAGTATGGAGGAGATAAAAAGTATAGGCCCAGAGAAGTCTACTAGTATCAAAGATAGGTCTTAATTTGAGGAAGAAATTTCTGAGAATATTGTATGGCAATGAGACACGGATTGTTGTGAAACAGAAAGAGAAGAGAATTGAAGCATTTGAGACGTGGTGTTGCAGATGAATGTTGAAAATTAGGTGGAATGATAAAGTAAGGAATGGGTAGGTTCTCTGGAGAGTCGCCGAGGAAAGAGATGTATAGAAAACACTGACATGAAGAAGGGACAGGATGGTAGGACATCCGTTAAGACATCAGAGAATAACTTCCATGATGTTAGAGGGTGTTGTAGGGGGCAAAAAGTATAGAGGAAGACAGAGACTGGGATACTTCCAGCAAATAACTGAAGACCTAGGTTGCAAGTGCTACTCTGAGGTGTAAAGGCTGGCACCGGAGACCAATTTGTGGAGGGCTGCATCAAACACGTAAAAAGACTGCTCACTCAAAAGGCAGATTTACTTTTGTTAACGTTCATTTTATAACTTCTAACACGCGATCTAGTCACACTTTAGAACTTATCTTCGAGGTACTTTCCTATCTCTGCAGAATTACAATTTTATCGGCAGCCCTCAATCCTAGGTATAACAAGTGTAGGTAAACTAAAGATGAGAAATGGAGCGATTACGAGACCAATGTTCACGCTATTAATGAAAACAGACACAACACTGGTGCAGTTACCTACAACATTGGAGAATATTTATAACATTGTTGTGTGTGTTTTCATTCGTAATGTACGAAGTATTCCACCAAGAATCGACTGGACAGTCGGTCAATGTAATATTGATGGTTGCATACCTGAGAAATCAAGACACCGCTGTCACCTCAGTGCTACTCGTCGACTCGTTCTCGTTTAAATCAGTTTTACACGATGAACAAAAGTCTTCAAGAAAGATTACAATCTATGAAGCGCTCCAAGCGTACTAGGCCCCAATTATACACTCTTACAAGATCATGTCGCAGCGAGTTTAAACGATACACGTAAACACATTCTATCGCTACTGGCGTAACATGTCAATGTCGTGATTTCACATTAATGTATCATTAGCTGTATATGAAAGTTACAAAGATTTAAAACTTTCCGTGAATATATTTACGAAAAGTGTAGTTTACTCACTAGCTCAGAAAGCTCCTTGTGATAACGAAACGGCCGGCCCTGGTGGCCGAGCGGTTCTAGGCGCTTCAGCCCGTAACCGCGCCACTGCTATGGTCGCAGGTTCAAATTCTGCCTCGGGCATGGATGTGTGTGACGTCCTTAGGTTAGTTAGGTTTAAGTAGTTCTAAGTTCTAGGGGACTCATGACCTCAGATGTTAAGTCCCATAGTGCTAAGAGCCATTTTTGATAACGAAACGACGATAAACAGAAACAAAACTCAACATACGGCAAGTGCAAAAGAAAGCAATACGGCAGACTCTGCACTCAGCAGAAATGTGAGCACAGCAGTGAGCTACTAGCTCGCGCAGTGATGCCACTAAAACCGAATTTAGAACTGGCCCTATTCATATATATATATATATATATATATATATATATATATATATATATATATATATATATATATATATATACCGTATAAAAAGCACGGTCTTCAGCCACGAGTGGCCTACTGCGACCATCCGACCGCCGTGTCATCCTCCGAGGAGGACGCGGATAGGAGGGGCTTGGGGTGAGCATACCGCTCTCCCGGTCGTTAAGATGATATTCATGACCGAAGCCGCTACTGTTCGGTCGAGTAGCTCCGCAATTGGCATCACGAGGCTGAGTGCACCCCGAAAAATGGCAACAGCGCATGGCGGCTGAATGGTCAACCATCCAAGTGCCAGCCACGCCCAACAGCGCTTAACATCGGTGATCTCACGGGAACCAGTGTATCCACTGCGGCAAGGCCGTTGCCCTTATTCCTTTATCCCCAGAATTATCGCGCGTCGCCACTAACGCGATCATAATAATCAGTCCGTTCACACTATAGACATCTGCCATTCACGCAGCTGCTTGTTAATCGATTACAAGTTCGTTCATCGTGTAAAGCGGGCACTACTGAAGCCTGCAGGTGTGTGTCATCAGTGGCGAGCCTTGAGTAACGTCTACACATGTTTTAACTTGCTAGTAAAATCGTTATTGGGACGGAATCCTGAAACAATGTCTTATGAAAGAAATAATAGACGACTTGGTAGGTCCACTGGCTTGACGTGCTTTGTGTGTTTAGCGACGAGACACCCCAAGTTCTATTAAGGCTTTTTCCTCGTTATGTTGATGAGGTGCCCCATGTGACATCAAACACAGTTACATTATCACATTTCAATACAGAGCCTTATGATTTACTACACTCCCATCCACTTAATTTTTTGCATTGTCATT
The DNA here is from genome assembly GCF_023897955.1 of Schistocerca gregaria. Classification (NCBI taxonomy): domain Eukaryota; kingdom Metazoa; phylum Arthropoda; class Insecta; order Orthoptera; family Acrididae; genus Schistocerca; species Schistocerca gregaria. The sequence continues at coordinate 307,219,447 of NC_064923.1, forward strand.
GTCTGTATCGTAAGTTGTATTATTTTTTTTATCATTTTCATTTGCTTTAATTGGGTATGACAGTATAAGAATTAATCTTGGATCCTGAGAAGTGTGTTGATGAGTATCTTTCGTGCTAACAACAATTTTTTTTAATGCTACTATTTTGCAGTTAGTCTTCGGCAAAAGCATGGTGCAGACGGAATCGTGGCTGCCACGCATCGTAGCGGACAGCGACCTGGGCGACATCCTACGCGTTCTCCACTTGGCGGGCACCTTGAGGCCACCAGGGACAGGGGGCGCCGCCTTCTGGACAGCCAATGTGGCCACCTTCGCCGCAGGCGCAATCTTCTTCGCGTCGCAGGCCAGCGCCATGGCCAAGATCGGCACTTCCGACTTCGACAGCTTCGTCTTGCTTCTGTGTACCATGAACACGGCTGGCGTCTATGTGCTTCGGCTCATACACTTCCACGCCCACAGTCGCGTCATACACCAGCTTGCGTACCAGGTACTAGCGTGGTCAGACTTTCCTGCTTTTATTGTTCTTATAGTGGGGTGCAGCTAGATGGTATTTTGTGAACAGCTCCGTTACCCCCCCCCCAAAAAAAAAAACCTCCCCCCCCCCGAAAACCGCCCCCAACTCCCCCTTCCCTCCATCCTATGGCGTTATGTTCTGGATCCATTAGTTTTCGTGATATAATTCTATGCTCTACCACTACACGAGGCAGGTGTCGGGTATATTTTCCTCTTCGCGAAAACGCGGAACGTAATGTACATACGTCAAAGAAAGGTTTTCATCACCACGATTCCGTTTCGGAACCTGCTCAGAAAATTTGAATAGATATCAACATAAAAATCATTTCCGCCCTTCATGGAAACGATACATTGCATGTTGTACCACCATACAGAGAGACCTTCAGAAGTGGTGACCTAGATTTCTGTACACACCAGTACCTCTAATACCAGTAGCGTGTACTCTTACATTGATGCTATCGTGTCTTACTATCCACAATTTCATCTAGGCATTGTTGGTCCATGTTGTCCCAGCCCTTAACGGCGATTCGGCTTATGTGCCTCAGAGTGGTTGGTGAGTCACGTCGTCCCCAGGCATGTTCGATAGGGTTCATGCCTGTAAAACATGCTGGGCACTCTAATCGAGCGATGTCGTTATCCTGCAGGAAGTCATTCATAAGATGTGCACAGTGGGGGGCGCGAATTGTCCTCCATGAAGACGAATGGCTTACTAATATGCTGCCGATATGGTTGCACCATAGGTCGGAGGATGGCATTAACGTATCGTACAGCAGTTACGGCGCCTTCCATTACCACCAGCGGCGTACGTCTGCCCCGCATAATGCCACACCAAAACAGCAAGGAACCTCCACCATGCTGCACTTGCTGCACAGTGTGTCTAAGGCGTTCAGCCTGACCATGTTGCCTCCAAACACGTGTCACGATTGTCTGTAGAAGGTATATGCAGCACTGCGGCACTCATCGGTGAAGACAACGTGAAGCCAGTCCTCAGCGGTCCATTCGGCATGTTGTTGGGCCTATCTGTACCGCGCTGCATGGTGTCGTGGTTCCAAAGGTGGACCTCGCCATGGACGTCGGGAGTGTAGTTGTGCATCACGGAGCCTATTGCCCACAGTTTTAGTCGTAGCACGACGTCCTATGGCTGCTCGAAAAGCATTATTCAACATGGTGGCGTTGCTCTCAGGGTTCCTCCGAGCCATAATCCGTAGGTAGCGATCATTCACTGCAGTAGTAGCCCTTGGGCGGCCTGAGCGTGCATGTGATCGACAGTTCCGGTCTCTATGTACCTCGTCCATGTTCGAACAACATCTCTTTGGTTCACTCTGAGAGCCGCGTGGGATTAGCCGTGCAGTCTAGGGCGCTGCAGTCATGGGCTGTGCGGCTGGTCCCGGCGGAGGTTCGAGTCCTCTCTCGGGCATGGGTGTGAGTCTTTGTGCTTAGGATAATTTAGGTTAAGTACTGTGTAAGCTTAGGGACTTATGATCTTAGCAGTTAAGTCCCATAAGATTTCACACACACATTCACTCCGAGACGCCTGGACACTGCCCTTGTTGAGAGTCCTTCCTGGCACAAAGTAACAATGCGGACCCGTCAAACCTAGGCATGGTTGAACTACAGACAACACGAGGCCTGTATCTCCCTCCTGGTGGAATGACTGGAACTGATTGGCTGTCGGGTACCCTCCGTCTAATAGGCGCTGCTCATGCATGGTTGTTCACATCTTTGGGGGGGGGGGGGGGGGGGGGTTTAGTGACATCTCTGAACAGTCAAAGCGACTGTGTCTGTGATAGAATACCCACAGTCAACGTCTGTCTTCAGGAATTCTGGTAACCGCGGTGATGAAAAACATTTTCTGATGTCTGTAAAAGCTGTAATTAACAGGTTAAACTGCAACTGCAGCACAGTGGCTTTCACAGAACAGATTAACCCTTAACTGCAACAAAATGCAGCGCATACAATTTCTGACACGGAGCTCTTGTAAAAGTGAAACTTTACTGTCCTAAGTTGATCACACACTCAGTAATGTCGGTCGTATTACATTCTTCGGTGTAAGGCTAGATGGAAGGCTTTCTTGGAAATATCACGTTCAAGATCTTGTGCGTAAACTGGATGCTGTGTCTTCCTATAAGAACGATCTCCCTGACACTGGAGCATAATTACGTGCACTCACCAATGTATTCTTAGCTTAGAACAGGTCGCTGAAACTGATCTGTTGTGTCAGTTCGTTAACTTCGTGTAGGCTGTTGTTCAGGTGCCACAGAATTTAAATCCCGCATCCATGTTCATATTTTCCATTATGGAATTTGTCGTTGACTATAATGACTTACTTAGAAGAAACTGCAACATCCATACAGTGAGCAATTGAAGGAAAAACGATATGAGCATTGTGCTGAAAGATGTTATTATTCAGCAGGTTTTATTTTCAGTAATCTTCCAGCTGAAATGAAAAACATCATGTTATTATTCAGCAGGTTTTATTTTCAGTAATCTTCCAGCTGAAATGAAAAATATCATTGACGAACCACAAGTATCCAGACAGATTTATTATTTGGGGCATATGCCTTGTCTTCTGTACCTTAGTTCCTTGCGGTAGTTGAGAACTTTTCTCAGTAATGTGTTATTAACACATATACTTTCTCCAAATTTCTTTCTTATTTCATTAATTATTTGTTTGTCTTATAAATTTTCTCATCAGCATCCTGGAAACTGCATACTGGCTAAGATTAAATAAATGGAGATTAAGGATTTGAAATATATCTCTTCCCACGTATTTCAATGAGTTCAACCTGTCACGGCAAGAAAAGTGTTTTTATCATCAACTAAGCGCAAACTTCCTGAAATATTTCTTAGTGTACGCTTAAAAAAAGTCAAATTACAGTTTCAGCTGATATGAAGAAGTTTGACGACGTTCACGGAAACGCGTTCTACATTATATTCTTATGCTGTATTGTTGATTGTAGTTAAATATTGGCTTTTGTAAAACGTAACTGTTCAGCATTCATTTGTAGCGGACGTTTCGTTGAGAAACTGTAGGAAATAATACTATTTCTATCAGTATTTTTAGCGTTAGTTGACTAATTATAATTTCAAAACAACCAGAAAGATTGATATTGTACACTTTTCATACCTGTTTCCAATTGCATTTGTTTGAACATAATTTACTGCATTCGCATCACTGTTACTCCGTTGTAGCACCAAGACTTCAATGTTCAGATTAATAATTGTAGTTCCTGGATCGAAAAGATTGAAATCCGCTGATAATCTTCGTTGCTAGACTGACTATTTGATCTTGACAGAAACGTTCCCTGATAACAACCGAGATCCCTTCCATGCCTATGAGAAGGAAAAATTTCGCTGTACTGTAGTTTAAAGTCCACAAATGGGCTTGCAATGCAACCCTGTAGATCTTAAATAGGGATATATACTAGTAAACGTGTACAGCACCTTACTCTTCGGAAAGAGGCGGTAAGACATCCGTAAAGGTGACTGCCCAATCGCTAGGGCTGATCTACAGCTCACGGCCATTTTGTTGTACCCATGTCAGGCATAGCCATCCAAGGATACGATAACTGATAAATGCTCTCCATGCAATGGTACGTAACAAGGTGAATCTTATATCCTTATATGTCCTGTTTTATCAGCATTTGGTACCGTTTCTCGATGGATTAGTCTATGCTATAGAGAATCGAAAATCTGGGGCACCCGACTGTTGAGAAATTACCAGTCGTTCTGTGGACCCATTATCGTTACTCTCTTGAAACAAAAAATACATAGTTGAATAGTAACTGCTACTTCGTAGGAAAGCCTGCTTTCTCCCCAGTTCACCGAACGAGCATTTGGAAAATTATTTTTCACAGCTACAGTGCGCACAAAATAAGTTTAGCTGTACTTGCTCAGTCAGCGTTGGAGAGGACAGGACAACACTAGCGGTGAAACCTCCATTGTGACTACCACTAAGCAGTAAGGAAAGTGTAGTTCGGTAGCTGAAGCCAGTGCACAAACGTATGTCTTGCTTAACTGGTAAGCTACAGCTATGAAGCCTGTAAAGAATGATCAAGATGACCAATAATCCGACAAATACAGAAGTTCAAAGTCGCTAGTTTAAAGTTAGAGTATCGAAGAAGGAGTAAACAAAGGATCAAGCAAAGCAAAATAAGATCAACCGCGATGGCAGCTAACTATAAATATAGATAAATGTAAATTAATGTAGATTAATAAGAAAAAGAATCCTGTAATGTTTGAATACTCCATTAGTAGTGTAGCGCTTGACACATTCACGTCGATTAAATATTTGGGCGTAACATTGCAGAGCGATATGAAGTGGGACAAGCATGTAATGGCAGTTGTGGAGAAAGTGGATAGTCGTCTTCGCCTCATTTGTAGAATTTTGAGAAGATGTGGTTCATCTGTAAAGGAGACCGCTTATAAGACACTAATACTATCTATTCTTGAGTACTGCTCGAGCGTTTGGGATCCCTATCAGGTAGGATTGAGAGAGGACACAGAAGCAATTCAGAGGCGGACTACCAGACTTTTTACTGGTGGGTTTGATCATCACGCGAGTGTTACGGAAATGCTTCAGGAACTCGGGTGGGAGTCTCTAGAGGAAGGGAGGCGTTCTTTTCGTGAATCGCTACTGAGGAAATGTAGAGAACCAGCATTTGAGGCTGACTGCAGTGTAATTTTACTGCCACCAACTTACATTTCGCGGAAAGGCCACAAAGATAAGATAAGAGAGATTAGGGCTCGTACAGAGGCATATAGGCAGTCATTTTTCCCTCGTTCTGTTTAGGAGTGGAACGGGGAGAGAAGATGATAGTTGTGGTACGAGGTACCCTCCGCCACGCACCGTATGGTGGATAGCACAGTGTGTATGTAATTGCAGATGTAGATGGCAAGAAAGATATCTCTTTTTTTTTTAAAAAAAAAAGGATAAAAACACAGTATTGCGGCAAACGTACCTTACTACCCACACTGTCAGTATATAAAGAAACATTTGTCACATGAAAACACCCTTCTTCTTCTTTGTCGTCTTTCTGTAGTGATGAACACTCTATTGGGTGATTCGAGTGACTGGAATAATTAGAAGTTCCTGCGACCCTCTCAAGTACCATATACCTCTTAGTGTGATTTTTCCTTCCTTGTTTGCTTCTTCCGACAGAAAATTAATGACAGTGAATATTGTTATACGTTCTTTGTTATGAAGAACTTTCATACCTTGTGGTGTGGGAAGACTACTGTGTCATGCTATGTACACTGTCCAACGACATTACTGTGACCACCTGTGAAAAGCCTGAATAATGTCGCTTTTCAGCCCGAACCGCTGCGAGACTTGCAGGAAGAATCAGTGAGGGTCTTATGAAAGGTACCAGCAGGGATTTGGAACTATGCCGACTCCATTGCCGTTCCAGCTGCGTTAGATTACTCGGTTGAGGAACCAAGGTGCAAACAGCCCGATCGTGACGGTCCTACAGATTCTCGACCGGTTTTTAATCCGAGGATTTTTGCGGCCAGGGGAGTACTGAAAACTCACGCTAGTAGTCTTAGAACCAGACACGTACACTGCGAGCTGTGTGACACGACGCATTGCACTGCTGGTTAATGACATCTTGACGTAAAACAAGCCCTGTAGGAGTGGAGGCGGTCCTCAAGAGGAGATGCATACTTATGTTGACCCATTGAACCTTCCAGAATGACTGGGTCACTCAGGGAACGACACGAAAACATTTCCAAGACCGTAACGCCCCCTCCTCCGATCTGAAACCTTCTACGATTGTCAGAGGTTTTTCCTTCAGACGTTTCGCGCCACACACGTCGACGGCCATCCGTTCCTGAGATGCCCACATGCATCCACGCATCGTACGTCTAGTTGCGATAATTGCGTGCAAAACCCAGCCTTCGTCGCCGATGAACAGCAGTTCGTATTGGTTCATGAACAGGCCACCTGCTGCGGAGGCCCATATGGGGCAATGTTTGCTGAGAGGTCGCTGGGGAGACATTGTTGACAGCCCCCCGGTTGATGTGGCAGTCAGCTGCCCAACAGTTGTAAGTCTATTCGCCCGCACACGTCCTCCTAGCTATCGTTCACTCATTTATGGCTAGTGATTCAGATGACTCTGTATCGGTTTTGGAAAGCGCCATTTTGTCATCAGCGGTGTACTTTAATCATGACGGCACGCACACAGGTTACAAATAGCCGTTTCGGAAATACTTCCACCCTTGGCCCGGAATCCAATGGCCACGCCCTTTTGGATGTCGTATAAATTACTTCTTTTCCGCATTACGACGACTGCATTGTTTCCCATTTGCTCCCGACACAAATTGTGTATCCACCACTGCCAGTGCTGCCACCTGCCAACTGTGAAGTCGAGCATAGGCGGTGGTCACATTCATGTGTATTCAAGAGACAGTGAAGAGAACGCTCGATGTTGGCACTTGGACAGGTGACAGCCATCTCAGGCACAGCGGTGTGCAATCGTCCAGTGTTTGGCAGTATGAGCTCCACTAATGAGTGTGACACAGGAAACACTGTAATGTGAATGCATGCACTGGTTCGTCTGAGAAGGATGTCATAAAGCTGTTGTATCCTCTCCTGAGGCTAGATGGGTCATAACTGTTGTAACTGGTCCTTGATATCGTGCATGTGGCCAATGACATGGAGTGGATGTCTGAGCTGGTCCCTCACATTTCCTATGGGGGATAGCTATATGAATATTGAAACTTCCTGACAGATTAAAACTGTGTGCCGGACCGTGACTCGAACTCGGGACCTTTGCCTTTCGAGGGGAAAGTGCTCTACCAACTGAGCTACCCAAGCATGACTCGCACCCCCTCCTCACAGCTTTACTTCTGCCAGTACCTCGCCTCCTACCTTCCAAACTTAACAGAAGCTGTGAGGGTGAGTCGTGCTTGGGTTGCTCAGTTGGTAAAGCACTTGCCCGTGAAAGGCAAAGGTCCCGAGTTCGAGTCTCGGTACAGCACACAGTTTTAATGTGCCAGGAAGTTTCATAACAACGCACACTCCGCTGTAGAGTGAAAATCTCATTCTGGAAACATCCCCCAGGCTGTAGCTAAGCCATGTCTCCGCTATATCCTTTCTTTCAGGAGTGCTAGTTCTGTAAGGTTAGCAGGGGAGCTCCTGCAAAGTTTGGAAGGTAGAAAGCGAGGTACTGGCAGAAGTAAGGCTGTGAGGACGGGGCGTGAGTCGTGCTTCGGTAGCTCAGTTGGTAGTGCACTTGCCCGCGAAAGGAGAAGGTCCCGAGTTCGAGTCTCGGTCCGGCACACAGTTTTAATCTGCCAGGAAGTTTCATAACAGCGCACACTCCGCTGGAGAGTGAAAATCTCATCATATGAATATTGATGACCACAGGAGTACCTCAACGTCACTTAGATATTTCACATGCAATGTGTGGACGAGCACTATCCTGTTGAAGACTAGCGCCACGATACTGTCTTATGAAAGATAACACTTGAGGACGCTGGATGTCCCTGACGTAGCGGTGTGTTGTAAGACTTCTCTCAGTCACTACCAGCCATTATCACAAGCCATGACCCAATGGCTTCCCACATTCTGGCGTCAGGAGTACACTGTGCCTCTCCAACACATTGGCAGAATGGGATCCACATGTCGCGGCCGAACTCGCTTACGATGGTTTCCCTAGCTAGTGCAGAAAAGGCAGTTAATCGCTGAGCATAATGTGGCGCGATTCCTCCATAATCTATACTTCATAGTCGTAGCACCACTTCGGAATAACACAGAATGTTCCAAGGAACCAGGGAGTAGTTCTTTTCTCTGGGGTGGATGGTGTGGATATGAAAGGCTTACGATGTACTCGGCGCACAATACGACGATCATCACTGGTGACGGTCTGACGTCGTTGACCGCAACCCTGACAACGATTATGCTTGTGATCATGTTTCCATCCATTCCTAAACTGGGCTACTGTACCATCAGAATACACCACAAATCTGAATATAGCACGATTCGATCATTCGGTCAATGTAGACCCACAATGATGCCCCATTCAGGTGCCTATAGCGCTGTCTCACACAAGTATGTGGCATCTTCTTCACTGTGATCACTCAACACCTGTAGCTGTTCACGTCCTTATCCATCCTAGCAGGTCTAGTAACAACATTAAATATGAACAACACTAATGTACTCTGTCGGTAGTTTTACCTGTCTCAGAGTATTGCAGCTCTTGTCATCTAACTCGTGGTTTCAATGCATCTGACGGCATCACAGGGATTCTTTTTATCACTCTTCTTACTGGCTTCATTCTTCCCGTTGCGAACTCTTCTCTTGCGTCAACCTTTTCATTTCAGAAGAGTACTCGCAGTTAACACCTTAGGTATTTGTTGGATGTATTTCAATCTCTGTCGTCCCCTACAGTTTTTATCCTCTATAGCTTCCACTAATTTCATGAAAGTTATTTTCTGATGTCTTCACAGGTGTCTTATTATCCTGTTCCTCTCTCTCGTACCTGTTTTCCATATGTTCCTCTCTCCGTCAAATCTGCAGAGATCCACCTCATTCCTTACTTTGTCAGTCCATCTAACTTCCAACACTTTTCTAAAGCGCCCATCTCATATCTGTTCTTTTCTGGTTTCCCACACTCTATGATTCACTACCATACATCGCTGTGTTCCAAACGTACATTCTCTGAAGCTTCTTCCTCAAACGAAAGATTATGTCTGATGCTAGTAGACTTACTATTGGATACCATCGCAGAAGCTTTCTTCGTCCCTTGCAAGGGCGTCAGATACCCTTCAACATCTTCATATAGCACATTATCATAAAATGATTTAAAGCACGTATTCTTTTCGTGTGAGGGGTATCGCGAGAAGAAATTAACTTTCTGCAAGAGCCTATGCAAACTGAACTAACAGAATACCACTAATAGCACTAGAACATTCAGACGAGAAGATGCAACAACTTACAGAATAATCATGGATTTTCAAGGTATTATTGCGTGTACATTCCAGAATAAGTGCCTATTACCGCAGACAGTTTGTGATCCACACTGTCTATTGTCTGCCGATAAACCCAGACTTACGTTTTGCTCAATTTTTATTTTTTGTAAGTTATTGTTTAATAAGAAGATAATGTCACATTACCACTTAAAACATATTAGTATCTATGTCCTTTTCCCTCAATAATTTAAATCAATTGGTTTTTTAAGGTGTGCTCCACACGTTCACTATATTGTAAGACAACTATTTTTTTAAACCACGAAGAGCTGGTATTGAATAGTACATTAACCTGCTGCCTCTAGTATGTCAAGGGATCATGCACGGCTCGCAGTCACATTACACTGTGTGAGATGCTAACCGAGAGGGCCCAGAGGCGAATATCACGACCTGACAATGAAAATTAGTTTCGAACGACACTGGGATAGGTGCTGTCAGTGAATGCTAGTCCATCCCAGTTAGTTTCCCAGGGACTATTGGGAAAGTAAATGTATGCAAAGGACCAAATGGTGTTCAGAAATGATAGGATAAACACAGTTGTCGGTGGCGTGTTTGTTGCTGTCAGAAGTAGTTCATCTCGTAGAGAAATTGAAGTGGACAGTTGCTGTGAGTTAGTATGGCAGAGGTCATTCTTGGCAACCTGAATAAAATAATAATTGGATCATTCTACCGATTTCCCATCTCAGATAATACAACTGCTCAAAGAAAATTTGAGTCTAATTTCAGACACGTACCGACTCATACATTATAGTTGGTAGTAACTTAAATTTACCCTCGATATGTTGGAGAAAATACGTGTTTAAATACGGAGATCCGTATGAAACATTAAAACATCGTCTGAAATTGAACTAAACGCATTCTCTGAAAATTATTTTGAATGATTAGTTTTTTAGCTCACTCGAATAGTAAACGGTTGTGAAAACAGCAACAGCTAATTCTGAGCTAACGACGAGCATCAACCTGGAACAGGAATTAATGAACACAGGCTTGTCTTAGTGAGACTAAATACCGTAACTCCTAAGTCCATAAAAATAAATGAAGACTCTATCTATTCAAAAAGTGATGCCTTCCTGAAAACCAATCTCCACTCCTTACAAATCAACAGTGTAAGTTTAAACCAAATGGGACTTTGATTCAAAGAAATAGTCTACAGAAATTGAGAGAGTTATACCACATAAATTAACGAAAGACGGAGCTGATCCCCCGTGGTACACAAAATAGGTCAGAACATTGTTGCAGAAACACAGAAAAAAAGCATGCCAAATTTAAACTAACACAAAATTTCCAAGATTGGTGATCTTTAACAGAAGATCGAAATTTAGAGCTGATTCCAGTGCAAGATGCTTATAATAGTTTCCACAACGAAAGTTCGTCTAGAAATATTGCAGAAAATCCAAAGACACCCTGGTGGTATACAAAAGAAGCTACCGACAACCAATGCCTCCTCTGAGCGATAAATACTATCGATGACAGTACTGTTAACGCAGAGTTACTAAACACATCCTTCCGAAATTCCTTCGCCAAAGAAGATGAAGTAAATAGTCCTGTATTTGAATCAAGAACAGCTGCAAACATGAGTGAGTGAGTTAGAAGTATGTATCCTCGGAGCATTGAAACAACTTAAATCACTTAAGAGAAGCAAATCGTTCGAACCATATTCTATACCAGTTAGGTTCTTTTCAGAATATGTTGATGCAGTTGCTCCATACTTAACAATCATATAAAACAGCTCGCATGGCGAAAGTTCCGTACCTAAGGAGTGGAAAGTTGCACAGTCACACTAACTTTCAAGAAATGCACTAGGAGTAATCCACTAAATTACAGGCCCATATCATTAACGTCGATATGCCGCAGGATTTTGAACATATATTGTGTTCGAACATTATGAATCACCTTGAAGACAACGCTGCATTAACACGTACTCAACTCGGATTTAGAAAACATCGTTCTTTTTGAAATGCAACTTGCTCTTCACTCACACAAAGTGTTGATGCCATCGACAAAAGATTTCAAATTGATTCTGTATTTCTAGATTTACTGAAGACTTTTGATACGGTACTTCACAAGTGGCTTGAATCAAATCGCGTGCTTAGGAATATCAAAAATGGCGCTGAGCACAAAGGTCATCAGTCCCCTGGTACTTAGAACTACTTAAACCAAACTAACCTAAGGATATCACACACATCCATGCCCGAGGCAGGATTCGAACCTGCGACCGTAGCGGTCGTGCGCTTCCAGAACGTAGCGCCTAGAACCGCTAGGCCACCCCGGCCGGCTAGGGAATATCGTCTCAGTTATGTGACTGGATTCGTGATTTCCTGTCAGAGAGGTCTCATTTCGTAGTAACTGACGGAAAGTCGTCGAGTGAAACAGAAGTCATTTCTGACATTCCCCAAGGTAGTGTTACTGGTACTCTCCTTCTGCTTATACACTCCTGGAAATGGAAAAAAGAACATATTGACACCGGTGTGTCAGACCCACAATACTTGCTCCGGACACTGCGAGAGGGCTGTACGAGCAATGATCACACGCACGGCACAGCGGACACACCAGGAACCGCGGTGTTGGCCGTCGAATGGCGCTAGCTGCGCAGCATTTGTGCACTGCCGCCGTCAGTGTCAGCCAGTTTGCCGTGGCATACGGAGCTCCATCGCAGTCTTTAACACTGGTAGCATGCCGCGACAGCGTGGACGTGAACCGTATGTGCAGTTGACAGTCTTTGAGCGAGGGCGTATAGTGGGCATGCGGGAGGCCGGCTGGACGTACCGCCGAATTGCTCAACACGTGGGGCGTGAGGTCTCCACAGAACATCGATGTTGTCGCCAGTGGTCGGCGGAAGGTGCACGTGCCCGTCGACCTGGGACCGGACCGCAGCGACGCACGGATGCACGCCAAGACCGTAGCATCCTACGCAGTGCCGTAGGGGACCGCACCGCCACTTCCCAGCAAATTAGGGACACTGTTGCTCCTGGGGTATCGGCGAGGACCATTCGCAACCGTCTCCATGAAGCTGTGCTACGGTCCCGCACACCGTTAGTTCCTATGGGATCAAAGTGCTGAGGTCATCGGTCCCTAGGCTTTCACACTACTTGATCTAAACTAACGTACGCTAAGAACAGCACACACACCCATGCCCGAGAGAGGACTCGAACCTCAAACGGGATGGGGGAGGGGGGGGGGAGCCGCGCCAACCGTGGGAAGTCGCCTGAGACCGCGCGGCTACCCCAGGCAACAAATCAGATACTGGTTTTTATGCGTACCCGCGGGCAGCTGTAAACTCAGATCACAATTTGGTAATGATGATGAGTAGGCTTAAGTTCTGAAGTTCAAGGGCCTAGTCAGGGAGAATCAATGCGCTAAGATGTGGGAAGTACTAAGGAATGAAGAGATACGCTCGAAGTTTATGTGAGGCTTCAGCTATTACGGTAATGAACAGCAAAGTAGGCAGTTAAGTAGAAGAGGAACGGACATCTTCAGAGAGGGCAATCACAGAAGCTGGTACAAAGAAGGTAACTACGAAGAAACAATGTGTAAAAGAAGAAGTACTTCAACTGCTCAACGGAAGGAGGAAGTACAAATATGTTCGTGGAAATACAGCAATACAGAAATAGCTGTCACTTAGTAATGAAACAAACAGAAGTTGTAGAAAGCTCAGACGAAATGGCTACTTGAAAAATGTGAAGAAATCGAAAATGAAATGGTTGTCGACTGATTCAACATAGAGAAGATTGACAAGAACCTGCGGTAAACTAAAAGAATGGCGCTAACGTTAAGAATGGAATGGGAATTCCACTGGTAAATGCAGAAGAGGGCGGTTGGATAAATAAGTGTGTGGCTAGGGCCTCCGGTCGGGTAGACCGTTCGCCGGGTGCAAGTCTTTCGATTTGATGCCACTTGGGCTACTTGCGCGTCGATGGGGGATGAAATGATGATGATTAGGACAACACAACACCTAGTCCCTCAGCGGAGAAAATCGCCGACCCACCCGGGACTTTAGGATTGACATTCTGTCGCGCTGGCCACTTTTTTTTCTTTTTTCTTTTTTTGTTAATCTAATTTTGTTCTATATTGTTGGTTGAATTTGTTCTGGGCGGACGTCCGATGACACCCATTTAGGTTCTTCGTTGATCCATTCACTCAGTTTTTTGTTGCAGAGGGTAGCTAAACCTCTGACCAAACACGCTGAGCTACCGGGACGGCAATCACTCAGTTACCGGGGGCGGACAGCGGTTTGATGGAAAGAGTATATTGAGAGTTTCTTTGAAGGGGGGCCTTCTCTGATGACGTGATAGAAGAAGAACGCAGTAGTCGATGGGGAAGAGACAGGTGATGCATTAAGAGAATCAGAATTTAGAAGTGCCTTGGAAGTCTTAAAGTCAAATAAGGCAGAAGGGATTGATAACATTCCACCAAATTTCTAAAACCATTCGGAGAAGTGGAAACAAAACGATTATTCACATTGGTGTGTAAAATGTACGAGACTGGCGATATGTCATCAGACTTTCGTAAAAAAATCATCAACACAATTCCGAAGACTGCAAGAGCCGATAAGAAAGAGAATTATCGCACTATCTGCTTAACAGCTTATGCATCCAAGTTGCTGACCAAGATAATATGCAGAAGAATGGAAAGAAACCTGTGTACCTGTTAGATGACGCTCGGTTTGGATCTAGGAAAGTTAAAGACGTCAGAGAGGCAGTTCTGAAGTTGCGTTTGCTAAGGACAACAAGACGGAAAAAAGTCGATACATGTTTATAGGACTTGTAGACCTGGAAAAAGCTTTCAGCAGCGTAAACTAGTGCAAGATGTGAAACGTCCCCTTAGAAAAATTATACACGACTGGTCTATATGAAACGTCCCCTTTGAACAATTTATACAAGACTGTGCTTAAACTGACACACAATATTTTTAGCGCAACGCAATCTGACTTTCAAAAATTCCTACGAAAGAATGGCCCTGACTAACAATAACCTATACGTTTCACAAACCACTTACCTCACAAAAATTTTCGTTACTCAGGCTACTGCAATACAGCGAGAGCCACTACTGCCAGCTAAATAAAAGATTCAAACTACTGAAGGCACTAACTACTGATAGGCATAGTTAGCAAATGAAAGATTTTAATAGAGTACAAACAATGGATGTACCTTAATAGTCAGAATATATATCAGTTCATGACACCAATTCTTACAAATTTCAAAACTCCGCCATCTCTCTCCCCACGTCCACCACTGCTGGCGGCTCACCTCCAACTGCGCAACGCTACGCGCTGTTAGCATCCAGCTGCCGCTGCTCAACACTACAATGGCAGACAACAATGCAAACTAAACACAGACTGTGCACGGCACAGCCAGTGATTTTTATACAGAGCGCTACGTGGCGGCGGCGTTACCAATAAAAAAACCTAAACAGCTTACTTACATAGCCCCCATGCTCCCCACAAAAAAATTTACAAATTGTTTTGGGCAGTGGCCAATACGGATTTGAAAATTTTTTTCATAATTACAATGACAAAGAAATGGAATGCACACACTTAAAGATACAATGTTGGTCAAAAGCTAAAATTTTCTCACAGTCCATAAAGACAGTCCTGATCATTCATCAAAGTAAAATTGCAGTGTTTTTCTCAAAGTCTGAGTAGTAAAAGAAAATGCACACGGAAGTAGTGGATTTCCATGCAGTCTTGAAGAAGTAGTGTTGTCCTTCCAACGGAAAGAAAGTGCTGACTCTTGACATGCAGACAGGTAATGGGCCAAAACAGAGCAAACCCACAGCAGAGTCAGTCAAAGTTTTGAAGAATATTGGTACGTAGGTCATCTCAGAGCAGACCCACTGTAGTCGTTGTAGAGATTACGGTATTGGTGGGCCACCAGAGTTGCAGACCCATTGCAGTCCTTGTAGAAATAATGGTACCGGTGGGTCATAAAAGGTGTAGACCTACTGTAGTCCTTGTAGAGATGGCCAGCAGCCATCTGTTTGACTGTGCAGGCGCACAATCACCATTGAAGAGTCTTGCGGATAACATAGCAAGTCCATAACCCACCACTTGTCCACTCACAAAGTTTTTGGAATTGTCCTTAGAACCAACAATGCTGTTAACCAGTCCCTTGCTGAGTTATTAACACATGTGCAAACACTATCAGTCCCTACTTCTCACATATTGTCCATATACTATGACCAACAGAAACGTGTGCAGTGAAATGTAATTTACAAGTTACTTAATTTGATGAACTGGTGTCAGTTACAATTTTATAACATAAGAATGCAATAACAAAGGTACAAAATACATCATTAAAGAACATAACAATACAGATAACATTTGCAGTAGTACAGGCTTTACAAAAGAATCGAAATAGCAAATACATAAGTGTTACAAAAATTACGGCATAAGTACATACATAATAGATCAGAATAACTTTTGAAACATCAACTTCACACAGGAGCATTAAAACAAAACACAATAAATAATGTCTGAACATATTTACAAAGAAAATAACATAGTATTTGAAAAATTCTACAACATAAATCTTATTAGCTAAACACATAAGGACAGGAAAAAGACAAATACACAAGGGTACATAAACACATAGAGGGATAATACGAAAGGAAAGGACAGGGTTTGTTTTACTGCAGTATTTTGCATAGAGATCTCCCTTAGTTCATCATTATTTCCAAAAAGTCCTATCTATACCTGCTTTCTGTACTTTTCTCGTATAACCTCTCAGTGCATTTCTTCAAATCCATCGCAACTCATTCTCTTATATAGGCTACCCCCTCTTAAGATAACTTAAAATCTACTGAGCTCAGATGCTAAACTTAGGGACGACGCAATGTAGCAGCACAAAACGATTAACACAAACAGCAATGAATAAAAAATGCAAGTAAGCATAGCAAAGCAGCAATAAATGTAATAACTTATACCTAAACATGACAAACCCACAAGCGGAAAAAATAGTACACTAAAGACAACAATGCAGATAAGGGAAAGTTATAATCACATCTTAATGACTATGTAATTAAAGTGGTGCACCACAACTTATTCTATTAAATAAATTACCAAGTACTTGAAAAGAAAATTATGTATCCAGTTCCTGTTACTAGTCCCTTCTTATTGTTCTTTCCTTTCCAAGTGCTCCTTTTTTTTAAGAATGTGGATCATAAAATTATTATTTAACAGATCTGTTGACAGAAAGGCTTCACATTAGCAAATTCATTTACTTTTATTTTATAAAATCAATGATGCAACACAGCTGGAAAACAGATATCAAATGAAATAAGCAACTATGGACAAAGCATAAAAATATCATTCAATAGTCATGTGACATTTCATAAGTTAGTAGAATTCTCTCAACTCTCGTAGAAAGACGTTTGTTATAATCAGGTGTCAGATGTAAGTATCTTTCTCAGTAATGAGCGTGTCGTATTTGCGGTACTTTCTACAAAGGAATGACAATAGAGAGGATAATGGATCTTTTTTTTTTTACCTGTGCCTCTGAAAGGCACACACTAATGGCTTTCTTTTGTCAGGTGGTTGTCGCGCAGCTGGGTGCCCACGACGCATTACGTGCAGGTGGTCACTTAACTGTCTTAACGAAATATTTACGACACCAGTTTCCGCTACAGTGGCAGTCTCATGTAAAAAATTTCACAGGTCAAGAATTTGCGTTACACATCTGTAGAAACAAAATTCTATTAATATAACAGTGTCCAAAAATTTTTGGCGGCCTTGTGATACATTCACGCGTATACACACATTTCATAACTCTTAAAGTACGATTCTTGGTTTCCAACATCCTTTTTCACAAACCAGAGTCCCTAACCACTACTCATTACTCCTTACCTTATTACACATATGTATATTCGTCGACACTTCTTCAATATGTCATCATAACAGATACGTAGCATAACCAAATAACTCTTATAGCATCAGCTTAAGCATACTTCAGCAGCATAATTCACATCGTCGACGTAATAATAACATCATAACACCACAGTCAAATTCTCAAAATCTCTGTAGCTTCCTCCAATAATTTCAAAACCTAAAAAAAATTTTCTGCTCATGTCAAAAGTGTCATCTGCCTCAAACGTACTTTAAAAATCGTGATCCCATACCAAATATGTCATTCAAAGCTCTTATAGTATCACAATGGTTCCGAAAAAATATGAACAGTTCACAAAATACAACTTCGTAAGTGTGAAGTTATCCAATGGTGTAATTACGTAAACATCTGTCACTGATGTAATAAAGTAAATGTTTGTCTCTCTCAGTTAAATGATCAGATAGCTGTGTAATTTATGTGTTAGAGAAATATGGTACAGATGTGTAAAGTTGTATAAACAAATACCACATTAGCTAGGGCTCCTTGTGCTTGCCAAACACATGGTACACAAAGTAAGCGTGTACCCCCCTGAGAATTAATGTAATTATATCCTCAAGTGTTACAGATTACAGCAATGGAATGAAATGTATCACGGAAAACTTTCTTTGTAATTCAAATATGTTGAAAAATAAATAGTTTAATGCGTGTCCTGTAGCACTAAATGTGCGTCTTGCTGTAAGACAATCTCTGTGGAAGTGTAGTAGTTATTTTCCTCCGAAAGCTACGTTCTGCAGAAGTCAATGTACTTACCTCATGATAAATAAAAGTGAAATGCTTTGCGTATAGATATCGTATTACTACGCTTATTGCTGTGATGAAGTAAGTACTGTACTGTAACGTATTGTTGTGCTACAGCAAAGGCTGTCTCATTGTAGCTATACCACAAACGTTACTACTAAAACATGTTTTACTTTCCAGAAAAATTTAGAAAAACTGTGCAGATATAAAACAGATAAACTGCAAAAGCAACATTGTAAATTGTCACTCATTAGTAGCGTCGTGATAAAATCGTGTAGCTGTCACATAAACTAACCACTGTATCATCTGGTACCTCACAGAAAGTACTTTAAATCCAGAATGTATTTTCAAGTAAACCAAAATGTTGCATTAAAATCTCATTAGCAATACTGGTAAATGTTCTAAGTATGTGAGCCTTATAGTCGTTACGTAATCGTGCAACTAACAAGCAAGAATGTACACGCACAATAACACTGTGACGTCTGTTCGCTATAACAATGCTTTCGTAAATACTGTCTAAATAAGTTCTCTTGGTTCTTGACTGGATATTTAACTTCAAACATGGTTGCATGTTAACAGATTCTAAGTCTGACAAATTGTACTAGTAGAGTGAAGTGAAAAATTTTATGGCAAAGACAAAGTTAAAAAGCAGATTATCTTTCAATAAACGGTTTTACATGTGAAATGTAGTGCAATCCTTTACTCTTCCTAGTGCACAGAGTTTCAACTTCAAAGCAATTATCATGTTGTATACGTCGGTAAGGTATGCTAAACATTTTCTCAAGGTTAGCGTCTATGTTATTTTTCTCTGAGCCAGCCGGCGCACGTGGCTGCCTGCGGTGCGAGTCATTGTCTGTTTCTTTGTTGGCGCGCGTCGTTATTGGGATTAGGAGACCTAACTGGTACAAATTCTCCTTGTCGAGAGTACCCTGCTCTGTTTGAATCCCGCCAATTCTGATGAAATTCAGGTCTGTCGTTATGATTATATCGTCTGTCGTCATGTCGGTAGTTCCTGTAGTTTCTTTCTTGTCGGTTACGTGGTGAATTTCTCCCTGAACTGTAACTGCGCGCTGGACCGTTGCGTCTAAAGTTATTCTGTCTCCCTTGATAGTAATTATTTTGGTTCCCATATTGTCTGTTTCTCTGATTGTCTCTGTGATAGTCATTACCGCGGAGAGGTGACCTTTCCCTGTAATTATTACTACTCTGCCAACGGTTGTCATACGGATGGTGTCTGTTTTGGTCACGATTTGTATTGTGAAAATAGCCTTGTCGTGTCCAGTTATTATTTCCTTCATCGCGGAATTGCGACGGATGTGACCTGTAATTGTTGTGTTCCTGTTTTCGCGTTCCGCGATTGTCAGTGTCAATTTCTAATTCTTGTAAGAGTCCCTGAAAAGCTTCAATGTCGTCTTTGCAACGGCCTGCCAAAATAATATGCCGTAAATGTTCAGGCAATTTGATTAAGCAAATGCGGATGAGTTCTGACGGGCTGTATGGGTTTGACAGGTACTGATTCTTGTGCAACATGTCTTCAAAATATTTCACAAGACTGGAAAATTCAGATTGTTCGAAATGTTTCATCATTATGATGCTATGTTTTACTCGGTCTTGTGTGGCTTGGGACCAATTTGCTGAGAGGAAGGCATGGTAAAATTCTCTTTCACTGTGGCAATCGTGAATGACCGATCGCATTCTTACAGCTGGTTCATTCTCTAAATAGCCACACATAAATTCTAATCTGTGCTCTAGTGACCAGTTGGGAGGAAAACAATGAGAGAATTGATGGAGCCACGCTTTTGGATGAATGTCGTTGCCAGAATTCTTAAATGTTTTGAATTTACGTGTAGTAATGAACAGCTTATAGTCAAAATCATCGTGTCGGCGGGTCGCATATCGGTCATTGTTACGTCGTTTCGGCGGTTCCATCTCAAAATTCGGTGTACTTTGCCAATTACTTTCATGATTTCCGAAATGCCCTGTGTTATTATTTTGTGGTTGTTCTGTGTTGCTATGTCCCTCTTCCCATACTCGGGCGCGAGTGTCCTCTGAAATATGTAATTCTTGTATTACTTGAGCCAACTGATCTTGTACTTCCCGCATTTCTCTTTTGTACTGTGTGTTGATTTTATTTTGATTCTGTTTGAATTTCCTGATTTGTTCATACTCTTCAGTGTCAGTGAAGGCTACAGGTTTTGTGTCATTCAGATCATCATCTACCTTCGTAGATAAGTTAGTGAACTGATCTGAAAGTTCGGCTACTTTCTCCGATAGTGAACACATTTCCTCAGTGTGTTTTTCTGAACCAAGTTTCAGAGTGTCCATTTGTGTTGAAATCGAATCTACTGTGACCTTTAAGTTTTCCTGAGTTCTTGCAAGTTGCGTAACCGAATCGGTGGATGCAACTGAGTCAATTTTAGCTTGCAAGGTCTCATGATTTTCATGAACAATTGTTTGCAGTTCTTTTATGGCTGCTTCGTGATTCTGTAATGCATTTTCATGCCGCGAAAAAATAGGTTGGAAATGCTCACAAATTTGTGTTTTTACGTCATTACAGACTTTTTGACATTTCGATTCGATTTTATGTAATTCAGTAGTTAAATCTTCACGTGTTTGTTCAAGCATATGTTCCACTGTGTCTAACTTTTGAAGCTTTTTCTGTGTTTGTCTCTGATCTTGTTCCATTGTGTCCAACTTTTGCTGTGTTTGTCTCTGATTTTGTTCCACTGTGTCTAACTTTTGAAGATTTTGTTCCATTGTGTCTAACTTTTGAAGATTTTGTTCCATTGTGTCTAACTTTTGAAGCTTTTGTCCCATTTGTTGCATTAATTGTAATAACAATGCACTGGTGTCTGAAACATGTTCCTTAGTCCTATTCGGCAATGCATTTGCACCGGCAATATTCGCAGTTTGAAAAACAGAAAATGTGTCTTGACTTATTTGAGAAAACGGTGAGGACGCAAAACCTGAATGTACAGTATTTGCAATATTGTGTCCTGTCATTTCGGAATCCTGAGGCGAACTGTTGCCGACCGATCGATCGATAACGCTTTCCTGTTCACTAATTGTTTCACTGCCTACACCATTATTTGCAACCCGCTCCATTTCCCTATGCACAATTACCAAATTACTACTTTGAACATTAGTTAATTCATTACATGGTGGCGCTAACACACTGCTTTCGTCTTAACTGTCATTTCTCAGTTTACTTTGGAGCCTAGTATTACGTTTTTCACACGCCATTATTGTCACAATATTTCACACGACAACACAAAAAAAGCACAATTTGAAAAGCAAAAATAAGAGAACACATTAACATATCACTGAAAATAATATCTAGTTAATTACAAGCGCAGTTGCGAAATACTTCGTGCAAAACTACATGCATGCCACAACTATTTTACTGTACAACAATGAAAGACTGCAACTACAAAGGAAATTCTCACTATGATTACGCACTAGCAATAAACAAAGAAATTACACAAACTACAAGAAAAAAATCAGAAGATTCCAGTGAGGTATCCTTGGCTAAGGGTCGACATATGAAACGTCCCCTTAGAAAAATTATACACGACTGGTCTATATGAAACGTCCCTTTGAACAATTTATACAAGACTGTGCTTAAACTGACACACAATATTTTTAGCGCAACGCAATCTGACTTTCAAAAATTCCTACGAAAGAATGGCCCTGACTAACAATAACCTTTACGTTTCACAAATCACTTACCTCACAAAAATCTTCGTTACTCAAGCTACTGCAATACAGCGAGCGCCACTACTGCCAGCTAAATAAAAGATTCAAACTACTGAAGGCACTAACTACTGATAGGCATAGATAGCAAATGAAAGATTTTAATAGAGTACAAACAATGTATTTACCTTAATAGTCAGAATATATATCAGTTCATGACACCAATTCTTACAAATTTCAAAACTCCGCCATCTCTCTCCCCACGTCCACCACTGCTGGCGGCTCACCTCCAACTGCGCAACGCTACGCGCTGTTAGCATCCAGCTGCCGCTGCTCAACACTACAATGGCAGACAACAATGCAAACTAAACACAGACTGTGCACGGCACAGCCAGTGATTTTTATACAGAGCGCTACGTGGCGGCGGCGTTACCAATAAAAAAAACCTAAACAGCTTACTTACAGATGCTCGAAATTCTGTGATAAATAGAGGTAACATAAAGGGAAAGAAAGGTAATATACAGTATGTACAAGAACCAAAAGGGAACATTAAGAATGGAGGACCAAGAACGAAGTGTAGATATTAAAAAGGGTGTAAGACAAGGATGCAGTCTTTCGCCCCTGCCCTTCAATCTCTATGTCTAAAAAGCAATGACGAAGAAAAAAAAGTAAAGCTGTAAAGTGGGATTAAAATTCAAGGTGAAAGGATATCAGTGACAAGATTCGCTGATGACACTGCTATTCTCAGTGAAAGTGAAGTAAAATTACAGGATATGTTGAACGGGATGGTCTAATGAATACAGCATATAGATTGAGAGTAAATCGAAGAAAGACGGAAATAATGAGAAGTAATAGAAAAGGGATTAGCGATAAGCTTCATATCAAAAATTTTCAAATGTGTGTGAAATCTTATGGGACTTAACTGCTAAGGTCACCAGTCCCTACGCTTACACACTACTTAATCTTAATTAGCCTAAGGACAAACACACACACACACACACACACACACACACACACATACACACACACCCATGCCCGAGGGAGGACTCGACCCTCCGCCGGGACCAGCCGCGCTTAATATCAAAACTGATGACGAAGAAGTACATCTACAGCTACGTGATTACTCTGCTATTCACAATAAAGTGCTTGGCTGAGGGTTCAATGAACCACCTTCAAGTTGTCTCTCTACCGTTCCACTATCGAACGGCACGCTTTAAAGACGAGCACTTAATTTTTTCTGTGTGAGCCCTGATTTCTCTTATTTTATCATGATGATCATTTCTCCCTATGTTTATGGGTGCCAACACAATGTTTTCGCAATCGGAGGAGAAAACTGGTGCTTGAAATTTCATGAGAAGATCCCGTCGCAAGGAAAAACGGCTTTGTTTTAATCATTGCCACTTCAATTCAAGTATCATGTCTGTGACATTATCTCCCCTATTTCGCGGTAATAAAAAACGAGCTGCCCTTCTTTGTACTTTTTCGATGTCATCCGTTAGTCCCACCTGATGCGGATCCCACACCGCACAGCAAAACTCTAGAGTAGGGCGGACAAGCGTGCTGTAGACCTGTTGCACCTTCTAAGTGTCCTGACAATGAATCGCAGTCTTTGGTTTGCTCTACCCACAATATTATCTATGTGATCGTTCCAATTTAGGCTATTTGTACTTGTAGTCCCTAAGTATTTAGTTGAATTTATAGCCTTCAGATTTGTGTGACGTATCGCGTAATCGAAATTTAGCTGATTTCTTTTAGTATTCATGTGAATAACTTCAGACTTTTCCTTATTCAGAGTCAATTGTCACTATTCGCACCATACAGATATCTTATCTAAATCATTTTGCAAGTCGTTTTCATCATCTGATGACTTTCCAAGACGGTAAATGTCAGCATCATCTGCAAACAATCTAAGACGGCTACTCAGATTGTCTCCTATGTCGTTAATATAGATCAGGAACAATAGAGGGGCCTATAACACTTTCTTGGGGAACACCGGATATTACTTCTGTTTTACTCGATGACTTTCCGTCTATTGCTACGATCTGTTACCTTTCTGACAAGAAATCACGAATTCAGCAGCACAGCTGAGGCGATATTCCGTAGCCACGCAGTTTAGTTAGAAGACGCTTGTGAGGAACGATGTCAAAAGCCTCCTGGAAATCTAAAAATATGGAATTAATTTCACATCCCCTGTCGATAGCACTTACTACTTCATGAATATAAAGAGCTAGTTGTGTTTCACAAATGTGTCAATAAATAGTTTTCTTCGAGGTACTTCATAATGTTCAAATACTATATGTTCCAAAACCCTACTGCAAATCGGCGTTAGTGATATAGGCCTATAATTTAGCGGATTACTCCTACTTCCCTTTTTGGGTATTGGTGTGACTTGAACAATTTTCCAATCTTTAGGTACGGATCTTTCTGTGAGCGAGTGGCTGTATATAATTGCTAAATATGGAGCTATTTTATCAACATACTCTGGGAGGAAACTGACGGGTATACAATCTGGACCGGAGGCCTTGCCTTTATTAAGTGATTTAAGCTGCTTCGTTGCTAGGAGGATATCTACTTCTATGTTTCTTATCTTGGCAGTTGTTCTTGATTGGAAATCAGGAATATGTACTTCGTCTTCTTTGATGAAAGAGTTTCGGAAGACCGTGTTTAATAACTCTGCTTTAGTGGCACCGTCGTCAGTGACTTCACCGATGTTATCGCGCAGTGAAGGTATTGATTGCATCTTGTCGCTGGTGTGTTTTGTGTACGACCAGAATCTCTTTGGGTTTTCTGTCAGGTTTCGAGACAGAATGTTGTTGTGAAAATTATTAAAAGCATCTCGCATTGAAGTACGCGCCATGTTTCGAACTTCTGTAAAACTTTGCCAATCTTGGGGGTTTTGCATTCCTTTAAATTTGGCATGCATTTTTCATTGATTCTTCAACAACGATCCTACTCCGTGACACTACTAAGCTTATATCTCTTGTTTAATAGACACAGTCAATTGTGCATTGAAGAAAATTGGCACTCGTTGAACATCTCATTTAATTTAACATGGGGGAACAGTACCATCACTTATAAGTTTATGTGATGTATTTCTTTCAATTGCTGTCGATACTATCTCTTTGAAAACATTCCACAACTTTTCTACACTTACATGATCAGATCGGAAGGAGTGAAGACTGTCTCTTAAAAAAGGTGTTAAGAGCACTTTTATCAGCTTTTTTTAAATAGATATACTTTGCGTTTCTTTTTGATGGTTGTAGGTGTTACGGTATTCGGCCCAGCAGCAACTGCCTTGTGGTCACTAATCCCCGTATTCGTCACAATACTCACTATTTGTCCAGGATTATTTGTTCCTAAAAGATCAAGTATGCTTTCGCAACCATTTACGCTTAGAGTGGGCTCATGAACTAATTGTTCAAAATAATTTTCTGAGAAAGCATTCAGTACAATTTCTGATGACGTTTTATGCCTGCCGCCGGCTTTAAATGTATAATTTTTCCAGCATATCGACGGTAGATTGAAGTCACCACCGACTATAATTGTATGAGTGGGGTACCTCTTTGAAATGAGACTCAAATTTTCTTTGAACTGTTCAGCAACTATATCTTATGAGTCGGGGGATCGGTAAAGCGATCCAATTAGCAGTTTAGTCCGATTGCCAATTATAACCTCTACCCATACTATTTAACGCGAAGTATCTACTTCAATTTCGCTACAAGGCAAAGTGCCTCTGACAGCAATAAATACTCCACCACCAACTGTATTTAATCTATCCTTTCTGAACACTGTTAGATCGTTTGAAAAAATTTAGGCTGAACTTATTTCCGCTTTAGCCAGCTCTCTGTCCCTATAACTATTTGGGCTTCAGTGCTTTCTATTAGGGCTTGGAGCTCTGGTTCATTCCCAACACAGCTACGACAATTTACAACTACAATACCATCCATTTCTGCAACTACCTCACTGTGTTTTATGTGCACACTTTTAGACGGACGTCTCTTCTGTGGTTCCCTGAGACCCTCTAACCTAAAAAAACCGCCCAGTCCCTTCCACACAGCCCCCGGTATCCGTGTAGCCGCCTCATGTGTGTAGTGGACTCCTGACCTATTAAGCGGATGAAGTTGAGAAATTCTGCTACCTAGACAACAATAACTAATCTATGACAGATGGAGCCAGGAGGACATAAAAAGCAGATTATGTTTGGCAAAAAGGGCATTCCTGGCCAATAAAACTCAACTACAATTAAACAGAGGTCTTAAAACAATGAAGAAAATTCTGAGAATGTACGTTTGGGGCACGGACTGTATTTGAGATGTGGTGCCACAGACGAATGTTGAAAATTAGATGGACTGATGAGGTAAGGAATGAGAAGGTTCTCCGTAGAATCGGTGACGAAAGGAATATACGCAAAACAGCAACAGGAAGAAGGAACAGGATGATACGCCGTCTGTTAAGACATTACGGAATAAGTTCCATGGTACTAGAGGGATCTGTAGCCAGTAAAAATTGCAGACGAAGTAAATATTCCAGCGTTTGAATCAAGAACAGCTGTCAACACGAGTAACGTAGAAGTAAATATCCTCGGAGTAGTGAAGCATCTTAGGTCACTTAAGAAATTGAGTCTTCTGGTCCAGACTGTTTACCAATTAGGTACTTTTCAGAGTATGCTGATGGATTAGCTTCATACTTAACAATCATATACAACCGTTCGCTCGACGAAAGATCCATACCCAAAGACTGCAAAGTTGCACAGGTCACACCAATATTCGAGAAAGGTAGGAGGAGGCCCATATCATTAACGTCGATTGCCGCAGGATTTTGAAACATATATTATATTCGATCATTATGAATTACCTCGAAGAAAATGGTCTTTTAACACACAGTCAACATAATTTAGAAAACATGGTTCTTGTGATGCACAACTAGCTCTTTATTCGCATGAAGTGTTGAGTGCTATTGACAAAGGATTTCAGATGGATTCCGTATTTCTGGATTTCTTTTCACACTGTACCACACAAGCGGCTTGTAGTGAAATTGTGTGCTATGGAATATCGCCTCAGTTATGCGACTAGATTTGTAATTTACTGTGAGAGAGGTCACAGTTCGTAGTAACTGACGGAATGTTATCGAGTAAAATAGAAGTAATTTCTGGCGTTCCCCAAGGTATTGTTACAGACCGTTTGCTGTTCCTTATCTTTAAAAACGATCTGAGAGACAATCTGATCAGCCGTCTTAGGTTTTTTGCAGACGATGCTGTCGTTTATCGACCAATGAAGCCATCAGAAGATCAAATCAAATTGCAAAACGATTTAGAAAATATATCTGAATGGTTTGAAAATTGGCAGTTAACTCTAAATAACGCAAAGTGTG